>NC_089493.1:259205767-259507686 GCF_036850765.1 Saccopteryx bilineata
TTATGCTGGCCTCATAAAATGTGTTTGGAAGTATTGCTTCTTCAATTTTTTGGAAGACTTTCAGTAGAATAGGAACCAAGTCTTCTTTGAATGTTTGATAGAATTCGCTAGTATAACCGTCTGTGCCTGGACTTTTATTTTTGGGGAGGTTTTTAATAGTTTTTTCTATTTCTTTCCTACTAATTGGTCTGTTTAGGCTTTCTGCTTCTTCTTGACTCAGTCTAGGAAGGTTGTATTGTTCTAGGAATTTATCCATTTCTTCTAGATTGTTGAATTTAGTGGCATAAAGTTTTTCATAGTTAACTACAATAATTCTTTGTATATCTATGATGTCCGTGGTGATATCTCCTCTTTCATTTTGGATTTTGTTTATATGAGTTCTTTCTCTTTTTTCCTTGGTAAGTCTTGCCAAGGGTTTGTCAATTTTGTTGATCTTTTCAAAGAACCAGTTCCTTGTTCTATTAATTTTTTCTATAGTTTTTCTGTTCTCTATTTCATTTATTTTTGCTCTGATTTTTATTATCTCCTTTCTTCGGCTGGTTTTGGGTTGTCTTTGTTCTTCTTTTTCTAGTTCCTTAAGGTGTGAAGTTAAGTGGTTCACTTGGGCTCTCTCTTGTTTGTTCATATAGGCCTGAAGTGATATGAACTTCCCTCTTATCACTGCTTTTGCTGCATCCCATGGATTCTGATATGTCGTATTATCATTTTCATATGTCTGTATATATCTTTTGATCTCTGCGTTTATTTCTTCTTTGACCCATTCATTTTTTAAAAAGTATATTGTTTAGTTTCCACATTTTTGTGGAGTTTTTTCCCTCTTTTTTGCAGTTGAATTCTAGTTTCAAGGCTTTATGATCAGAAAATATGCTTGGTACCACTTCGATTTTTCTGAATTTGCTGATGTTGTTTTTGTGGCCCAACATATGGTCAATTCTTGAGAATAATCCATGTACACTGGAGAAAAAAATGTATACTCTGTCACTTTGGGATGAAATGTCCTGTAGATGTCTATCATATCCAGGTTCTCTAGTGTTTTGTTTAAGACCAATATATCTTTATTGATTCTCTGTTTGGATGACTGATCTAGAGCCATCGGCGGTGTATTGAGGTCTCCAAGTATGATTGTATTTTTGTCAGTTTTTGTTTTAAGGTCAATAAGTAGCTGTCATATATTTTGGTGCTCATTGGTTTGGTGCATATATATTAAGAATTGTTATGTCTTCTCGATTCAGCATCCCCATAATCATTATGAAATGACCTTTTTTGTCTTTGAGTACTTTTGCTGTCTTGTAGTCAGCATTATCAGATATGAGTATTGCTATGCCTGCTTTTTTTTAATGTTATTTGCTTGGAGTATTATTTTTCAGCCTTTCACTTTGAATTTGTTTTTATCCTTGTTGCTTAGATGTGTTTCTTGTAGGCAGCATACAGTTGGATTTTTCTTTTTTAATCCATTCTGCTACTCTGTGCCTTTTTATTAGTGAGTTTAATCTGTTTACATTTAGTGTAATTATTGACACTTGTGAATTCCCTATTGCCATTTTATACATTGCTTTCTGTTAGTTTTGTGTCTTGTTTGATTCTTCTCTTTCGTTTTTCTATCTTTTGTTTTTGTTCGGTTGTATTCCATACATCTTTTCTCTGTTGCTATCTTTTTTAAATCATGTGCTTCTTTGGTGGTTTCTTCAATGGTGGTTACCATTAAGTAATGAAAAGGGTTCCTAGCCTGTTCATTGTAGTGTACTATCTTGTGAGTACTTTTGCACTCCATCGTCCTTTGCTACTGTTAATCTCCCTCCTCTCCGCTCCCCTTTTTTTTTGTTGTCACAGTTTAAATTTGGTTTTATTGTGTTCTTGGTAGAGCTTTTACTTGTGGTTTTGTTTTGTTTTGTTCTTTATAACTGGTTGGAAAACCCCCTTTAGTAATTCCTGGTGTGAGGGTTTTCTGATGATAAATTCCCTCATCTTTTCTGTATCTGTGAATGTTTTTATTTCTCCTTCATATTTGAAGGATAGCTTTGATGGGTATTTGTGGCTGAAAGTTCCTCTCTTTCAGGACTTTAAATATTGGGGTCCACTCTCTTCTAGCTTGTAGACTTTTTCTTGAGAAATCTGATGATAATCTAATGGGCCTTCCTTTATATGTTGTATTCTTCTTTTCCCTGGCTGCCTTGAGAATTTTTTCTTTGTCGTTGGTTTGTGCCAATTTCATTATGATGTGCCTTGGAGTAGGTTTGTTGGGGTTAAGAAAACTTGGAGTTCTGTTTGCTTCTTGAATTTGAGGCTTTAGTTCTTTCCACAGGCTTGGGAAGTTCTCATCTATTATTTGTTTGAATATATTCTCCATTCCATTTTCTCTCTCTTCTCCCTCTAATATACCTATTATTCTTATGTTAGTCTTTTTGATGGAGTCAGACAATTCCTGTAGGGCTTTCTCATTTTTTTAAAAAATTTTTGAGTCTCTTTCTTCTTCTCTCTGTTGTGCCTCCAGTTTCTTGTCTTCTATTTCACTAATCCTACCTTCTACCTGGCCTGTTCTATTAGCTAAACTTGTTACCTCATTTTTCAGCTCGTGAATTGAGTTTTTCATCTCTGTTTGATTTGTTTTTATAGTTTTAATTTCCTTGGTAATATATTCTTTGTGTTCATTGAGTTGTTTTCTGAGCTTCCTAAATTGCCTTTCTGTGTTTTCTTGTATATCTCTGAGTATTTTTAGGATTTCTATTTTAAATTCTCTGTCATTTAGCTCCAAGATTTCCAATATATTAAATTTTTTCTCCATAGATTTTCCCTCATCTATCTGTGCTATCTCTCTGTCTTTTGTATTCATGATATTTGGTTTTCTTTTTTTTAATGGCATCTGAGGGTGTTTTTGTTGATGGTATTAATGAGAATTAATAAAGAATAAAAAGTTAAAAAAAAAAAATTATTATCCCCCCCCTTTTTTTCCTCTCCTCTCCTCTCCCCTCCTTCTTGAGAAAATCTTGTGGTGAACTGTGAATTATATTGTGCTAAATAGAACAAAAACTACCTATAATGGAGGGCCTGAGTTGGGGGGAAGTGATAAAGGGGCAAAAAAGGGGTATGGACCCACAAAATGCAAAAAAGGAAAAAAATTGGGTCAAGAATAAAATAATTTGCTTTTAGGTGATGGTTGACTAAGAGATATGATGAGAGGAATAAGAGGGAAACAGGAAAAAGGGGAAAAATTAAAAAATTACTATTGTATTTAATGGAGCAAGAACTAGATAAAATGGAGAGCCAGGGTTGGGAGCACTGCTAGTGAGTTAAAAAAGCAAAGTAAAAAAACCCCAAAGTGCCACAAAGAAAAATTTGAGTCCCAGATAAAATAATTTGTTTATGATTGAGGATTGAATGAGAGGGAAAGTAAAGGAGAAAAGAAGAAACTAATATAGAGGGATAGAAAAAAAAAAGAAAGAGGAAAACACAAAAAGAATAAAAAAGAATAAAAGGAGAGAGAGAGAGAGTTAAGGGTTTTGGAGTGCAACCATCTTAGAGATAAAGGAAGAAGAAAGAAAAGATAATGGGAGATGTAACACTTATGGGTAGTGTAGTTCAAGGAGAGGAGAGAGTAAGACCGGCAGAGAATTAAATGACCAAATTGGAAGAGGAAGAAAATAATCAAGACAAGAAGATAAGAGAAACAATGAACAAATATAATAAAATGAGATAGGTTATAAAGTCTGTGGATTATTCTTGATTTTGAGAGGTTATCTTCTTGCTTTTTCTTTTCTCTCCCTCTTCCTGGTCGGTGACTCTGTACCCCAGGTTCTGCCCCTGTGGCACGCTTAGGTAGAGATTTGCAGTTGATAAGTCTCTATGGCGATGTCATATATTGGGCTTCAGTCTCATTGGCAGTCGAGGCTCATTAGCATTTGCAGGCTCTGCCAATGAGAGAGTTCGTGTTCCTGGAGCCTCTCTCCTAGTCTTTCCTTCCTGAATTAGTAGCCTGATGATCCAGCTATGGGGTTGCTGCTGCCTCTGCCTGGAGAGTAAGAGGCTTAAAGAGCTGGCAACTCCCCACTCTATTCCCACTCAGCACAGGGCTCTGGGTAAGGCTCAATCAGTCAGAGCCCCTAGCATAATCAGGTGGGTCTTCAACCCACACAAAGACCTCTGACTCTGCTCCTCTGTCCGGGAACACGGGCGCCCACTCCCGGGGGAATCTCTCGTCCACTATCTGCACTCGCCGACCAGGGGATCATGCCGGCAGCCTCTCACTCGGAGTGAGGTGCCCCGCCCACACAGAAAAGCTCGACCGGAGGGAATTTCACTACCATTCACTCCCAGCACACTGCTTTTCGGGGCACAGGGGCAACCTCAAGACTCCGGCTTCAGCCCACAGAAAGGCCTCTGCCCCTGCCCCTCTGTCCGGGAACATGGGTGCCCACTCCCGGAGCTCTAGGAGGACTCTCTCACCCACAACCTGTGTGCGCTGACCAGGAGATCTGGGCGGATGGCTGTCCCAAGTGCCTTTCTTTGTCTGGGTTTGGCACGAGCATTAGCTTGTGTTGACTGGGTTGCCACAAGCACAGTTTTTCCTCAGCTTGGATGTCCGTGCCACAGCCTGGTTCAGACGTTTGTGCCGCAGTCTGGTTCTATTCACACCCTATGCCTGCCTTAGTTCCTATACTCTCAGTTCCCAGTGAAAGCAGCCCTTATTTAGGTTAGTGAGGAAGGCGGAGTGTTTCTTCCTCCTTATTTCCTTCGGGGTTGATTACATATTTAGTCAATTTTTCGCTCGATCATACCTTCGCGTTTAGTGTGAAACTTCTGGAGGCTCCAAGGATAGATTTTTCTGTCTCTGGTTGAAGATCTTGTTGAATTTTGGGGGAGATTTATCGGTATCACTCCTTATGGCGCCATTTCTCTGACGTCACTAAGATTCTTATTAAGCATATAAATGATAAGAAATAGCTATAATCATCAATACTTTAACTTGCCCTATTAAATTCAAGAAGTGATTTGTTTAATTTTACCCATTGTAGAAATTGTAGGACTGGTTTTTAAATAACTAAGTAAATATTAGAAACTAATGCCATTTTTTTAAAGGATTTTTAATTTAAATTTTATTTTTAATTGAATTTATTGGGGTGACATTGGTGAATAAGATTATATAGGTTTCAGGGATACAATTTTATAATTCGTCATCTGTATATTTATTGTATTGCGTGTTCACCACCCCAAGTCAGGTCTCCTTCCATGAGCTTTTATCCCCCTCTGCCCTCCTCTCCATTCCTCTAATGCCCCTCTTCCCTCTGGTAATCACCACACTGTTGTCTATGACGTTTTTCTTTTTTTTTTTTTCTTTTTTTTATTTTTATTTTTTTTATTATTATTATTATTATTTTTTTTCTTTCATTTTTCTGAAGCTGGAAACAGGGAGAGACAGTCAGACAGACTCCCGCATGCGCCCGACCGGGATCCACCCGGCATGCCCACCAGGGGGCGATGCTCTGCCCATCCTGGGCGTCGCCATGTTGCGACCAGAGCCACTCTAGCGCCTGAGGCAGAGGCCACAGAGCCATCCCCAGCGCCCGGGCCATCTTTGCTCCAATGGAGCCTTGGCTGCGGGAGGGGAAGAGAGAGACAGAGAGGAAGGAGAGGGGGAGGGGTGGAGAAGCAAATGGGCACTTCTCCTGTGTGCCCTGGCCGGGAATCGAACCCGGGTCCTCCGCACGCTAGGCTGACGCTCTACCGCTGAGCCAACCGGCCAGGGCTTTTTTTTTTTTTTTTTTTTTTTAAAAAATCCTTTCACCTTTTTCATCCAGCCCCTTAACCCTTTCCCCTCTGACAGGGGTTACTCTGTACTCGGTAGCTATACTTTTATTTTTATTTTGTTTGTTAGTTTATTTTTTCATTAAATTCCATATATAAATGAGATCATATAGTATTTGTCTTTTTCTGACAGGCTTACATGGTCACTACTTGTCTTTCACTCTCAGTATTGATATAATAAATGGTAAGTATCCTTTTCAGGGAATACTTTTCTTATCCATCGGTTAGTGATTATGTGAAATCCAAATCTAGCTGAAACCTAATGGAATTTGTACATGCAATCGACAATTTATGTTTGTATAGCTTTTTGCCAATTGTTTTACAAATAATATATCATTTGAAATGCACTGAAAACTTTGAGTTAATTAAGAAAGGTATCATTTTTTCCTGCCCAAAACTAAATCTCAAAGAGATGTACGTGGTGATTTATCCTACACATACAGTGTAAGTGTAGATAGTTGAACCCTGGGTCATGTGACTCTGAATTCCATTCTTCACCCAATACTCTAAGTGACTTCACTTTCAAAATAACGCCCATGAAGTTTTTCAGGCAAAACACACAGTAAAGTCATTACAAGAAGAATCAGTCTTTTTATTTATAATTTTAAGTGATCATCCTTGCTACCATGCCCTTGATGTTTTTTCAGGGTATGCCACCTGCATTCTATGTCCCACCAGTGGTTGTAAGACAGCCACTGTCCCTGTTGATATTTCCTAGTTTGAAATAAGTAAATCAGAAAAAAATCTCAGAACTATATGATTTCACACATAGGTGGAATATTAAAATGAGACTCATGGACATAGATAAAAGTGAACTGGATACCAGGGGGAGGGGAGTGGAGGGCAGGGGGTAATGAGTGACTAATATACGGTGACAGAAAATAATTTGACTTTGAATGATGGGTATACAACACAATCAACAGTTCAAATGCTATAGAAATGCTCACCTGAAACCTATGTACTCTTATTGATCAATGTCACCCCATTCAATCTAATTTTCTAAATAAAAATGATAACCTTTATTATTCAAAAGATAAATAAAATGGAAAAACAGAGAAAAAAACCCAAATAACACTAAGTCTCAAATCAACATTCTAAATGAAAAGCAATGGTTTCCCACACACATTTGGGCTGTGTCCTGTGATAAGCAGGAGCCCAGTGTTCAGCATCCTGCTGTTTTTCTGGAGCCCCTTTATTTATTTTTCATTAATCTGTCTCCCTTGTGTGCCTGGTGCTCAGTAATCTGCTCATCTCTTCATGATCTATACTATAATCCATTGCTTCTCCCTCCATGCATTTTAATGAAGCCATTTCTGCCTCCTTTACAGAACTGCTTTCCTGATTTTATACTACAACATCACCATTTATCGTCACATCACTGAAAGCAAATCTTTAAAGGAATACCTCAAAATGGATACATAGAGATACAGATTTTTTTTTTTAAAGAGGGCTTTGGGAACTTAGCAGCACTTTTATCATTTTTTTTTTCCTTTTCAGTAGATGCTCAGGTTTAGAAATATATAGATAGCCTCTGGACACAAATCCAGGCGGGAAGAACATTGGCAGTCAGCATCTGTCGCCACAGCAGTGGGCTCCCTGTCGCCATCATGCCCCATCAGTTGGCTGGCTGGTCCGATTCCTGCCCCCTGCCCTAGGCTGTCTTTCTGGGATGGCTTCCATGCCTGCGGAACCACAGAGGAACGGCACAGGAGGTACTTGCCCGTTGCTGTTTGGTTTCCGTCTTCCTGCTGACATGCCTCGCTCCTCTGTTTCCTGACCGGCGGCCTGGACTTGGACCTTCTGCTGTGCTCTGCCCACAGGTGGGCGTTTGCACATTCCAGGCCTGTGTTTGTCTGCCTGGCTTCTGCCCCTTGCTCTCCGTGTGAGGTCTGATTTACGGGCTGGCTCCGACTGTGGTGTCCTGGCTACTGTCCCTTTCCTGGCTGTTCTCAGGGAACCAGGGAGCTCCTGGTTCTGGACTTCGGCTTCCACATTTGCCTCAGTCTGCTCCTGTTGCTGGTTTTTTCCTCCCCTCCCAGTCTGGCCTTACATTCTGGTTATTCTTTCTTTCAGCAACCAGCTACTAAGTGCCCTAGTGTATGTTGTTGATACAAAAGTAAATAAGACATAGGCTCTGCCCACACCAACCAGAGGATAAACAGACCCCTCCCCCAAAGGGGCAGACACAGATGTTGTGAGACCTGAAACTTATAAAAATTGGAAGGTCCCGGTCAGGAAAAGGAAAGCAAAATTCTGAAAACACATTTAGGCAAGGGCCTTGAAAGGGGTTATGTGAAGGAGGGCCCTGGAGCTTCGGAGTTCACCTATGTGGGTAAACGATTTTTAAAGGGGGTCAAATCCTGAAGTAGAAATATGCAAGAAGTATCATGAGGGCACCAAGAAAAGACAACTGACCCACGCCAGCGTGGTTTCCTGCGGGAGGTTACCCCAGTCAGTTTTAAAGGCTGGTGCTGCTTGACTAGTCAAAGGAGAGGGGGAGGGAGAGAGAGGCGGGCACAGCATTCCAGGGAGAGGTCCCAACACACAGTGGAGACCACGAGCGTGAGTCCTGGGTGCCTCCAGCAGCGCCACTTCGCTGCAGTGTGCAAGGTGTGCCAGGTAGAATGGAAGGAACAGTGAGAGCGGAGAAGGAGTCGGGACTAAAGCCCTGTTTGTGCCACAGAAGGACCTTGGATTTTATCCTGTTGCTTAGATTCTCATCTCAGACAACCCACTCTGTCAGGAACATATGCAAGTGTGGATATGAGTCAGGAGATGTGGCCGCTGGTCAGGCAGGAGGTGACAGAGTTATGAACTGAAGTCATAATAGCAAGAACAGAAAGAAGAGATGGGTCAAGAAATATGTAGAAGACAAGCTATCGGGCTGAGGAAGAGCAGAGAGGAGCCTCTGGGCTTTCTGACTCGGCGAGTAAGTGGATGATAGGACCATTGACTGAAAAATGGGGTAGAGAAGGATGACGGTTTAAAGGGAGACAAAAACGTTTAGTTTTAGGGCAACTCAGTGGAGGCCTTCTTTTAGAAAAATGATACCTGAGTCTGAGGCTGGGGGAGAAAAATGGGCCCCAGCTACTGAGGAAAGAAGCATCAATCACGTCTAGGTGGTGATGAAAGCAAAGGAATGAGCAAGCTGACCCAGGGAGGTGTGGAGAGAAAGATACGCAGGAAAGATATGCAGGGACGATGTCAGAACCAGCCATTGGGAGGTCAGGGGAGGCCACACAGCAGCCCAAGAGTACAAAACGTCAACATGCGGAATGGTTCGGTCTTGCAATAAAAAGACTGAAAACGTGCACTGGGTTTGCCACCAGGAAGTAACCGGAGATGACAATGAGAGCGGTCGTGGAGTAGAGAGGAGGGTGGAGCACCAGATGAGACGTGAGGAAGGACTGATGTGTGTGGGACACTGTAGGGAGACTGTTTGATGAGAAGGGGTTAGACGGGATGTGATGTGGGGTGGAGCAAGGTTGTCTGTGACCCTGTCGATCTGTCTTCCTGGGGAACTCCAACCCCTGACCCCATAGTTCCTTCCAGAAGATAAAATGGAAGGGGACTGCAGCAGATCTGGCCAATTGGCCTTCACATCCTCTATTTTTCCCAGTAACTCTGAGGTTCAGTGATTGGTCTATTTAAGGCCCAAAATATAATACATCATGCGCTTGTTGGCCTATGGTGGTCTTGAGTCAGATTATCGTGGAATGAGAATGGGAGAAAGGATAAAATGAAGTGGAAAGGGATTATCCTTACCTCCGGCAGCCTCTCCTCTCTGTAATCCTCGTGCCCCAGTGACTCGCTTGATAGAGAGCTATTTGCTTCAAAGGGTATAGCATTCTTTTTAGGAAGAAAGAGATCAAGAAATGGTCAGTTTGCTCTCGCTTCTGGAAACCTGTGATTTAGGCCATTATTAAAACTGCTGGTATCTGTTCCAGAGGCAAAGGAGATCAAAAGCTACGTCCCAGAGGCCACCTCAAAGCCGGGAAACTGAGATCACATTTGCTAGTGGCTGAGAGCAGAGAAAAGTTGGGCACTGACAATAAACCTGCAAATGCTTTATAAACCAGAACACACTCTACAAACGCTGGTTATTACCATCCTTTCTCACAGCTGTTTGCAGAAATATTTGCCTGAAGACCCCATAGTACTCAAAATAAAGAACAGTAATTCAGACGCAATTGTATTTCTTTTTAAAGCATATGTTTTATTGCAGCACAGGAAAGTAAACCTCATTTTCTGCTTAATGCCCACTTGACAGAGTTGGTGGAATAAAGAATCTCCCAGCAGCTCTCCTGTGCTGCTGAAGTGAGTGTGCTGAAGCAGGCCTGTTGTCAAGCAACCGCAACGCAAAATGAGAAGCAGTTTGACGCCACGCCTCCTCGGCTGCTGTGTGAATGATAAACGTCCATTAAAAACCACAGCACCAAAACCCAATTAGTATTAATGTTAAAAAGATGTTCACCCATTTTAGGGAGACAAAAATACTACATAGTTATTTATAATCAGGGAAATGATGAGCTATGGGCGAATGGAAAATAAGAAAACATTAGGATTCATAGTGGGTAATACACTTACCATTTGCACTCAGATGCACTCAAATTAGAAAAATTATAAAAGAAGAAAAGAATAGGAAAGAAAGAAAAAGAAAGCAACCAAGACCATTGTCTTGTGTGACCTGATTTTTAGAGATGAGAACCTAAAGCCAATAATTCTTTCCCAAACCCAATTATCCATGTCTTTCTTATTGAGACCTGAATATGTAGGAAGATGACTTTATTTCTCTAATTCAAGGCTTTGCTCCTGGTTAAATCCCTGGAAAATGTAGCGTTGAAAGCTTTTCATCATTATCCCTAAGAGTGAATGAATTTCTGGGTTTTTCTGTGAAAGGAGAAGATGTTGGTTCCTGTGAAGTCAGGAGGGTGGGAGAGAGAGAGAGAGAGGTGAGGCCACGGGTAGCTGGGGATTCTCTTTACAGTTTGCTTAGCACCAGGGCAGGCTGAGCTAGTACAGCAGTGATGGCAGTTTTCCCAATATCCGTCCTTCTGTGTGATATCAGAGTCCCAGTTTTTGTTTTGGGTAGATGAATCTAGTGAAAGACACGTTTCTAAATTCCCCTCTGTCTCACTCCTTGCAGCTAGGGGTGGCCAATGAGATAAAGGCAGAAGTTGTTTAGCAGAATTTCCTTAAAAGAGGGACAGGCCACCTGACCTGTGGTGGCGCAGTAAGTAAAGCATCAGCCTGGAAATGCTGAGGTCGCCGGTTCGAAACCCTGGGCTTACTCGGTCACGGCACATATAACAAGCAACCAAAGAAGAGCTAAAGTGAAGGAACTGTGAGTTGATACCTCTTGCTAGCTCTTCTCTCTCCTAAAACACAAAACAAAACAAAATGGGACAGGCCTCTAAAGAAGCATTTTTTGTTTTGGACTTCTCACCTCCTTTATCTTTCATTCTTCTATGAGTGCAGATATGATGGTCTACATCTTTTAAGTAAGAGGTTAAGAGACAGCACTGTCAGAGCAGACAGCTGACAGGAACCTGGGTTCCTGCTGAAAATAGGGAGTTCACATACCAGCCCTGTGCTGCTCACCTTTAAATTTCTTATTACACAAGCAAGAAATAAATCTTAGTTAAACCGCTCTTTTTTTTTTTCAGGCCTCTGCTACTCACAGCAGAACACAGTTCCTAACTGATGCAGCTGTAGGTGTGTTTTGTAGTAAACACATACATAGACATGCAAACACCCCAAAATAAAATAAAACAAAATTGAAAAACCCTGGGCAGAGTTTTGTGTCCACCTCTGGACCCCACAACCAAAAACAAATTTGATCAATTTGGTAAAATTTCAGAGGAGTCCCTCCTGATCCCTGACACACACTGATGCATTACCTTAGCCCAGGGGTCCCCAAACTTTTTACACAGGGGGCCAGTTCACTGTCCCTCAGACTATTGGAGGGCCGGACTATAAAAAAAACTATGAACAAATCCCTGTGCACACTGCACATATCTTTTTTTAAAATTTTATTTATTTATTTATTCATTTTTTTAGAGAGGAGAGGGAGAGACAGAGAGAGAAAGAGGAGAGACAGAGAGAGAGAAGAGGGGGAGGAGCTGGAAGCATCAACTCCCATATGTGCCTTGACCAGGCAAGCCCAGGGTTTCGAACCGGCAACCTCAGCATTTCCAGGTCGACGCTTTATCCACTGCGCCACCACAGGTCAGGCTGCACATATCTTATTTTAAAGTAAAAAAACAAAATGGAAGTAGTACTGTACGTGAGCGATGCTGCGCTTTGCGGCTTCGCCACATATAGTACTCCAGCATCCGCATCCAGTGCTCCTCTCATTGACCACCAGTGAAAGAGGTGCCCCTTCCGGAAGTGTGGCAGGGCCGAATAAATGGCCTCAGGGGGCTGCATGCGCCCGCAGGCCATAGTTTGGGGACCCCTGCCTTAGCCAAATACATTCATCAGGCATGTGATTACCAGTAGTATTCCACCGAGTTTCATGATAGAAATATTTCTTGTTTACAAGTAGTTCACAATCTGTAATAGATCACACAGATGCAGGCATGGTAAAATATTTGAAAAACAGTAGCTGCAAAGACAAGTTAAAAAGACTAGACATACTGTACTTGGAAAGAATATAAAAGATGATACAGAATATCTGTCCAAAAGGATTATTGCACAATGACTTTTGACCTGACAGTTCACATATCATGTGAGAACAAAACAAGCAGGAATGAGACAGATACAGAAAGGGTATTAGGTGAAACGGGAGCTCAGCGGTGGATTTACTGAGAAGCCAGTGAAACTTTCGCGTCAGGCCCCCCCGCATTTGCACAGGTCCCTTCCAAGGTGTCAGGAGTGATGCTAGGCATACAGTCACATGTTCTGTTTTTCTAAAATTTGTGAAAGTAATACAGTTTAACCCAAATCAGTTTCAGATTACTGTTTCTTTCTAGTTTTACTTGCCTTGTGTCACCGGCTTCCTCCTGGGTTGGATGATGGCAGAACAACTGAGATATTTTTGGGAATCAGATAAGAGGAAGTTAGTTTGCATTTAATGGGACACAGTCACTTCTGTGTGTAACTAAGTTATTTCTAGCCAGCTGGTGTAAGAACGGCTTCCAGAAAGGCATCTGCTGCCCACTGTGGCATCATGACGTGAAGGTGTGGAGTGATATGAATGTGTCCTGCAGCGTCTAATACGAGAAGTATTTGAGTGGTAGAGCAGATCTGTGTTTGAAATTTACAGAGCTGAAAGCTACTCTGCAAAATTCTTTCCATCATCTGTATAATTTTTTTAAGAATTTTAAAATTTTGGTGAAATAAACATAAAATATATTATGTTCACCATTTCTTCTTTTTCTTTTTTGACAGAGACAGAGAGAGGGACAGATAAGGACAGACAGACAGGAAGGGAGAGAGATGAAAAGCATCAATTCTTTGTTGTGGCACCTTAGTTGTTCATTGATTGCTTTCTCATGTGTGCCTTGACCGGGGAGTAGGGAAGCTACAGCCCAGCCAGTGACCCCTTGCTCAAGCCAATTACCATGGGGTCTATGATCCCACACTCAAACCAGTGACCCCGCGCTTTAGCTGGATGAGCCCGTGCTCAAGCCAGATGAGCTCGCTCTCAAGCCGGCGACCTTGGAGTTTCGAACTTGGGTCCTCTGTGTCCCAGTTTAATGCTCTATCCACTGTGCTACCACCTGGTCAGGCTACCATGTCCACCATTTCTAAGTGTACAGTTCAGTGGCATTATGCACATTCATATTGTGCTATTGCCACCATCCATCTACAGAACTCTTTTCATCATGCAAAACTAAAACTCTGTATCCATTAGCAATACGTTTCTATTCCCTTCTCCTGTCATCCCCTTGGCAACCCCTACTCTACTACCTGTCTCTGTGAATTTGACTACTTTAAGTATCTCCTATAATTGAAATCACACAATATTTGTCCTTTTGTGACTGGCTTATTTCACTCAGATTAATATCTCCAAGGTCCATCCATGTTGTACCATGTGCCAGAATATCCTCCTTATTAATTCTGATAAATATTCTTCTCTATGGCTATACTGCATTTCATTTATTGATAAATACTTAGGTTGCTTTCACCTTTGGACTTCATAAATAATGCTGCTATGCAAATGCCATATGATCTCACCTGCGGAATGCAATGAACAAAATAAACTGATGAACAAAATAGAAACAGAGACATGGATACACGGAACAGACTGACAGCCACCAGAGGGGAGGGGGATTGGCGGACTGGATAATAGAAAGTGAAGGCATTAAGCAAAAACCCCTCTCCAAACACACACGTATATATAGACACAGAGGGCAAGAGCAGTGGGGGGTAGGTGGAGATGGGCAAAGGGTGGGGACTGGGGATGGAAAAGGCTTTCCTTTGGGTGATGGGCACACAGTGCAGCGTGCAGATAATATTTTAGTGAACTTGTACCCCAATGAGCTCAATGAAAATATAATGCTGCTACAAACATGGGTATATAAATATCTCTCCAAGAACCTGTTTTCAATTATTTTGGGTATATAAGGTATGTAAAATTTTAAGTGGAGGATTACGTTCTCATTGATGCCTGGTTAAAATGAAAGTTCTCGGCCCTGGCCATTTGGCTCAGTGGTAGAGCATCAGCCTGGAGTGCAGGAGTCCCTGGTTCGATTACTGGCCAGGGCACCAGGAGAAGAGCCCATCTGCTTCTCTACCCCTCCCCCTCTCCTTCCTCTCTGTCTCTCTCTTCTCCTCCTGCAGCCAAGGCTCCATTGGAGCAAAGTTGGCCCGGGCGCTGGGGATGGCTCTGTGGCCTCTGCCTCAGGCGCTAAAATGGCTCTGGTTGCAGCAGAGCGACGCCCCAGATGGGCAGAGCGTCCCCCCCTGGTGGGCGTGCTGGGTGGATCCCGGTCGGGCGCATGCGGAGTCTGTCTGACTGCCTCCCCGTTTCCAACTTCAGAAAGATACAGAAAAAAAAAAAGTTCTCACCTATAAGAAATATTTTTAAAATAATGTGGCCTATGTAATTATAAAAACAACATATAAATAGTCTTTTTCATTTTAGATAGCAATAGCATGACATAAAATCTATCCGAATTCCTGGGCAAGAGGTTCACAGGCCTCTTCACCAACCCCTCCTTCCGTACCCCTGCCCAAGATCCCTGCTTTCCTTTGGTCTGGAGGAAATCCCACTGCTTACTCCCTCTCTTCTGAACATCTTTCCTGTTGTTCTTTAAATATTGATTTTAATGGCCCCTCAAAAATAGATGCTAGAGTCATTAGCAGCCGCAAACCTAATTCTCCTTTCCTGCGGTGGCGGGAGGGCATGTTAATCCTTCCAGGAGAATAAGAGAAAACATTTGTATTCTCTCTCTTTAAATCAGCAAAGCAAGGGAAGGCGTACCACACAGTTAAGTTGCTGTATTAAAAGGGCCTCGAAGTTCACACCCTGGCACATAAATAGTAAGGATTAATAGAATTTTATAGTTGTAAGTGAGCTTAGTTATCCTCTTGTCAGCCCCTATAATTTTACAGATGAAGGGTGTGACATGCCCAGAGGGTAACAGGATGCCGCCAAGGTCATGGCCCCCTGAGCCACGGAGCTGGGCCCTGCTCCAGACCTCGTTGACCTCACTCCAGGGTGTTTTCTCGCGGTCACATGCACGTTAGACGTGGTGAGAAAGTTCCAGAAAAAGTTGTTGAATGCAATATTAATGCTATTTTATGAAAATGGATTTTGACATTCTTGCTCGAGGTTTAAAACATTGAGGAAGTCCTCATGTATTTATTTGCCTTGGCTTAAGGACAGCCTGCCTGGAGCCTGCGGAAACGGCTCTTGATGAATTTGCAAGACCTTTTTCATGCTTTAATAATGTAGGAGTTTTAATCATCTATCCTCTAGCAAGAATTTCTCGAGACACCTTCTCTAAACAGACATCATCTGTGTACACAGAGTGAAACGAAACCCGGATCTCTCCGCTCCGGTGCGGGCAGAGCCCTGCCTGCCTTTCAGGTGCTCGAGCGGAAGGACGGGCTGTCCAAGGTGTAAGCTCTGCACACGCAGCGCCAGCGCCGGAGCTGTGTTCCCTGCTGTGGAGCTGGGCGAAACACGCGGCTGCCGTGGGTTTGATTCAGCTGGAAATGAGGACACACGGGAGCTGTGAATTCTTGTCATCATTGTTACAAACTCCTGCTGACTGGAGCAAGTGCTACTTGTTATTCCTATTTCCACTGTGTGGAGAAGAGGAGATGTTCAGTCTCCCTGGCCTGTTAATGAATAGCCATGTGTGTTAAACACACACACACACACACACACACACACACACACACACACACACACACACGAGAACTCTATGGGAGTTGAATATCCAGTTTGGGAGCAAACACCATCCTCCTTCCCCTCGCCAAAATATAAACGGGTACATTCAAAAATAATACATGGCACTTATCGAAACTATGACACAGAGAATTGAATGCCATGGCATCTATGTGAGCAAAAATGCTCAACGGGCCACATTTTTCTCCTTAAATTGAAATGTGTATTAAGATGGTTTTACAGCTACTTGGGAGTACTAAGTCATTATTTTGACTGGTTTTTCCAGGTAGGGCACTCCTGCCCACAACCACGGTTAGGTTTGTGTCCATGCGTGTGCATGTATGTGTCTCAGGTGGCCATGCATTCCCTTGGCGGGTAGGAGCTGCACACAGAGACGCTAATGCCATGGGATGGCTGGGAGGAGGTCAGTGTGCCCACATGTGTGGGAAGGAAGAATCAGGGTAAACGTCTTGACATCAGGTGCATTCTTTTGTTTAGGATTTTATCCACTATTTTTTGAGGGGGTTGGGGGAATAGCATGTACAATTGTGTTATTCCAACCTGCAATCTTTAAAACAACAAAGCAGGCCCTGGCCGGTTGGCTCAGCGATAGAGCGTCAGCCTGGCGTGTGGGGGACCCAGGTTCGATTCCCGGCCAGGGCACATGGGAGAGGCGCCCATTTGCTTCTCCACCCCCACCCCCTCCTTCCTCTCTGTCTCTTTCTTCCCCTCCCGCAGCCAAGGCTCCATTGGAGCAAAGATGGCCCAGGCGCTGGGGATGGCTCCTTGGCCTCTGCCCCAGGCGCTAGAGTGGCTCTGGTCGGGGCAGAGCGACGCCCCGGAGGGCAGAGCATCGCCCCCTGGTGGGCAGAGTATCACCCCTGGTGGGCGTGCCGGGTGGATCCCGGTCGGGCGAATGCGGGAGTCTGTCTGACTGTCTCCCCATTTCCAGCTTCAGGAAAAAAAACAAAACAAAAAAAACAAAAAAAAAACAAACAAAGCAAAATGAATACATTTTTAGAAATACACACTGATTTTTCCTATTCCTTTTCATGCCCTTGCCCCCATTCAAGCCTCGGGAAGTTCAGGGGAGTTTAGATTCTCCTCAGCTGGGGAAATGTGTGTGTGCTGACCAGTGGGTGGGGAGACAGAGAGGGAAGTTGATGGAAGAAGAGAGTTTGATGGATTCCAGAGAATGGGTCTCTGTACCTGCTTCCTGAGCAGAGTCCCAGGAAGGTGATGAAAGCCTTGAAAGAAAGGGAGAAGACATTTGAGACCAAGAGTTTCCTTGTAACTCCAAGACAGAGTCCTAAGGAGGTTGAAAGACCACAGAGGGAACGTCCGCACGGAATCCAGACCTTTAGGGTCTGGACAGTCCCTAGGTTCCGGTAGGTTTCCATCTCCAAATCGAGCAGAGGGTCACAAAATGATTACAATGCCTGCATGTGTGGCACGGAAGTAGGAGATGGAGTCAGGTGGATGGATCGGGGGAAGTCCCAGCCTTCCTGCAGGGACTGCAACCAAGGACCAAATGTTTCCCCCCAAAAAACTTGGCATGATTTTGGCCTCCTGGAACTTAGACACAACCTAAGGCAAGGAGCAGAGTCTCCACCTGACAAGAGAACTTCCTGCTGTCTGGGGAGATGAGGCCTTCTAGAAAGAAATTGTCTTACTCTAAAAGAATAAAGTTTTATTTCTGGCACCCATGAATTTATTTACTGAGATTCATACCCACTATATACCATTTTATATTTCTCCCTAAAATATGTCTTAAATAATTACTCTTATTTTTTTGTGTGAAATGTTGAAGTTTCACAGGCAGGATTCAGATAAAAATATACACAAAATTCCTCAACACGTTTGACTTTTTGGGATTTTCAACTAATTTTCTGGTAATGATGCAGAGTTTAGAAACTTCAGTCTAAAAATTTGATATGACACTAATGGCAGAAATAAAGCCATTAGCCAAACTCACCAGAGCCGTCCTTCAAATGACTGGACTTTCTGCAGGAAACACTTCTGGGCAGGTTATCGTAGGGCCTGTATATGTTGCGACTCCCCTAGATTTTATAAAATGTGAAACTGGGATTTATCGATGTGGGGTAAGCTAAACCCTAAGAGGTGAAAACAAAATCACCCCAGTAAGAGGCAGAAAATGCGGGAATAGAATGTGCCCTAAGCCACAGCTCCCCGGCTCCCTGTTTGCTGGAGGCAGGGAAGGTGAAAGGGCAGTGAGTGAGTGATCAGAGGCCGAGTCCAGTAAAAACCACCCAAAACTTTATGGCCAGGAACCTTCTGGAGGCCTGGCTTGAGCTGAGAAGCGAGGATGAGTAGGCCACTTTCTCATGAGTGCAGATCGAATGCTTAGAGGCAAACAAGTAGAGTTCTGTGAACCTGCATTGGCACTTAAGCAGGTAATCAGAAAGAAGGATGGAAAGAAGGGAAAATCCAGTGTAAATTTCATGCGCAGTGACTGGAGTCTTCTCCCCTTTTAAAAAGTTGAAGTGATATTCACATAACATAAAATTGACCATCTTAAAGTGTACAAGTCAGTAGCATTTAGTACATTCACGATGTTGTGTGACCACTACCTATGTTATGTTCCAAAATACAGTGTGTCTGTAAAGTCATGGTGCACTTTTGACCGGTCACAGGAAAGTAACAAAAGACAATAGAAATGCGAAATCTGCACCAAGTAAAAGGAAAACCCTCCTAGTTTCTATAGGATGATGTGGCAGCATATGCTCATGCGCAGATGATGACGTAACACTGTGTATACAGCGGAGCAGCCCACGGCCATGCCAGTCGAGATGTGGACAGTACAGAGGAAAGTTCAGTGTGTTCTGTGGCTCACTAAATTCAAATTCGTGACCAAAGTGCATTGTGAATATCGTGAATATCGGCGTATTTATAAAGAAGCACCACCACATAGGAATAACATTACTCGGTGGGATAAGCAGTTGAAGGAAACCGGCAGTTTGGTGGAGAAACCCCGTTCTGGTAGGCCATCAGTCAGTGACGAGTCTGTAGAGGCTATACGGGATAGCTACCTAAGGAGCCCTAAAAAATCTACGTGAGCCCACAACGAACTGCACTGAATAGGTATGAAACTGGGAGAGTTTTTCTTTTATTTGGTGCAGATTTCACATTTCTATCATCTTTTGTTGCTTTCCTGTGACCGGTCAAAAGTGCACCATGACTTTACAGACACACTGTATTTTCAGTGCCTTCAAAGAAAACCCTGTGCCCATTAAGAGGTCAATCTCCTTCCTCTCTCATCCTAATCCCTGATGACCCCCAGTCTGCTTTCTGTCTCTCTGGATGTACATTTTTCTGTATATTTATATAAATGAAACCAGACTTGGGACCCTCTGTGTCCACCTTCTTTGATTTAGTTTATTATAATGTTTTTGAGGTTCATCTAATTGTAGCATGCGTCAACAGTTCACCACTTCTGATGAACCACAAGGAAAGAAAAATTTAATCTTACGTATTTACCACAGCTTTGGAAAGAGGAGATTTAAGGTCTAGTTTATTTCCCAAATAGACCTCTTTCTCTGTTGGATTCTTTATCTTCAATTGAAATAGGCATTGTTTGTTTGTTTGTTTGTGTTTTTTTGTGTGTGTGTTTTTTTTTTTTCCTGACTGTTTCCAAGCTCCGGGTCACAACAGCTCCAGATTTTGGGTAGGATAGAGTCTCTCCATGACTCAGTCTTTGGTGTTCAGGTAATACTGATCCAATGTTTTTGCTTCTGGAGTAGGCACTGACCTCAGGCTGTCCAATAAGGCCTTTCATCCCCATGGGCCCAGTTCAATATTCTAGTTGTGTGGGTCCCTCTTGGAAGACCAATGTGTTTCCTTTCTGTTGGACTCGAAGCAGGAAGAAATAAGTCTGCTAGGTGCCTCCACATGGGTAGCAAGTCAATAGAAAAGAAAGCAGAGGGGAATCCTGGGGAGCGAGAGCTGAATGTTGGGGATATTGTTGAGTCATGTTGTCCGCCATGTTTAATTAGCTACAAATCTTTCCCCCCATTTTCTTATGGCAGTTTCAGTTGGATTCCTGCCACTTACAACCTGTCACAGCAAAGCATGGACATGACCAAACTCAGCTAGGGCTGGGGCAATCTGGTTGAGGACAGTCTATCCCAATACTCAGTAAAAGACTTAATGGTCTTTGAAGTGAGGGTTCCATGCTCTATGTTTTCTCAGCTTGTCTGGGTCATGTTTTACGCTACTATGGAAGTGCTGGAAAAGTAGCATAGTATATGGAGTTTAGATATTTAACTACTTACCTCTTTATATCTATATCTTTAATCTTATTTTGGTGTAAGTTTATATGAAATGGAAGAAAATTCTAAACTTTTTCCTCGTTGGTTTCATGACATTAGATTCTGGGTAGAGATATTCTTTTTGTTTGTGTGTTTCAGTAGATTGAAGGATAGAATTTCATTCAATAGCATAGAAAAAATGGGGGTCATTTTTACCAATAAAAACCTTGAGGAATAACATATTTTATCATCAAAGTCTTTTTGTTGCAAGTTGTCATAAATACTGCGGACAGAAAAAAAAAACAATTTTCAAAAATGAGAGTGCCTTTTTTCCTCAGTCTTTTTAAATTCTCCTCTTTCACACTAATAAATATGGGAACTTTTCATATTCTCTAAAAACGTTCTCCTTTCCAACATAACTCAAGGTTTTAAGATAAATCCCCAACTAATGTTTGGTAAAAAATAACAAGGAAAGAAGTTTCCTTTCATTTTCCCTTTTGCTTTAATTGAAAAGAAGACAAATTTATAGAGGAATAGTCCTAAGGCTATATTTTTTAAGTCAAAGATTTCTCTTTTTATTGCAGAAATTTACCTCATCCATTGGCCTTTTCCTGAAAAGCACTAGAAATGGAATGGTTTTATCAGATGGTATCTTTGCATGTCAATTAATCAATTTCTTTAAAAATTAAGATTTGGTACACTTAAAAAACCCTAAATAATTTAATTGCATATTGTTATGCTTTAAATTGTGTCCCTCAAAAAGATATGTTGAAATCCTAACCCCTACTACTACTTAGAATGTGAACATATTTGGAAATAGAGTCATTACAGGTATAATTAAAGATGAAGTCATTTTGGAGTAGGTTAGGCCCAGTGGTGGGATTCAGATAATTTAACAACTGGTTCTCTGCTCTAATGATCATTTTAAGTATAAAAAAACGATATACTGAAAGGTAGTTTATCATTTCATACATTTAATACTTACATAAGAACAACAAAAGAGGTATGCAAAACTAAATTATATTTTAAGAGTTTTAAAATATTAATGAAAAATATTAAATAATACCTGACAAACAATAATAAAACTGTTATTTAATATATTTCCATATTGCTTCTTTTTTTCCCCCCATATTGCTTCTTGATTGGCATCCTCTCTTGCAATTTTTTTTTTTACCTATGTACAGAATGAACATTACCATGGCTGTTTAGAACACGCTGTTGCACAGATGAATGTTAAAGACGAGTAAGGAATGTAAATTTGTGATTTCCACATTGGGCAGCTGCCCAGGAGCTCACATTAGAGAGAACCCTGATCACAGTGCCATTTTAACAACCTATTCACTGAACTCAACAAAAAATTAGGTATCAGTTCTGCCGAATCAGTGCAAACAGGCTGAATTCCACCACTGAATAGGCTCCTAATCCAATATGACTGATGTCCTTATAAGAAGATAGCCATGTGAAGACTGTGACACACACATGCAGAATACCATGTGACAATGATGGCAGCTATAAGCTGAGAAACACCCAAGATTGTCAGCAAACACCAGAAGTAGGGAGAGGTACGAGAGGATTCTCCTCGGTTTCAGGGAGAGCATGGCCCTCCTGACCCCTTGATTTCAGACTTCTGACCTCTATAACTGCGATATGACAAATTTCTGTCATTCTAAGTCATCCAATTTATGGTACGTTGTTATGGCAGTGCTAGGAAACCAATACATGATTACATTTTTATATAGTTATATTTTATATAATCATATTTTTACAATAGCAAAAAGGAAAGCATACCATAAATGAGACCTCTACCTATATCAATATCGAGAGACATAAAGCTCTTTGCCACATCTACTGTGAGAGTGAAGACCATCTTAAGCAATCAGACTGTTGATATTCCAGAAAATGTCAACATAACTCTGAAGGGACACACAGTTATTGAGAAAGGTCCTAGAGGAGCCCTGTGGAGAGACTTTAATCACATCAATATAGAATTCAGTCTCCTTGGCAAGAAAACCAAGAGGCTCTGGGTTGCCAAATGGTGGATGTCTTAGTCAGTTCAGGCTGCTATAACAGAAGACCATAGACTGGGGGGCTTGTAGACAACAGGAATGTGTTTTTCACAGTTCTGGAGGCTGGGAAGTTCAAGAGCAAGGCTCCGGCAGACTCAGTGTCTGATGAGGACCTGTGCCCTGGTTCACAGGTGGCTGTCTCCTTGCTGTGTCCTCACATGGCAGGAGCAGCAAAGGGGTTCTCTGGAGTCTCTTTCATAAGGGAGCTTCCGTGATGAGCGCTCCACCCTCATGACCTAGTCACGTCTCGAAGGCCCCACCTTCAAGTACCACCATTCTGGGGATTAGATTTCAACATATTTGGGGGAGATGAGAACTTTCAGTCTATAGCAGTGGGGAAATAGAAAGGACCTGGCTATCCTTCAGACTGTAGTCATTTACAGAACATGGTTAAGGGTGAGATACGGGGCTTCTGTTACAAGGTCAGTCTATGTATTCTCACTTCCTCATAACCTTGGCATTAGAATGGGTCTCTTGTTGAAAACTGGAATTTCTTGGGTAAAAAATACATTTACAGGGTTCAAGTGAGGCCAGGCATTGCTTATTCGGTATTTCCAAGCCAGAAAGACGAGTTAAGTCTTAAAGGAAATGACATTAAATTTGTATCAAATTTAGTAGCTTTGATTCAGCTGCTTCCATTCAGCCACAACAGTTAAAAGCGAGGATATCGGAACAATTTTGGATGGTATGTCTCTGAAAAAGGAACAGTTCCGCAGGCTGATGACTAAGCCAGTATGAATTGTCCAGTACGAAAACTAGGTGCCAGATGATTCACAAGATCAATCTGTGTTATTTTAAAGATGCAATAAAAGTCTTCTATTGATTTGGGATTTCTTCTTAAAAGAGAGAGAGACCTACATAGGTCACATGGCAATATTATGACCAACACTCCTTAAAAGGAAATAAAATCTGGCATCTCCATGTTGTAAATGTAGAAGACTATAATTGTAATGGCATTCAAAATACCCCGGGAGCATGATGGCAGCAGATGCTGTCCTTCACAATGGCTGTTTTCCTGTACTGGGTGCAGCTCCTCATTAAACCCAGAGGATCTAAAATCCTTATGTGGGTACTCTCTCGGTGTGATCTCTGCATTTCCTCCCTCCCTTCTGTTTCCCCCTACTTTCCCACTTTCCATTAAAAAATAATTCGCGTTGGCCTGGCGTGCGGGAGTCCCGAGTTCGATTCTCGGCCAGGGCACACAGGAGAAGCACCCATCTGCTTCTCCACCCCTCCCCCTCTCCTTCCTCTCTGTCTCTCTCTTCCCCTCCCGCAGCCAAGGCTCCATTGGAGCGCGGTTTGCCCGGGCGCTGGGGATGGCTCTGTGGCCTCTGCCTCAGGCACTAGAATGGCTCTGATTGTGGCAGAGCGACGCCCCAGATGGACAGAGCATCGCCCCCTGGTGGGCATGCCGGGTGGATCCCGGTCTGGCGCATGCGGGAGTCTGTCTGACTGCCTCCCTGTTTCCAACTTCAGAAAAATACAAAAAAAAAAAAAAATTTCTATAAAGTCACCACACAGGATTTATGAAAACACTGGGCCTTTTAGATGCACCAATGATAGAACTGACTTATTTTTAATGTGATCATTCTATTCTTTTTGCCAAACCATGAAATAATACAAACACACAAGAATCCAGCTGCCAGTCTCTCAGAGAACATCTCCGAGTCGTAGTCATCCCTGGGTGGCCCTTTGATAATTACCTACTGCAGTAGTTCTTAACCCTGGCTACACATTAAAACGACCTGGGAAGATTTTAAAGCCTTTGCATTCCAGAGTAATTAAATCAGAAACTCTAAGGATAGGGCCTAGGCGCCAGTAATTTGTAAAAGATCCTCAGGTGATTCTAACAGGTGGCTAAGGTTGAGAACCAGTGGCTTAATGTCATGTTGCATTACTGTCTGAGTCCTAACACTGACAACAAGAGGCAGAGGTGAGCATCCTTCTCTGCCCCTTACAGCCCTCCGCTTTTTGTCTGATTGGGGTTACACAAAGCCAGAGCGAAACTAAGACTAAGCCTGGTAATTGTCATGTCAATGCCCTAGATTTTCCTATCAAATCTAGTCTCATCTAGGGTGGGAGGTGCAGGAGTGACTCTAGTGAAGTTAAAAATTTTCTGCCCCTGTTTAGAATATTCAGCATTAAATTCAACAGTTTTTCCATAAAATTTCAAACACTAAAACTTTTAAAAACAGCAGATCTCACCTGAATTAAAAAAAAAGTGTAACATTAATTGTAAAGTGTGCTTGATCACAGAGAATTATCTAGGCAATCAGCATCATGTGTAGCCTTTAATGACCCTTGTCTGATGAATGTGAGTTCTGTATATTGATCAAAAAATTGCAAATTTCTCTGCTTATGTCTCATCATTTCCTTCTCTGATTGAATATAAAACAAGTGAGAATTTAAAATCGCAGATCTTGAAGGGACCCATGGAACCATTTTATCCAGTCTTCTGACTTTATAGTTGGATGCCTAATTCACTTAAGAGAGTCAGGCTATCACGGTCTTTTGTAAATGAATGAAAGCTCTAGCAGTTTGCAACATCCTCCTAACTGGCTCCCTCCTTCCTGCTCCCTTTTTCTTTACATTGCTGTTAGAGTGATTATTCTATATGCATATCCAATCAAGTCATTCCCTTTTTTGCTTCCCATTCTTCCATGGCTATGCATTTGCCTTAGGTCCAAATTTAAACTCCTTAGCCTCACCCATGAGTATCTGCAAATTGATCTGACTCTGTCTCCTTCTGCAAGTTCATCTCCAAGAGGTCCCAGTTCTCATTCTAAACTGCAGTTTGCCAGGATTCTTAATGGTCTAAATGCAGTTCTGCGAGGATGTCTTTCTTATCTGCCACACACATTTGCACGTGCTGTTCTTTCCTTCTATGATGCTCTCTCTGCCCTTATGTGAGCAGACCCCTCCTCAGTTCTCCCGTTTGGAGAGTTCATATCAGGTTGGAACAAGCAGCACAAGGTGTGAAAAGTGGGAGAGGACTTACTGAGATGAGGTTAGATGATTGGATGGATGATATTTACGTCCTGAAATAAAAGATCTTTTTAATAGTTTTTGTTTAAAGAGCTTCAAAGTTACATGTAAGACCAAAGTCAAATGAATTGATAATAGAACTCTCTGGGGTAGTAGTGGAAGTGGTGGTATTTCACTGTCTGTAATGAGAGAGAATATGATTTCTTTTATTATCTATCTATCTATCTATCTATCTATCTATCTATCTATCTATCTATCTACCTACCTATCTCAGGGGCAGAGCATTGAATCAACCACACTATTCAGTTAATGGCATATTATTACCATTGGTTTACACAAAAATATTCAATTTAGTTTTTTCCTTTTTTTCTTTTATTAACATTTTTTTTTTTTTACCCCTAGGTCCTTTCTCCCACATAGGGAACTATTACAATGCATTTAATGCAGACCTTTTCATTTGTTTGTGTTCTTTAGTGGTGTATATATTTATAATTTACTATTGGTAACACTGTGTTCTAAACTTCATTCTATATTTTTCTTTTTTCACTGTTTTTAATATTATTCATGTTATGTCAGAGGTCTGTAATGTTTTAACTGCTGAAGTCACCGTACTTCATCTATCTACCTTCCCTAGCTCTGTCCCAGGGAAGTGATTATAAAATTGATCTGAAAAAACAAACAAATAAAAAGAGCTAAAATACCCCCAGGGAGCAGATGGCTGACTAGGAGAGGTTGCAGTTACCAAACATTGCAACAAACTACACAGCCTTTATAATTAAGACAGCTTGGTGCTGACACATCACTTGACATACAGACTAATGGAACAAAATAGAAGAATGAGAAGTAGACAGAATTGCATATGAAAATTCAGTGTACAATAATGACAGTATCTCAAATCAAAAGGAAATACACATTTTAAAAATAATATTTTTAATAATAGAGGAAAGATTGTGATCATTTACATAAATATTAGAACAGTTATGAAAATCTAGCATAACGTTTGTCATCAGAACTCAGCTGACCAAATTATTAAAACATTGTTCCTTGCTTTATTGTTCTGGATAGGTGTCATAGATAATGGTTCCATTGTATTCACTTTAAACTAGAGCATAAATATTAAATAAGTGAACTTGAGATGCTGTATAGCCAGTGTTGGGCTGGTAAATATGTTTAACACACATATACGTATGTTATAAATTTTACTGACATAAAGAATGTTTAGCAAGCAATTTACAAATAGCAATAAAATATACAACACTGTTGTAAACTCCATATAGTTAATTGATTCTCCAGAGTGCTTTCTTTGATTTTTTGCCAAACTCTTATCCATAACCAACCTGTGGTTGCTATTAATGAGTGTACTTTTCACATGAATGTAAGTAGATATTTTCATTTACATTAATGAAAAAGATGGAAGTGAGAAGAGAAAGACATAATGTTCAATTGTGACTTATTTGTCAATGATATGAGAGACTTCTTTGCCGAATCAGAAAATAGTTTTTAAGTATTGAAAGATTATTCCTCAAATTTTTATGCTATTCACAAAGTATTGATAGCAGCTACAGACATGATGCGCTTTTTTTAAATGTGAATATTCATTTATTTTTAAATTATTATTTATTTGGCCCTGGCCGGTTGGCTCAGCAGTAAAGCGTCGGCCTGGCGTGCAGGGGACCTGGGTTCGATTCCCGGCCAGGGCACATAGGAGAGGCGCCCATTTGCTTCTCCACCCCCCCTCCTTCCTCTCTGTCTCTCTCTTCCCCTCCTGCAGCCGAGGCTCTATTGGAGCAAAGATGGCCCGGGCGCTGGGGATGGCTCCTTGGCCGCTGCCCCAGGCGCTAGAGTGGCTCTGGTCGCGGCAGAGCGACGCCCTGGAGGGGCAGAGCATCGCCCCCTGG
Source organism: Saccopteryx bilineata (assembly GCF_036850765.1). NCBI lineage: Eukaryota > Metazoa > Chordata > Mammalia > Chiroptera > Emballonuridae > Saccopteryx > Saccopteryx bilineata. The sequence goes on from NC_089493.1 coordinate 259,233,126, forward strand.
TGGGCAGAGCATCGCCCCTGGTGGGCCTGCCGGGTGGATCCCGGTCGGGTGCATGCGGGAGTCTGTCTGACTGTCTCTCCCCGTTTCCAGCTTCAGAAAAATACAAAAAAAAAATTATTTATTTATTTATTTATTCATTTTAGAGAAGAGAGACAGAGAGAGAGAAAGGGGGGGAGGAGCAGAAAGCATCAACTCCCATACGTGCCTTGACCAGGCAAGCCCAGGGTCTTGAACAGGCGACCTCAGCATTCCAGGTTGATGCTTTATCCACTGTGCCACCACAGGTCAGGCCACATGATGCACTTTTAAGAATAATGTATATTGCTAACATTTTCTCCTTCCTTTTCTTAAGTCCAGACCAGGAGTTGACAAACTCTCTGTAAGGGCCAGATGGGAAGTATTTTAGGATTTTGAAGCCATATAACATCTGTTGCAACTATTCAACTTTGCTGTTATAGAACAAAAGAAGGCATAGAGGAATATGTAAACAAATGGGTGGGTGGGTGTCCCAATAAATTTTTATTTATAAAAACAAGTGACAGCCTGATCAGATGGTGGCACAGTGGATAGAGCATTGGACTGCCATGCAGAGGACCCAGGTTTGAAACCTCGAGGTCGCTGGCTTGAGCATGGGCTCATCTGGCTTGAGTGCAGGCTCACCATCTTGAGCACAGGGTCACTGGCTTGAGTGTGGAATTATAGACATGACCCTATGGTTGCTGGCTTGAGCCCAAGGTCACTGGCTTGAGCAAGGGGTCACTGGCTCGGCTGGAACTCCTCAGTCAAGGCACATATGAGAAAGCAACCAATGAACAACTAAGGTGCCACAATGAAGAATTGATGTTTCTCATCTCTCTCCCTTCCTGTCTGTTCCTATCTGTCTCTCTCTCTGCCTATCTCTCTCTCTCACTTAAAAAAACAAAACAAAAACAAGTGACAGGTTGGATTTGGCCTATAGTAACTCCTGCTTAACACAATCAACAAAACAATGCTTGTAGCCCTGATTTTAGCATTGCCAACTTCTGTGGTGTACATACTTCCATCATAGCTCATTTCATGCTATTAGTATAGTGCTCAATATAATATTGAGAAGAGATATGCAGTAGTTTACCATTCTATAGTATTTCTACTGTGTAGATGTTGTCAATATAAATAACCTCAAAAGACTTGATGATAGTAAAATATATTAAAATAATTAGAAAGTGATGAGGTTTGTTTTCAATATGATTTATTTTACTGTTAGTTTGTATAATCTATTTTGGTAATAATGGCTATGTTTAGCAGTCAGCTCAGAAAATTCCTGAAAATTTAACAATCAGCTCTCCTGAGCTGGCATGACCCTGCACCAGTACACCAGTAGCCAGAATAGAAGTTTTTCTATGGCAATAGAGAAAATTGAATTCATTATTTATAGTATAGGGCAGAATAAATTCTGAATGGATCAAAGACATAAATGTAAAAATAAAATGAAACCATACATGTACTAGGAAAGACATGGATGAATTCCCCTAAAAAGTGAGAGTGAGGGAAACTTTCTGAACCATGGCTTAAAATCCAGAAGCATGAAGGGAAATGAGATTATATCAGCTTCATAAAATGAACTGAGAATTATCATTTCTTTTTGCATTTTCTGGAACAACATATATAACTTAGGAACTGTGCTTTTGGAAATTCGATAGAGTTCATTTTAAAAGCATTCAGTCTAGAGATCCTTGGGATGTAGTTTTGTTTGCTACTGTTGGTTTGTTTTTGATCAGGTTTTTATTCAAACTTAGCTGTCCGAAGTGATTCGACCTTTATGGAATAAACCAATTTAAGTGTATGCCTTATACTTCTTTTCTTCTGTGGCAAGCTTCTTCTTAGCTGTTAGTTTCTTGGCAACAGCAACCTTTTGTTCCCACCAAAAGTTTCTTCTGCTTAACATACACCAACAGCCTTCTTTCCCTCTTTCCCTACCACAGGCTTCTTGCCCGGAAACCCCTTCTCATCTGATTTGGCTTCTAAAACCACTGCTGCTTTATCTACCTGGAGCTTCTGGTTCTTGGCCTAGCAAAGAATGACATTTCAGTGCATGGTCTTTGAATATTCATTTAGCTTCAACATAATTCTAAGGGTTTTTTCAGTAGATTCCTCTTCAGGACTCTGTGATGAATCTTCTTGCATGTTCCACTGAGGGTTCTTTTATTTTATTTTTTTGTATTTTATTGAAGTTGGAAACAGGGAGGCAGTCAGACAGGCTCCAGCATACGTCCGACCGGGATCCACCCGGCATGTCCAGCAGGGGGCGATGCTCTGCCCATCTGGGGCGTTGCTCTGTTGCAACCAGAGCCATTCTAGCACCTGAGGCAGAGGCCATGGAGCCATCCTCAGTGCCTGGGCCAACTTTGCTCCAATGGAGCCTTGGCTGCAGGAGGGGAAGAGAGAGACAGAGAGGAAGGAGAGGGGGAGGGGTGGAGAAGCAGATGGGTGCTTCTCCTGTGTGCTCTGGCTGGGAATCAAACCCAGGACTCCTGCACGCCAGGCCGACACTCTACCACTGAGCCAACCAGCCAGGGCAAGGATTCTTTAGATCTCTGAGCTTTTCAAGATTCTGCTAAGGTCTGTACTGAGCACCTGGTACATGGGAAGGTTGTAGTTACTCTTGAGGGAGGCAGCTTTATGCCTAGTGCCATACAGATCATCTAACTTGTGGAAAATACCTTCAGTTCAAATGCAGAAATGGCCCACGTGCTGACCAGGGGCAAATTTCAAATGTTCAATTTGCTTACAGTAAGCAGAAGAATTCCAGGGATGTTTCTGAAGGCTTTGATGACACCGTTGTATTTATTGTACAAAAAATCCCCTGCACTGGACACGATGATGGTTTCTCTTTTTGCCCCTGCAAGCTCTTATTTGATGAGAGGCACAGACCTTCATGATATCATTCTAGGCCTTAAGTTTCTTAAGCAAAACAGCTTCCTTGGTTTTCTTACAGCCTTCAACTTTATTTTCAACCACCAAAAGTAATTCAGGAACTTCCTCAATGTTATGACCCTTGGACATGACCAGCACTGGTGAGGCTGAGGCAGCTAGGATAGAAGGACAGAGCAGACAGCATATCACTTCTTTGTGCCCACTGTGCATGCCAATGACACCAGATTTGGGTGGTGCAAACATACAGCTCCCATGACACATATTTCCAAAAGCACCCTGGCCAAGACAATGAGTCCCTTCACCCAGAACTCTGGGAATGCGAGTCATAGTTCTGTCAGTACCCCATGAATCAACACTGGTTGGATGACTTGACAATTCACTGATAGCATAGAGCTATCTACTATTTTTGTGCAAGTTGGTGTAAACAAAGTTCACAATATCTGGTCAAATGGGAATCGTGGGTTTTTTTTGTTTGTTTTGGCAGAGACAGAGAGAGTTAGAGAGAGGGACAGATAGGGACAGATGGACAGGAACAAAGAGAAATGAAAAACATCAGTTCTTCGTTGCAGCTCCTTAGTTGTTCATTGATTGATTTCTTATATGTGCCTTGACCGGGGGGCTACAGCAGACCGAGTAACCCCTTGCTCAAGCCAGCGACCTTGGGCTCAAGCTGGTGAGCCTTGCTTAAACCAGCTGAGCCCGCACTCAAGCTGGAGGCCTTGGGGTCTCTAACGTGGGTCCTCCACGTCCCAGTCCGATGCTCTAACCACTGTGTCACTGCCTGGGCAGGTCAAATGGGAATCTTGAACACAGCAGGCAAAGTGATATTTTTTCCAGATGATTCCTCCTTTTCAGAATACAGGGAATCCTTGGGTTAGGACAGTCTCAACATATGATGTTTAATTGATGATGCTTACTCCCATAAAAACTTAAAAAAAAATTGAGAAGTGAATGTTTCAGCTTACACCATTAGCATTGCACTTACAGACTATGTGGGCTGGTTGTGCACAGCGGAAGAACACGCAATAATGCACATATGAGTGAGGGAGTTGGCACCTTCCATTACACTTATGTACACCATTTTGGACTATTAGAAGTGCAAATGTTCCATTTGGTTGCTTTGGTGACTTTTGGCCTTTATCATGGCTCCTAAATGAAAGTCAGAGTCTTCAGATGGTAGTGCTTTGAAGAAGAGGAAAGCCATCACGATGGACGTCACAGGACTACTGGCATCACATGGAGCGAAGCTGTCTGCTGAGGACCTCATTCAGCTGGGGAAGCAGCTGATTGAAGAGGAAGAGATAGAAACCTCAGAATCCATGAGATTTACTACCAAGGGTGTGGCAGAAGGTTTTTCTAATGTATAGGATGGGTTGGCAAAATTTCAGGCTGAGGACCCCAGCAATGACAGATTCAGTAAAGTCTACAGAGCTGTTTTGGATGTCTTGCAATGCTATAGGCCAGGGGTCCCCAAACTTTTTACACAGGGGGCCAGTTCACTGTCCCTCAGACCATTGGAAGGCCAGACTATAAAAAAAAAACTATGAACAAATCCTTATGCACACTGCACATACCTTATTTTAAAGTAAAAAAACAAAACGGGAACAAATACAATATTTAAAATAAAGAACAAATAAATTTAAATCAACAAACTGACCAGTATTTCAATGGGAACTATGCTCCTCTCACTGACCACCAATGAAAGAGGTGCCCCTTCCGGAAGTGCGGTGGGGGCCGGATAAATGGCCTCAGGGGGCTGCATGCGGCCCGCGGGCCTTAGTTTGGGGACCCCTGCTATAGGCAGACTTTGGAAGAGAAGAAGTCATCAACCTTCCAGACTAGACTGGAGTAATTCTTTAAGAAGGTATAGAGGCCTTCAACAGATCCTGTACCCTCTACGTCAGCTGCTTCTCGAGATGAAACACCTGTACTACAGGTAGAATCATCTCCAGCATCTCCTGCATGTTCCTTAGGCAATCTTGATTCACCTGACCCAGTATCTCCAGCACCTTCTGCAGGTTCTCCTGCCTCTCTAGCATCCCAATAAGTCACTCTCCTCCACCTTGCAATGACCCTACAGTGTGCAAGCCAACCACAGGAATAAAGGTAAGGAATTTTTTTACACTCATTTTTTTCTGTGGCTTAGTTGTGTTTCTGTGTTCTATATTATGATTTTACAACTGTGTTAGGATAGGTAAGTTAAATAGGCTAAGGTGTGTTTTGACTTACACCAAAATTTCAGTTACATCACTATCATGGGAATGGAACAGTGTCGTAACCCGAGGACCCACTGTACACCGTTATCAGTGGACAAGCACCCACCATGCTGAGGAGAGGAAAGGAGAGGAGAGGAGAGGAGAGGAGAGGAGAGGAGAGGAGAGGAGAGGAGAGGAGAGGAGAGGAGAGGAGAGGAGAGGAGAGGAGAGGAGAGGAGAGGAGAGGAGAGGAGAGAGGACCACACTCCTCTCAACCTGGGGGCCCTGACAGGGAAAGACTTGAATTTTAACTAGCAATTGAACTTCTTGTGAATCTATCTTAAATTTCGTTTTATTCTGGTACTAGTTTGGCATTTCCTATGTTTTTCAGGGATTTATCCATTTTATCTATGTTTGTTTTTTAAATCTGTAATTATTTCCTTTTCTTTATTATTATTATTTTTTTGATTCCTGTTTTAATTCGTTGTCACCTTTTCTTCTTATCACACTTAACAGGAAACAGAGCTTTTAGTCTTATTCATCTCCTCTACTTAAAAAAAAATTATTATATTGGCATGGGGTATAACTCTATGCAAAGTTCTAAATGCCATTCAGCAAGGGACCCTGAATCGTCCACCATGAATTAACATTGAAAAGGAATGTAATTTTTAAAAATTGAGACACCTGTGCCCCCTGTAACAAACCATTCTGGATGGCATATTTTCTTTAATGACACTTGAAAAGTATTGGAAACTAGTAAGATTTAAGGCATTCTTTACCTAAATCAAGTGCAGACTGGTAACATGGAATTTAGACAGAGATAAAGAACTAGAAGGATAAAGAGAAGTAGTGCAACCGAGGGGCCAAAGCATTGATGCTGGAGACAGACAGACCTGAGATTGAAAACCAGTTCTGCTACTTCCTCCCGGTGCGACGTCGGGCCATTGCATAGGATAGTGTTCGTGCATTGCAGTTTTATTCCCATGTAAAATTGAGTTTGTTGTAATGAATGAAGTATTTAATTATCTGTATATTTTCAACTCTATATCTATTTTAAAGACCTGGTACAGCCCTGGCCGGTTGGCTCAGAGGTAGAGCGTCGGCCTGGCGTGCGGGGGACCCGGGTTCGATTCCCGGCCAGGGCACATAGGAGAAGCGCCCATTTGCTTCTCCACCTCCCCCTCCTTCCTCTCTGTCTCTCTCTTCCCTACCCGCAGCCAAGGCTCCATTGGAGCAAAGATGGCCCGGGCGCTGGGGATGGCTCCTTGGCCTCTGCCCCAGGCGCTAGAGTGGCTCTGGTTGCGGCAGAGCGACGCCCCTGAGGGGCAGAGTCTCGCCCCTGGAGGGCGTGCCGGGTGGATCCCGGTCAGGGGCATGCGGGAGTCTGTCTGACTGTCTCTCCCCGTTTCCAGCTTCAGGAAAAAAAAAAAAAAAAAAAAAAAAAAGACCTGGTACAGTAAAAGTACCTGATATTTCTTTTAATTTTTTATGTGTTTTTTAAATTGATGCATAACTGACAAATGAAATTATAAGATATTTTTAAAAATTACATTAAAAAATTATTCCCTTTTCTTTGTTGGGTTTGCTTTGATGTTTTATTTTATAAAGTCTTAAGTTGGATGCTGAAGCATATTTCTTTTCAACTTTTATTGTTTTCTGATAAACATATTTAAAGTTATAAATGGTCTTCGAAATATTGCTTTAGTTATGTCCTATACATTTTGTTTTCATGTTCATTTAATTCTGGATATTTCTTCATTTTCATTATAATTTCATTTTTGACCCATAAGTTATTTAGTAACATGGTATTTTCAAAACATAGGACATTTAAAAATATTTCTGTTACTCATTTTTTATATTATTTCATTATGTTTGAAAGATGTTGCATGAACTTTTATAACATACATATCAAAAGACTTATATTATACATAGCATGCCATTAGAACATATCTGTCAAAGACCTAAACAATATAAATGATAGTATAAGTCTACTAATTATACTTTTTAGATAAAAATCTGCTTAATTTTTGTTTGTATAATACATTTCCAATAGCTGGGTGTTAAAAACTGCCAGTATTTATAGGTTTCTCTCTGTCTGCTGTCAGTTACTGTGACCTATTACTCACTGCATGCATTTGTTTGTAATGGTTATATCTTCTCACTCTATTATTTTGTTTACCTTTTATTTAAATTCCTTTTTGTCAGCTATTATAATTGTTATTTCAGATTTCTTTCTTTCTTTTTTTTTTTTGGTTTTACTCTTTATTTTTCAACCTTCATGAGTTTTTTGGTTTTAATGTTTCTCAAAGATAACAAGACAACATATTTTTGAATTTTATTTTTATTTTTAATACCATCCGAGAGTATTTGTTTTTTATTTGTAAGTTAACTTTATGTACATTTATTGTAATTACTATATTACTACTTAGAAATTATTTCTCCTGTCATGTCTCATATTTTAAATTTACTATACTTCCTTTTTGTTTTCTGCTAGCTCAAAAATTATTATATTTTTGTTCAAATGTTGCTGCCTTTAAGACCCTTATTCATATTTACTTATTCCTCTGTATAGTCCTCTTAACTATACAAGTAATTTATTTATTTATTTATTTATTTATTGTATTTTTCTGAAGCTGGAAACGGGGAGAGACAGTCAGACAGACTCCCACATGCGCCCGACTGGGATCCACCCCGTATGCCTACGAGGGGCGACGCTCTGCCCACCAGGGGGCGATGCTCTGCCCCTCCGGGGCATCGCTCTGTTGCGACCAGAGCCACTCTAGCGCCTGTGGCAGAGGCCAAGGAGCCATCCCCAGCGCCCGGGCCATCTTTGCTCCAATGGAGCCTCGGCTGCGGGAGGGGAAGATAGAGACAGAGAGGAAGGAGAGGGGGAGGGGTGGAGAAGCAAATGGGCGCTTCTCCTGTGTGCCCTGATCGAGAATTGAACCCGGGACTTCTGCACGCCAGGCCGACGCTCTACCACTGAGCCAACCGGCCAGGGCCATATACAAGTAATTTAATAAACTTGTGTGTGTATGTGTTATTGTGTACACCCACACACACACACATGCACACACACAATCTCCTAATAGCTTTGCTCCTCCAATTGAACTCTGACAATTACATCCAGATACAGAAAGAGAGAAAAAACTAAAAGAATGTAAGAAAAATTACAAACCTAGAAACATCAGAATAAAATTTAAAAACCTCAAAGACATGAAAAGAATTTTGTTAAAATTTCCAGAGATAATGAAGAGATCATCACAACTAGAGCAAGATCACAGAGACCTCGCCTGTGGCCCCTCATAACTGAGAATGTGCAGGAAAAGGACTTTGGGGAGCTGTAGTTCAGCCAAACTGACAGAGCACAGTCACTGCTCAGGTGCCAGCCCTTCTCGTTCTGGCCTCCAGAACGCCTCGCTTTCCTTTGTGTTTTGTTGTGTTTTTTTTTTTCCCCGAAGCTGGAAACGGGGAGAGACAGTCAGACAGACTCCCGCATGTGCCCGACTGGGATCCACCCGGCACGCCCACCAGGGGCGATGCTCTGCCCCTCTGGGGCGTCGCTCTGTCATGACCAGAGCCACTCTAGCGCCTGTGGCAGAGGCCAAGGAGCCATCCCCAGCGCCCGGGCCATCTTTGCTCCAATGGAGCCTCGCTGCGGGAGGGGAAGAGAGAGACAGAGAGGAAGGAGAGGGGGAGGGGTGGAGAAGCAGATGGGTGCTTCTCCTGTGTGCCCTGGCCGGGAATCGAACCCGGGACCCCTGCATGCCAGGCCGATGCTCTACCACTGAGCCAACTGGCCAGGGCTCCTTTGTGTTTTGTATCTCTTGCCCCTTTCCTGCTGACTTCCAGGAGAGCTTCTCATCTGATCTTCAAACTCACTGACTTATTCATCACCTTTATTCATCTGGCTGTATATCTTATCTGTTGTTTTATTCATTTCAGCTATTACATATTTCATACCTAGTACTCAACTGGGTCCTTTAATTTTTCTTGTTCTTCATTCATTCTGCTATGAACCTCAACCTTTTAATATATTTATCTTCATTATTTTAATTTCTTGCTCCATCTCCTCTCATAATTCTAATTTAGATGGTTTACATTGTTGAGTTTATTGTTTTCTTACATAGTAGTTGTACTTCTTAATATGGATTTCTGGTTATTTTGTCTCCCAAACTCTTCTTCCCCTTGGAATATCAGTTACTACACATGTTTATGTGATGGAAAATGGCTACAGCCCAGCCTCCAGTGGATATAAGTGAATTAAAGCCAGGAAAGAGAGCCTCAAAGCCCACAGAACTGATGGTGATTATTCCAACTTGCCCGCCTCACACAAATAACTTTTCTAGTGTGTACAGTCAGACACAGCATAATGACGTTTTAGTCAACAAAGTAGCACATGTACAGTGGTAATCCCATAAGAAAACATTGGAGCTGAAATATTCCTGTCACCTACTGATGTCATAACACAAAACATTACTCACACGTTTGTGGTAATATTGGTGTGAACAAGCCTACTGTGCTGGCAGTCATATAAAAGTATGGCACATATAATTATGAACAGTTTATAAAACTTCATAATAAATGACTATGTTACTGGTTTATGCATTTGATATACTTTTTATTGTTATTTTAGAGTGTAGTCTTTCTACTTACAGAAAAAGTTTTCTGTAAAACCGTGTGCCGTGTTATGTTGGCAGAAGCCTCATATATCTCTTGTTTACTGTGTCTTTTGATCACGCTATTTTTCTCTTGTGCCTGATTTAATCTCGTGTTGTTTGGTTCAGTAACAGGCTGTACAGGCTTGCAGTCTAGGAGCAAAAGGCTACACTACATAGACTAGGCTACACTACATGGACTAGGTGTGTAGCAGGCTGTGCCATCTGGGTTTCTGTAAGTGCACGCTATGATGTTCATACAACGACAGCTCGCCTAACAATTCATTTCTCAGAATGTATCCCCATGGATACATTGTTAACCAGGCCTATGACTGTATTTACCATTTTATACTCTCCAGAGGCAGTCTCTCCATGGCTTTGCTCCCTTTACACTGGGGCCTTGGAAGGGGAGGGGTACAGTGGTGAACAACAAGGGCAGCTGGTGGTTACACACCCACTCTTTCTAGCCCTCCTTCCTCCCACAGGGCATTGGCACTGCGGTGCTGTACCCTCCTGCCCCTGCCGGTTTCCATGGTGATTGGCAGGTGGTGATTGTGAGGGAGAAGTGGGAGCAGAACAGAAAGTTGTTTCTTCACCTCACAGCCACCTGTGGCTACTGTCCCCCCCAGGATGAAGGCTTCTCTCCTTTCCCTCCTCTTCCCTTCCTTCCCCCCAATATAATAATTCCCAAGTCTTCAGACTGCCCAGGGACTTCTCATAGTGTTTTATTTTATTTTTTGTCATTAAGTCTTCAAATCCAGGTTTTCTTCTGGCTTCTATTTTCTCTAGGGTTGATTTTCGGGAAGGAGCCGGCGGCCCATGTAGTTTGTCATCCTGACAGGATGAGAGAACGGCTTACAGAATGAGCAGGTGTACACAGGAAGGGGAGAATCTGAGACACGTGTATGTGTCTCAAGGAGAGAGATACTATAAACGATACTTTTCCCACATTTATTTTTTACTATAATTAATGTGTGTGCATATATGTATGTATGTGTATATATATACTGCTCACAAAAATTAGGGGATATTTCAAAATGAATATGAAACGATAAAAAAAGAAGCATTTGATTTTTTTAACTTTTAATTTTTATTTATTTATTCATTTTAGAGAAGAGAGAGAGTGAGAGAGAGAAAAAGGGAGAGTGAGAGAGAGAGAGAGAGAGAGAAAGGGGGGAGGAGCGGGAAGCATCAACTCCCATATGTGCCTTGACCAGACAAGTGCAGGGTTTTTTTTGTTTTTGTTTTTGTTTTAATTTTTTTAAATTTTTTGCATTTTTCTGAAGTTGGAAACAGGGAGGCAGTCAGACAGACTCCCGCATGCGCCCAACCAGGATCCATCCGGCATGCCTACCAAGGGGCGATGCTCCGCCCAGTTGGGCCGCTCTGTTGCAATTAGAGCTATTCTAGTGCCTGAGGCAGAGGCCATGGAGCCATCCTCAGCGCCCGGGCCATCTTTGCTCCAGTGGAGCCTTGGCTGCAGGAGGGGAAGAGAGAGACAAAGAGGAAGGGGGGGGGAGGGGTGGAGAAGCAGATGGGTGCTTCTCCTGTGTGCCCTGGCTGGGAATCGAACCCGGGACTCCTGCACACCAGGCCGACACTCTACCACTGAGCCAACCGGCCAGGGCGACAAGTGCAGGGTTTTGAACTGGCAACCTCAGTGTTCCAGGTCAACGCTTTATCCACTGCGTTACTACAGTTCAGGCTGATTTCTTTTATTAAATAAAAACATCAGAAAAGCAAACAAGTCAAAGAAAGTTGTTCAGTTATGCAAATGAGATGCAAAACCAACTTTTATTTCATTGGTGAAAATGCACTGTACAAAAGGCTGAAAGTACTGGAGTATCTGCACATTCTCTGATCCCTTAATTTTTGTGAGCAGTGTATATATATGTCAGGTTTATAATGAAAACAGCAATCTTCCTCCCCTTCCTACTCCAAAATTTTGTTTTCCCAAGGTGACAGTGTTTGACATTAAAAAACTTTCTTCTGAACCCTGGCCAGTTGGTTCAGTGATAGAGCGTCGGCCTGGCGTGCAGGAGTCCCGGGTTTGATTCCCGGCCAGGGCACACAGGAGAATTGCCCATCTGCTTCTCCACTCCTCCCCCTCTCCTTCCTCTCTGTCTCTCTCTTCCCCTCCTGCAGCCAAGGCTCCATTGGAGCAAAGTTGGCCCAGGGCACTGGGGATGGCTCTATGGCCTCTGCCTCAGGCGCTAGAATGGCTCTGGTTGCAACAGAGCAATGCCCCAGATGGGCAGAGCATCGCCCCCTGGTGGGCATGCCAGGTGGATCCCAGTCGAGTGCATGCAGGCGTCTGTCTGACTGCCTCCCCGTTTCCAACTTCAGAAAAATACAAAAAAAAAAAACCCCAAAAACAACAAAAAAAACTTTCTTCTGGTGTTTACTTCCATATCCTAAATGCTTATATTACTGTTTCTCAATTTTTCAATGTTACATGTTATCTTTGGCTTCCTAAAGCAGAAGATGAGGACTTACTGCTTGTAACTGCTGTAAACCCCCCCCCCCCCCCCCCCGGCTCCAGCCTGCCCATATGGTCACGTCGCTGCTTCCCCTCCTGACTGCGTGTTCACACTATCATGCCCACGCAGATGCTGGTCAGACCTGAGACAAGGGGCATGCTAAGATTATATTTCCTTGTATCCCTTTTTGTTTTCTCAGGGTTAGTAGTTGCCCTTCCTCCTGATTGTGCAGTGCCCACGAGCCTATCCTAATTCTCTGGTTACTTTCAATAGAGGTGGAAGCATTAAGTCATCCATCATCTTGGGAACTTCTTTTGCCTGCCTGCCTCCCTGTGTTTGACCTCCTATTATCTAATTTTGTATCTCCCTCTTTCTTGATTCATTCCCTTGTTTGGTGAAGAAACTAGTATGTTTGGTTGTGCCCTGAGAACAAATCCATAAGAGGTAAAAGTTCACGTCTGCACGTAGTCATTTCTCATTCAGGGTGCCTCAAATTTTTGAACACCCCCTTCCCATCGTTTAAACAGTTTCCCACATTATAAATTCTATGTTCTTAACAGAGGACATTTTCCAGATCATTTTTCAGCTGCTGGGTTGCAGACGTGTGATTTTGGTTCCGCCAGTCAGCTGCATGTGTGTCAGCATCACACCCTGGGTCCAGGGCTGAATTACTTGGGAGAGAGGCAGGACCCGAGGCTGCCATTTGGCAGGTGCAGATCTGGGTGAAGGAGCAGGGCGGGGCTCTGGAGTCCGAAGTGCGGCTGAAGCACGTGATTTAGCAGTGTCCTGGTGATGGGACAGGCAGAGGTTGGAACTGGCATCTGTGACGGCAGCCTCCTGGTTTATGTCAGAGTCCGCACCTGCCTCGGTGGGCAGCTCTGTGCTGGGCACTGGGGTGTTACTCCTGGAAGCACAGTGTACTTTCACTCTCACCCCCAAATCTGCAAGCTCTCTCTACCTCATAACTAGTCCTTTCCGCTTAAACCGGGGTCTTAGTCTATTTAGGTTACTAGAACAGACTACCACAGACCGGATGGCTTAAAACCAACAAAAATTTATTCCTCACTGTTCTGGAGACTGGAGATTCAAGATCAGGGTGCCAAGTGTGCTTGGGTTCTAGTGAGAGACCCCTTTGCAGGTTGCAGATTGCCGCTTCTGGCTGTGCCCTCACATGTTGGAAAGAACAAGGGAACTTGTAAAAAAATTTTTTTTTATAAAGGCACTAACCTCGCTTATGAGGGTTCCACCCTCAGGGCTAATCACCTTCCAAAGAACATCCCCCATGTTATCACATTGGGCATGAGGATTTCAACATATGAAGTGTTTTGGGGGTGGGGACACAAACAGACCGCAACAATTGGTTAGAGTAGCTTCTGCTCTGTTAAACTAACCTGGCCAAGAGGCCTTATATGTCTACAGGTGTCTTGATTCTACTGCAAGATATAAGAGTTTGAGAATATAATTCTCATTTGGAAACCATTTAGCTCAAAAATTAGCATTTCTCCATCGGGGTTGGCTTCTAGTGTTGGCTGCCTAAAGGTCTGAAGCCATTCTTTTTCCTCAGTCTGTATGTGATTTGCTTCTTCTCTCCAAAGCTATTTTAAAATCACAAAGTAGCATTTATTCTTAAACTATTTTATATTGTATTAAATCTATAAGTGGTTATATGCTAAGGAGCCAAAGAGTTCTGTTGTCTTATGAAAAATAGCTGTTTTCTGACTTCCCTGTTTCCTTACCGCGAGAAGCAACCACTTTCACCGCTAGTATATATGAATATATAATTAAATGCATTTTTAGCCCATGTGAAGTAGATCCCAAGAGTCTTTCAAAATTCTTACATTTGGCTGTTATTCTTCTTTTCAAGAAAGCATTGTACATAGCAGCAGATGACTGACTGCTTTGTACCTAAAGGACTTTAGAGTGTAGGGGTTAGAGCTCCCGTAATAATAGCTGGTGGTGAATTTTTCCTCCCCTTTTACTCATTTGGTGATAGAGTCTGAGCCTGGGCTGGGATATGAAAATAGAGGGGGTCTTTTTCCTAAGGGTGACAAGTAAGAGGTCAGAGGGTTTGGGGTCTATGATGTTCCTGATCACAGCATCTGTTGGCAGGAGTGGGATGGGGGCCCCTGGCATGAGGAAAAGGCCAGGGAGGGAACTAGAAAGAGCTGCAGTAGGAACTGGAGCCCCTCTCCATAGAACCAGAAGACCCACTGTAGCCTGGACGAGGGGAGAACTGGTCACTTCAGACCCTATTTAAACACCAGCAGAAGGAGCAGCATCGGACAGAAGAGGCCACTCTAGGATGTCCAGCCTTCAGCTGCAGCTTCATCTGCCTTCAGTGTGCCCACTACACACTTCATGCTGAGCCCACCACCTTCAGTAGCTGCTATTGGTTTCTCCAGCTACAAGGAAGCTCATTTGACTGCAGAGTAGCAAAGCACTAGATAGGTACAAGCAGAAGTCCTTCCTGAGGTTATCTAGCATCCTGGATCTTCTACGTGTGTGGAAGGGGCAAGGGAATCCAAGAGATAAACTGATTTCTTGCTTATATGGACACGGGGGGTTGAGTGGACGTATCAGGGACCCTCCTGGGGCAGAGCTGACTTTTAGTCAAGAAATAATCTGTGAGATAGGACATAGCAGTAACACATATTATATTTTACTGATATCATCTCCCTATTTCTCTTGACATTAGCAACTCTGGTTATTTGTTTTTATGGACCAAATCTACTCAGCCATAAACAAGAATGAAATCTTACCTTTTCCAACAGCATGGATACATTTTAAATTAATTAACCAGTACATATCTTTGTAGTGAACAGTAAATTCTATAAATTCTCTGACAAGAGAATTTTTCATTGTTCATTTTTTTTCTTGAACTTGATACCTAATATTGAAGACTTTAAAAGCAATCTCAACCAACTGTGATATGACATACCTACAGCAAGTTCCATAATTTCTTTCAAACATCTTCTGTAGGCTCTGCCCCCCTTGACTCTATAGCTCTTGGTACAAGAATGATGGGAGAATGGATATGTGCTCTGTGGCTCCAGCTGTGGCCGATACATCCAGTATCTGTGGGCAGCCGTGCCATCGTACCCGCCACAGGCATCCAGCATCCAGTGAGGCCAGTGGTGCAGCTGCTGTTCCTGGTGCCATAACCATGGGCTCCACCCAGGGCTGGTTTGGTGGGATGGTCCTACCCTGATGGAGCCATCTCTGCATGCTGGGCATTTCAGTTCTATCTGAGTATCCTGGTGCCTGAAGGGCCCTTCTGCAGCCAGCAGGGCTAGGACAGAGGCCCCACAGAAAAGATGAAGTTGGAGGGGGTGGGACTTCCTCTCTGTTCTAGGCCCAGCAGGTGTCAGAGCTGCTTACGCTGAGTTCTGGAAAGTAGTCATGGACTAAATGCTGAGCACAGGCCCCTTCATGGGGACACCATAGGGGGCTTCCTTGCAAAGCTCTGGAATGCATAGCTTGTCTCCGAGATGGACCCTTTCCAGTAGTGTGCTGGTAGAATGTTTGACATCCAGCTTTTCAGGAGGAAAAGAAAAAGACAAAGTTTTATTTGTAGCATAGCATATTTCAATGGTGTAAATACTCCCACACGACACCCTGCAGTTCCTTGGGAGAGCCTGGGGGCAGGTGTCTTCTCTGAGTTTCAAACAACACCCTGCATGCCTCTGTAATCTCCAGGGGTTATGGGGAGAGAAAATCACAGCCAAGTTCTCCAAAGCAGCTAGCAGCTCCCACCTAGGGGAGGCTCCTGGCTTATGAAAGGCAGGATGTTGTAATAATTTGCCAAATTTCCTTCCTTTACCAAGGTCCTTCCTGGCTATAAGTCTGGTCTTGCTCAAGGGGACTCATTCAGAACCATGCTGTGAAAAGAGCTGATGTTCAGAGAAATGCTCACATTGACTGGGACCTCCCCAAACCTTGGAACATCACCCTCAAGCACAGCTCTTTATCAAATTCCACAACTGGCTGGTTTAGGTTTCTACCACTCACAAAGACCCCATCATTGGACTCTCTTCAGCTGGGTGAAGGGTAAGATCCATTTTGGAGTCTAAATAGAGATATCCAGAAAATAGGTGTCAGACTGGACTTCAGGGTGGTGATGCTTCAGAGAAGCTTGCCTGGTGATCAAATTAAAATCTACCCCGTCCTCAGGGGAACAATAAACAGCCCAGGCTGTATCTCCCCTCCCCCATGCTGAAATCCTAACCTCCAATGTGATGGTATTAAGACGTCGGGTCTTTGGATGGTAAGTTGGTCATGAGGTTGGCACTTAATCAGTGGGATTAGTACCTTTATAAAAGAGACCTCAGAAATATTTTGACCCTTACACTACATGAGGACACAGTGAGAAGATGACCATCTGGCCCTCACTAGACACTGAGTCTGTTGGCACCTTGATCTTGGACTTCTCAGCCTCCAGACTATGAGAAATAAGTGTTGGTTGTTTAAGCCACCTAATCTAAGAGCCTTGTGATTTAGTTTTAGTTCCCTTTTTTAAGAAAAGCAGTTAAAGATGAGAGGGTGGGTGAGAAAAGAGTGCAAACTTGGGGAGGAGGGGGCGCTGGACCTGAGTTTCTGTATCCTGAGCTCCACCTCAAGTTGCCCCTATCAAGCCAGGGCAGTTTCTATAACTCACGAAGACCAATTTTTTTTATCCAGTTTGTATATTTCTTCTGTGCAGGATTGGACTTTTTATCAAAGGTAGAAAAGAAAATCCTAGCAGCTTAAAGTTGAACGAAAGGAGTTCTGACCTTAGTTTTCTTGAACAATAACCCAAAACAGAAACACTCAAGAAGCCCAAACCAAAACACCCAAATCATAAAACCAAAGACACAAACAAACCAGGACAGTTTGGTGTATTGATTCATACGCTAGAGTGAATAATACATTTTCAACAAACAGTGACAAGCTTGATAGGAAACGTGGAGTAGGATCGGCCACTAAAGCTTCTCTGGAAAGGAAAAGAGGTCAATGACCCATATCTTTGTTGCTAAGTTGTCTGTTTGCTCGATCACAGCTGTTTGCAAGGTCTTGAAAATCAGCTCCCTGGCTTACTCCAAGGTGAATTGGACCCAAGGAATCTTTCAGTCACACTCAATTCTGCCATCGTCATATTTGCGCAGACACTGTGTCAGCTGTCTTGATTCCTCAGGTGACGTGGGGCTGTAGCTATGGCTGTGACTACTGAAAGACACATTTGTCCTTTGTAGTTAGAGAGAAAAGGTACAAGAGAACAAGTCTATATATTTTGTTTGTTTGTTTGGTTTTTTATATTTTATTTATTGATTTTTAGAGAGAGAGTAGAGAGAGAGAGAGAAGGGGGAGGAGCAGGAAGTATCAACTCCCATATGTGCCTTGACCAGGCAAGCCCAGGGTTTCGAACCGGCAACATCAGTGTTCCAGGTCGACATTTTATCCCACTGTGCCACCACGGGTCAGGCCAACAATTCTATATATTAAATGGAAGATGTAGGTTGGAAATGAACAAATGGATTCCAGTAAGATAAAGGAGATTATTCAAATTTGCTAGCAAGTGGTTATAACGGAAGAAGTTCGAATAGGAGAGGTTCTAGTCAAGCATTCTTTTTTAGTAGAAAAAGCAAATCTCTACAGTAAGCAAAAGTAATCAGAATGTATCAATTCAAGAGAGACCAGGATATGGCACTTGGAGAGGAAAGGTAATAACAGCAATAATAATTCAGGCCCTGTTATTTTTTGAGGCTGGTTCAATAAAATGTAATGTGACATTAACAATCTCTTGGTGAAAAAAAAACAAAACAATCAACTGCTCTTCTCTTTTTATCTCTGGCTCTACATTCCACATGAATTATTCACTGTGTGGTTAGCCTCTTTTTAGTCCGTGCATCCCTGAAGAATTCTGTGATGTTAAGTAACATGGAAAGTCAAATTTGTGATATTTTATTTAAGGATAATTGTTAATTAAAGCTTTACTTATAAGCAATTATATTTGTTTTCTATCTAAATATTTCCTCAATTTCAGCTATGGATTTTACTCTCTTCAAATCTAGAATTCTTCCTAGTATTTTGTAGTCTGGTACATTATGCCACCTTTTTCCAATTTGAAATACCCTATTCAAAGAAAGAGTGATTTTTTCCCCGTTACCTTTCCGTGCCCCTGAGGGTTGGCTGCGTGATGTGTTATGAGAGCAAAATCAAGCCTGAGGCAGTGTTTTCTAGGTATTTCTGTTTACTCAAGCTGAGTATCAGAACCCGAACATAATGTTCAGCCTGGCTTTATTTGGTCCAGCTATGTGTTTGATATAATTTTGAGAATCTTTTTAACTGAAGGCTTTATATAATAAAATAACTTTTGAGAATAATCAAAACCAACTCCTAGAATTAAAGCTAATGATCAACCTCAGCATTAGTATAAAAAACAAAATTATAACAAAGTGGAACTTAATCTTATTTTCCAGTTCTGTCCTCTGCATGAGTGGCTCAGGGGATATTTTCAGTCAGGCTTATCTGTTTTCCTGGGTTGCCCTTTTCCTCATCAATAGTCCATAGTCTTCAATGTTCCAGCTCTCAATGCTGGGATGGGTTCATGATGCTATTGTAAGACTGTTCTCAGGCTCTAAATATGTCAGGGTTAAAGTTTGCTTCAAGTCTAGGCTTCATCAATTGTTTCTGCAGACCTGCTTGAGTGTGGACTGCTCTAGGAAATACCGATGGCTTCCGCAGTGCCATACCCTCCATTCTCTCCTCACTAGAGCACTGTCCTGCATCCGCCTTCTCCTTTCTAGCTGTGCTGTAGTCTTGTGTGGTGTGGAGGGTTTTACTCCCTTTATTTTAGCTGAAGGAGTGTCTCCCTCATGGAGGTCAGGTGAAATAGAGTCCTCCATTAAGTGGCATCAAGATATTTCCTACTCAATGTCCTTAAACAACCTCCAAACAACAGTAGCTTAGGAGATGTATGTTTCCCGTCTACAATGCACGCAAGGATACTGCTTAGACATAGGCTGTGTGTTGTGGGAGTTAGGGAGAATTGCTTATCCTTCCACAACCAGCCAACCTCTCTCTCATTCTTTCTCTCCCTTCCTCTCTTCTTTCCTTTTCTCCTTCCTCCTTCCAATTACTTTGTAAAGAAGTTTGACTTACTGAACACAGAAGTGGTGGCTTGTTAGCCAATATTCCCACACATTCTTGATCTTGACTCTGCATCAGATTCATCCCTAACAGCTTAAAAAAAATAAAATAAAAAGCTTGAGTTCCAGCCCTGGCTGGTTAGCTCAGTGGTAGAGCATTGGCCTGACATTTGGATGTCCTAGGTTCGATTCCCAGTCAGAGCAGACAGGAGAAGTGATCTTCTGCTTCTCCACCCCTCCCCCTTCTTTCTCTTTTTCTCTCTCTTCTCCTCCCACAGCCATGGCTCTATTGGTTCAAGTACATTGGCCCTGGGCACTGAGGATGGCTCCATGGAATCTCTGCCTCAGGAGCTAAAAATAGCTCAGCTGTGAGCATGGCCCCAAATGGGCATAGCATTGCATTGGCCCCAGATGGGGGTTGCCAGGTGGATCCTGCTTGGGGTGTATGTGTGGGAGTCTGTCTCTCTATCACCTTTCCTCTCAACTTGGGAAAGGAAAAGAAGAAGAAAAAAAGCTTGATTTCCATTTCTAAACTACTGAAACAGAATCTCTGGAGATGAGACTTAAGAAGTCTGTATTTTTAAAAGTCTCCACTCTTTAAAAAATACTCTAATGTATAGCCAGGTTTGAGAACTCACAGCCTGAATGTTGCCTGCTGTAGCCATGGTGAGTGGTGAGTCAAATGCTATGAATGACTACACTGATGGTGTTGGAATTAGTTTAGTTCCATTTAACTCTCTCTTTGATGGACTTACCACAGTGACAGAATAGTGACGAGGTTAAGAGTATGAATTGTAATGTCAGATTGCTAAAGTTCAAATCTTGATTTTACCTGTTTGTTTTATAGAGCAAGTTATTTAATTTCTCCATGTTTCAGTTTATTCATCTGTAAAATAGGCTCTAAAAATAGCACCTATCTCATAGCCTTGTTGGATGATTAAATAAAAGGAAACAGGTAAAGCATTGAGAACAACACCTGAGACAGTATATGCCAATGAAATACTAGCCATTACTATTTTATAATAATGATCAAATAAATCATAGGGATATTCTAGAGTTTGAAAGGACTTTAAAAGATTATCTGGCCTCACTGGTGGTGGCGCAGTGAATAGAGCATTGACCTGGGACACTGAGGACCCATGTTTGAAACCCCAAGGTTGTCCTCTTGAGTGCAGACTCATCTGGCTGAGCATGTGATCACCAGCTTGAGTGCAGGCTCACCGGCTTGAGCATGGGATCATAGACAGGACCCCATGGCCGCTAGCTTGAGCCCAAGGTCACTGGCACGAGCAAGGGGTCACTGGCTTGGCCTGAGCCCCCACCTCCCCAGTCAAGGCACATATGAGAAACAATCAACGAACAACTAACAGTGCCACAACTACGAGTTGATTCTTCTCATCTGTCTCCCTTCCTGTCTGTCTGTCTCTTGCTTGCTTTAAAAAAAGGCGATCTGGGCCTGACCTGTGGTGGTGCAGTGGATAAAGCATTAACCTGGAAACACTGAGGTTGCCGGTTCAAAATCCTGGCTTGCCTGGTCAAGGCATATATGGGAGTTGATGCTTCCTGCTCCTCCCCCTTCTCTCTCTCTCTCTCTCTCTCTCTCTCTCTCTCCCCCACTCTCTAAAATGAAATAATAAAAAAAAAATTTTTTTTAAAAAAAAAGGTGATCTGGTCTTCAGGCAGTTGAATACTATTATGATTCCCATTTTAGCAATTAGAAAGCTCAGGTTCTTAAGGGATGTGCCTGCCTAAGATGATTTACAATGAAAATAATAATTATAATAACACCTTATTATCTATTGTGTGGTTACTACATGCCAAATACTGTATGAAGTGTTTGATGTTCATTGTATTTTTAACCCAGTACTTTTCAACTGTTAATGTGCACACAGAATCACTGAGGGTCTTGGGAAAAGGGAAACTCTGATTCCACTGGTCTGAGATGGGACTCCAGAGCCTCCATTTCTAACAAGCTTCCAGGTGGTGGTGCCCCTACTGGTCTAGGACTCCCACTTTGCATAACATGGGTTTAACCCCAAAACAATGCTACCTGACGGGTATTATTTATTGTTCGTACTTCCCATATAATACACTGAAGCTGTGAGGATAAATAACTTTCCAAAGTCACAGAAATTGAAGCGGTAATACTGGGACCAAGACTGATCGTCTCAGTTTAGAGCCTGCCTCCTTAACCGCCACACTTGACTTCATCCCTGTTTGAGTAACAGTGGTGTCTCTGCCATGGCGCTTCTCCCATTAAGCAGCAGAACAGAGAACAAACACCATATGTTCCTCTAAGTTCTTAAGTCACGTCTCTAGTTAAAGCAGAGGCACCAGTGGAATATTTTGTATAATTTTTATTGTGTATCACACCCCTGGCCCTTTCAGTCAGAATGACCCATCCTTGCCTTTAGTTTCTCTTATCCACCTAAGAAAGTCTTAAATTCCAGCTGATATTAAACCTAATGTTCAGGACACTCATGAGCTCTAAAACTCACTCCCACCTTTTTTAATTCTAACGTTTATTTAGTTTGAACCATTTCATCGAGTTTAGAATTCCTGGCTATATATACTTAATTTGGATCTTGGCTCTTCCTTATTTTTTTCTGGCTTAGCCCAGGTGACAGACATAGAGATGCATCACCCAGACACCTTTGAAGAAAGAACTTGTTGCTCAGGCTGGAGTAAAGTTAGCTGACAGCTCCAGCTGTTACTCATCCAGATATACTTCAGTTTTGGAGCCCGGGCCATGCTTTTCTCTGGCCCCCAAGTCCAACCCTCGATGGGCACTCCGTTCGGAGCTCCTTATTGGCTGGCAGGGGCTTTCCAGGTCTGCATAATGGTTGTGTGGCTCCCTATACTCAATCTTACTCTCTTCTTTTTTTTCTTTTTTTTTTCTGAAGCTGGAAACAGGGAAAGACAGTCAGACAGACTCCCGCATGCGCCCGACCGGGATCCACCCGGCACGCCCACCAGGGGCGACGCTCTGCCCACCAGGGGGCGATGCTCTGCCCATCCTGGGCGTCGCCATGTTGCGACCAGAGCCACTCTAGCGCCTGGGGCAGAGGCCACAGAACCATCCCCAGCGCCCGGGCCATCTTTGCTCCAATGGAGCCTTGGCTGCGGAAGGGGAAGATAGAGACAGAGAGGGAAAGCGCGGCGGAGGGGTGGAGAAGCAAATGGGCGCTTCTCCTGTGTGCCCTGGCCGGGAATCGAACCCGGGTCCTCCACACGCTAGGCCGACGCTCTACCGCTGAGCCAACCGGCCAGGGCTCTTCTTTTCTTTTCACAAATGTTCTTCCCCGGTATAGTAAACCTTTTACATTCCTATGACACGTCAGCATCTGCTCCACGGAGGTCTCAATCAATACCTCCCACTGCTCAAGTGAGAGCTCCCACGCAACCTAATCCAAGTTATGACCCCCAGCTGGTGCCTGGTGAGGACTGGCCTCCTATTCACTAGACATCTATGACCAGGCAGGTGCTTAATTATATAGTCCCTCAATAAACAGGTGCCTATTGAGCAACCATTGTGTACTCATATCTTCATAAGCTTAATCATCTCTTCTGAATGTCCGAGATATGGAAATGTGGCAAATTTATATAGCATGCCTCTATTTAGCCTTTGATCTTATGGTAAATTGTTTGGTAGAGTTTAAATTTTAGCAATTACATACTACAGCTTTGGATGCTTCCTACAAAATTTATAGTTTTGTAACATAGTGAGAAAAACAAATGTCACCAAAGTAGATAAGAAGTAACTAGCCATGTCTATAGTAAAAAAAAATTCAATGGCCATAAGTTGGCAATATTGAACTGGAGTCCAAAAAGTAAATCACACATTGGCTATAGAAAAGAAAACATAGAGTAAAAAACTCTGAAGGTTGTTTTTGTTTGTTTGCTGATTTATGAATACTACACAGATTTCTGGGCCTTGGTCATAATTTCAAATAGGGTTGTAGGCAGGTTTCAATTTAATTTGATGGGCACTCAGAGAATTCCCCCTTCCCTGACCAAATCAGTATATATTTATGTTCAGGGTTTTGAAGGTTTTTTAAAAATTGGTTTGAGAAAGAGAGAGACAGAGAGAAAGAAAGTAAGAGAGAAAGAGATGGAGGAGAGAGAAGAGAAGCATCAACTCTTAGTTGCGGCACTTTAGTTGTTCACTGATTGCTTCTTACACAAGCCTTGACCAGGGTCCAAGCCTTGACTTGGGGGTGGGGGCTCAAGCTGAGCCATGACCCCTTTATCCAGCCAGTGACCTTGGGGTCATGTCGATGATCCCATGCTCAAGCCAGTGACCCTGCGCTCAAGCCCGCAAGCCTACCCTCAAGCTGGCAACCTCGGGGTTTTGAACCAGGGACCTAAGCATTCCAGGCTGATGCTCTATCCACTGCGCCACCATAAGTCAGTGAGGGGTTTGGAGTTTTAAGAGTTTAAATTTGGAGCAGAAGAGGGCGGGAATGGTCATTTTTGAGCACGGGCCATTCCCCAGACATGCAGGCCTATGCCACTGCTGTTTAGACATTTGTGGCTGTCAGTGGAGAGAAGATGAAAAGAAGGTCAGGATATCTTTCAGTCTCTGGAGAGAGAGAAACAACTGAAAGATGGAGACAGTGTCAGGGAAGGAGTAAAAGATAATTCCAGTTTTAATTATAGCAGCCTTTGGGTACCATACGAGAGTCTTAGACAACCTGTAGAGACTAGAAGTAAAATATTAAATAAAGAGGTGGGCAATAATATCTATGGGACAGGCAGAAAATTTTGAAAAATGCATTTATTAGTAGATCAAAAAAAAGAGAAGTGAACTACTAAAGAAATCATGAGTGATTCTCCAGAAAATGGGCTTTGCTTGATGCAGAAAGGGTAATATGTTAGATCTAAAGTACAATTTCTTGTCAACAAAAACTGACCTTATAAATTAATAAGGGAGGCTATGAAATCTACATTTATTGAAGGCAACTTCAGTATGGCCCTGCATGAAGTCCAGAAAACAAAAAATAACTAACTTCAAATCACTGTTAGCTTCACAATTCTCTGATTTATATTTTTAAAAAATCACACCTTTACGTTTTCTACTTCACTACAGTCTGACGTGCATGCAGAGATCTGAGTGCGTAGTTTTCTGAATAACGAGCCTAGAAACCTACCAGAGCCCTCACACAGCGAGGTGACTCTGTCACCCATGGCGCAGCTAAAATGACATCAATAAATCATAAAGTATGCCCAAGAGGGCATGATAAATCATTTAGAGTTGCTATTAATATTTTAGACATGTTCATTTTTAGCAGTGTGTTAAATTTTAGTGTTTGCATTCCATTTTAACTCAGCACTTGATAACTGAAATATAAGGCTATTAAAAATGATTTAATTTTATTTCCTGCTAATCATGTAATGATTAAATAGAATAAGGGAACTGATCATTGCTATCTCCCTTTTGTCTAACTTTCTGCCTGGCACTTTGGGCACTGGTTGTTGTCTTGGAATGCACTAGGGCAAGAGCCATTGGTCTTCTTCGGCAAGGACAGAGTGTTGGGATGCCCTTCCTGATCATTGCTCTTCCTGGTTGTGGAGCTCCCATTTCTCAGGAATGTGGCAGTGTGATGTTTGGTAAGGTGACTGATTCATCTCCGTTGTCCAGGACTTTCCTAATTTTAGCACTGAGAGTTTTGAGTTCCAGGAATCACATCAGCCTGGGATGGTTGGTTAGAGGCTGGTCCCAAATTCAAAAGAATATTTTTTGGCAATACTGGACCCAGGAAACACTGCGGTTTTCAACACATTCAGTTTTAGTGGGTTTTTTTCTTCCTTTCCCCTTCCTTCCTTCCTTCCTTCCTTCCTTCCTTCCTTCCTTCCTTCCTTCCTTCCTTCCTTCCTTCCTTCCTTCCTCCTCCCTCCCTCCCTCCCTCCCTCCCTCCCTCCCTCCCTCCCTCCCTCCCTTCCTTCCTTCCTTCCTTCCTTCCTTCCTTCCTTCCTTCCTTCCTTCCTTCCTTCCTTCTGTGGTGGCTTTATTCTTTCTCCAGTTGGTCAGGGCATCCTGCTGGACTATTCTACTGAGGGTATATACTTCTTTTATATTATTAAAAGCACCTCATTATTAATAAGAGCTACTCTTTACTGAGAATGTATTTGGTGCCTATCAGTGTGCTAAATATTTTATATTACAATATCATAGGTCTTTACAAAAGCTCTGTGAGGATTATATTATTACTCCTACAGCTTATAAAGAAACCTAAATTTAGAAGGTTAAGAAGTCAGGCAAAGCTCTCAGAACTGGTCATTTAATGCTTTTTTCTAAAGTCTATGGGTTTTTCTTAATCAGAACTCGATCCCCCCCCCCCATTAGGAACTTGCCTGGTAATGCTTATGATCTCTGCTGACAGATACTAATATGTTTGTGATAATTAGTACTTCATTAATCATGACTTATTAGCCTCCTTTTTAGAATTCTCTCTCTGTCTCTCCCTCTCTTGAGCCCTAAGAGTTAATTTGGGTGGTTGCCTCTAGGGAAACTGGTGTCTCAGAATAGGGCTGCACAGACTGACAGCTCCACTTTTCCCAGAGCTAGTGAGGAGTAGAGACTGTATCTGCTAGGAGTCTTGATTGTAAATGACACAAACGTGACTTCAACTGGATGAAAGAGAAAAGGATGACTTACCAGATCACATAACTGAAAGGTATAAGGATATTTCTGGCTTCAGGTGTGGCTGATTCCAGTACTAATCAGCTCCATCAGATCTAGTGCCTCTCCATCGCTCAGTTCTGCATCCCTTTGTGTTGGCATCATTCCAGGCAGCCTTTTCCTTTTTTGTTTTTTATTTTTCCAAAGTGAGAAGCAGGTATATGTGTGTGTGTGTGTGTGTGTGTGTGTGTGTGAGAGAGAGAGAGAGAGAGAGAGAGAGAGAGGCAGGCAGACAGATTTCCGCATGCGCCCAACTGGAATCCACCTCACATGCCCATCAGGGGGCGATGCTTGGCCCCTCTGGGCCGTTGCTCCGCTGCAACCAGAGCCATTCTAGCGCCTGACCTGAGGCTGAGGCCATGGAGCCATCCTCAGCTCCTGGGCCAACTTTGCTCCAATGGAGCCGTGGCTGTGGGAGGGGAAGAGAGAGCTAGAGAGAAAGGAGAGAGGGAAGGTTGGAGAAGCAGATGGGTGCTTCTCCTGTGTGAGCTGGCCGGGAATTGAACCCAGGAATTCCACATACCAGGCCGACGCTCTACCGCTAAGCCAGCTGGCCAGGGCCCAGGCAGCCTTTTCTGTCACAGTGATTCCAAGGAGATTTTGGCTTAGAGTCTCTTGGTTTATGAACTTCAAGAAAATCCCAGAATTTAGTCTGTGGGACTGAGTTAAGTCATGTGTCTATCTTTGAACCAACCACTGTGGCCAGGGAGGTGGACTACACTGTTTGCTTAAGTCCTTGTCACATGTCCACACTTGAATTTGGGGATGGGATAAAGTCAGGCTCATCTGAACCACGTGGAAGTGGGAGGGGTGTGCCTCACCAAAGGAAAACGAGGCTCATTACCAGAAGAAGTGGGAGAAGTGGATTCTGAGCAGGGAAAACTACAGATGGAACTTGAAATAGCTATTTAAATTGTGATGGTGTTGAAGATGAAATGAGAAAATATAAAGGCATTTTATGCACTAAAAAGTACTGTGCAATTTTATAAAATGCTCTCCTTTTATTAATTGATGTACCACTCTACTCAGAGTTTAGAAATGAAAGGTTTTAAAAGCCTGTACTTTGCTTTGATTAGTAGAGCATTCAATATAAACCAATGCAAATGAAACCATTCAATATAAACCAATGCAAATGAAACCTCCCCTTACTGGGGAGGTACAGCTCTGGCTCTTTCTTTCTTTCTTTCTTTCTTTCTTTCTTTCTTTCTTTCTTTCTTCTTTTCTTTTCTTTTTTTTTTCGATGACTTTCTAGAAGAGGAATTTGTGGAGGGGATCAGGAAGCGCAAGAAGGGCTGGAAAGTCTTGCATATCAAGAAAGGTCTATGGTCAACTAAATGTGCTTTTCCCTCTTCAAACCTCACACTTTATTTTAAAAATTAAATATTGATTTTCTTAATATAAATGAAGTTTATATACCATTTAACATAGATATAAGTTCATCAAATAAGCATCAACTTTAAATGATTGCTACTTAATCAATTTCCTTCCCCTTTCGTTTCTTGGGGAGAACTTTTATTTTGTCCTTAATATTCCTGCCATTCACAGACTTATACAGCCATTCCCATGACTCAGGAAGTTTCTGCTCAGATGTCAAAGCACAGGAAGGCAATTTCTCTCTAAGGGTGATAACTGCATGGAACGTTTCTGGAAGAAGGCATGGTGTTCCCATGTATGTTAAGCCTTCCCAAAGCCTCTTCTGCCTGCTCTACCTTCCCTGACTCTTATTTGTTTCAGAAAAAGTAAAATATTCCCTTAGGCTCCTGCTTCAGCTTCCAAGAGAGAATGTATCTGCACAATGCATCCTTCCCCTTTCAAATCCTACTTATTTATTCTCCTTCACATTAGATACCATCTTCATTGAGCGTGTGCTTTAATTAAACCTAGAAACACCCAGAAATGGGAAAACCTGACTTCCAAACAGATGCATATAGAAAAGGGCATAAATATATCCATAACTTTTATAGATATTTTATTATAGAAATGTATGGTCATAATAAAAAAGAAGATAAAAAGAAGACGTAAAGAATTCTCATATCACCACTCAGATATTAGCACTATGAACATTGAAGCCTATCCTTTCAGTTTCTTTGGGGAGGAAGGAGGACCTGACATTTGCACATTTTTTAATTTATAAAAATAAGATCATGTTAAAGCACTCATTTGTAATCTGCACATATATATCCGTATCTGATATTCCTGTCTACAACAGTCTATTTCATAAAAGAGTTATGTCTTATTTTTTCCCTACTTACACATCTACATTATACTATTCTTGAATAGAGCAACAATTGCTATATACAAATGTATAGGCAATCTTCTTCTTCTTTTTTTTTTCTTTTTGTATTTTTCTGAAGCTGGAAACGGGGAGGCAGTCAGACAGACTCCCGCATGTGCCTGACCAGGATCCACCCGGCACGCCCACCAGGGGCGATGCTCTGCCCATCTGGGGCATTGCTCTGTTGCAAGTAGAGCCATTCTAGTGCCTGAAGTAGAGGCCATGGAGCCATCCTCAGCACCCGGGCCATCTTTGCTCCAATGGAACCCTGGCTGCGGGGGGGAGAAAGAGAGAGACAGAGAGGAAGGAGAGGGGGAGGGGTGGAGAAGCAGATGGGCGTGTAGCATCCACCGGGGTACAAAACAGATGTCGGAGACTTTCAGGAATTTAGATGGAAAATTTATTGGCCAAGCTTTTAACCTGCGCAGGGGCGGACTCCCGGGTGTCTCAGGGACACTATACTCTTAAAAAGTCGCAGATGAGAGCCGCGCCCAAACGCTTACAAACTAGGTCTTATATAGGCTGAGCAAGCAAGCAGTTTCCAAAAGCAGACTTGGCTATTAGCTATTGGTGGGGGGAGAAGTCACATGGCATAGTAACATAGGGCAGGCAGTGGAAAAGTTTTAAAACTGTTACAAATCTAGATAAACAGGATTTGGGGGCTGGGTCAGCTCTAAGTTCCTTGTTCCTTATGCAACCTCTCATGCAACCTTCAGGGTAAGGAGGGTCCCTATAGGCGCTTCTCCTGTGTGCCCTGGCCGGGAATCAAACCCAGGACTCCTGCACACCAGGCTGACACTCTACCACTGAGCCAAATGACCAGGGCCCTTCTTTTTGCAATAACCTATTGCTGTCCCTGCCAAGAGAGATGTTGGTATTTTCATATTGCTCTTCTTTTAAGAGTGCCTTAGTACAGAAGATAAATCTAACAATTGGTTCCATAAGAGAGGCTTTAAAACAGAGTTCACTCATTATTTTCATCATGACACATAGTCTGCCCTTCCATTTTCTCATGAATAAACCCACTCTAAAGAGTAACTTACTTCTTCTTGGATGAATGTTTGTAGAGGGAAGAGAGAAATCAGACTCGGTGTTCATTTTAAATGTCATTGATTAAAGATCTCCCTGTTTAAGCTTGGGTTATTATGTCAATGTCACACATGCACGACTGGTATACCAGTTAGCTACAATGACATTTTAAAGTGTGTACTCCTTTATTTGACTATCTGTGGCATGGATAATGTTTGATTTTGGAATAGAAACAGGGAAACATCGCAGTATTAGCATATTTCTGTAACTTGTTTTTGTCAGAACATTCCTTAATGAGTTAATACGTTTGTTTGTTGTTTTGTGGCAACATCTTTGTAGGGTGGAAATGGCATTTCACTAACTAGACAGCCTCAACTCACTTAAGAATTGAGAAAATATGACATTTAACTTGGGTAAAATAATGCCAGCAAGGGCACTTGGAGGAAAGAAAGTTGCTGGCTGATAAGACTGGAAAGGCTGGATGTTGTTAGGTAGTAAGTGGGCCAGAATGCTAGCTTCTAAGAACCAAGGAATGAATCTGAATCTTTGGTCAAAGCAAGGCAATGGAGTGGGAACCAGAGTGCCCTTAGGGAAGAATTTACACCTGAGTATTCCTTTATGAGTCAGGCATCTAATCCACTTCTTATATCTCATGGGTTGCACGGGTCATAGAAAAGCAGATTCGAGATTCAGGCAAGAGGCAGGTCAATTAGCAGCAGATCAATTCCCACCTCATACAAAGAACTGCAGATGTGCTAATTGCTCAGGTCAGACGTGAATCCCATCCTGGATTGGCCCACAAAAACCTACTGCAGCAAAGGGTTAAACACAGCTTCCCTGGAGGGTCCAAGCTCAGAACTAAATGTCGATCCCAATATTATGCCTGGCAGATCCAACAAGTCATAGAAGGAATTAAGGTAAGTGATGCCAAGGGCATGAGAGCATGGAAAAGCCAGGAACATTTTAACAATTCTTGTTTCAACCTGAGCATCATGTTTGGCGGGGAGCCGTAGGAGGTAAGACTAGAAAGGCAGATGGGACCACGTGGAAGATTTTTCTGTGCTGATAAATTTGAATGTATTGTGTGGGCGATGGGAAAGCCATTGAAGGGTTAAAGCAGAGGTGTGACAGAATCAACCTTGCTGTGGAGCTAGATTGTTCAGGCAGGAAGGTGGGGGATCACAGAACTGGGAGGATTAATATGGAAAGTAAGGGGGCCCATGGCAAGGGTAGGGCAATACAGACAAGAGGTCAAATAAATTTGTCGCTGCACTATTTACAGGGTCAAGACACTTGATCCAAGCTCAATAGTAACCAGTAGGAATGGAGCTGTGCAGTTCTGCAAGAAGAATAAAGCAGCCCTTTCAACATACTGATATGGAATATTCTCCAAGACATGTTAAGTGAAAAGAGCCAGGTGCAGATCAGTGTGTATACTATTTTAAATATTTGAATGACAGTGTTGGATAGGAAACACTCTTTTTACTAAGAGGCTTAAGAGGCATTTTATGATTTAGGCCAAGGGTTCAGAGAGATTTTGTAAATATGATTTTCATACTTGTGTGTGATTTACACCAGCTCAAGATGGCCGATCGCATTCCTGCTTAGGAAGGGCTATAGTATTGTAAATAGAGAGGTTTTTGTATTAGGTTTTGAATGGAAGGCGGAAGGAGACTTGGACCACCTCCCTTCCCCACACCTGTGAGGAAGAAGGTAAACAGCCAGGAATGTGGGAGGGGGAAGGGAGATTTGAGTAGCCCTTTCCTCTCCCCTTTCTTTCTCTCTTTTTTTTTTTTTTTTTTTTTTTTTTTTTACAGAGGCAGAGATAGACAGGGACAGACAGACAGGAACGGAGAGAGATGAGAAGCATCAATCATCAGTTTCTCGTTGCGTGTTGCGACTTCTTAGTTGTTCATTGATTGCTTTCTCACATGTGCCTTGACCGTGGGCCTTCAGCAGACTGAGTAACCCCCTGCTGGAGCCAGCGACCTTGGGTCTAAGCTGGTGAGCTCTTTGCTCAAACCAGATGAGCCCGCGCTCAAGCTGGTGACCTCGGGGTCTCGAACCTGGGTCCTTCCGCATCCCAGTCCGACGCTCTATCCACTGCGCCACCACCTGGTCAGGCCTTTCTTTCTCTTTAATGGGCAATTTACAATCCCTTATCCTCTGATATCCTGTAAGCCCCCTCCCATCCTGAAATTGTGTGATTGACATATGTACCTCTGGACAAAGGAATCATGAGATCCATATATATGAACTTGTGTTCTGTAAAGGGTATATAAGATGTAAGAAATCTAATTTTGGGGACACGTGTCTTTGGAGCTACTGGCCCCATGTGCTCCGCTGGCTTTTATTAATAAATCCTCTTTTCCTCTTATAGTTATCTGAGTGTCGATCCTCCATTGGGTTGCTTTCCTGCTACAGTATGGGGAAAATAAAAATGAATACATGTTTGCATATGCATAAAACCTAGTATTAGGGTTAGCTTTGGAAAGAACCTAGGATGGGAAAGGGGCTTAGGATTCACTGTACATTCTTTTGTATTTCTTGAGTATTTCCCAAGTGCAAGAATTACAATTTAAAAAAACTTACTTTAAAGTCTTAGGAAATTGCCTGTATGAGAGAGGATTTTTGGAACGTATTGGTTTCAAGCTAACGTTTTGCTGAAATCAAATCTCTTAATCTCAGCGACTAGGGTTTCTCATTTAGTGTACAGCCGCTTGGACCATTTTCTTTGTCTCCTCTCTATCCCCCATCTATTTCCTGGCCCACGCGGGAGATAGTTTGTGAGAATGGGAAATTAGAGAGTAAATTGGGATGGTGGGTGTTGGGCAGATAAAATGTATTATGCTCACTTTGTTAAAGAGGCCGTTGCCCAGGTGATATTAATGTGTGTTGAGAATTGTTGTAGCATGAGGCTTGGTTTTGGGATTAAGCCTTTCCCACCCTTTTTGATGAGGGGTGGTACAATCCAATCATGCCTCAGAGAAGTGACTTTGTATTAGAGACTTCCCTACCGGAGTTTGGGCTCTTGGTTCCTGAGATTAGAAGAGAGAGCAGAGGAGAGCAGAGTAAGGCCACGTGGAGGAGGCCAGGAGAAGCAGCCAAGATGGCGGAGTGCTGAGTGAGATGCCAGTTTGTGTAGAGTTTGTATCTGGGATAAGGAAAGGAGATGGGGAACAGAGGTGAATAAGTCTGGTGAGCTAGAAACCTTTGATTCTAGGAAACTCGGATAAGTCAGTAGCTTTGTGAGCACTGAATGTGACTGGGTTTTGGAGCCCAGTGTGTATTTTTACTTGCCCGCCGGGTGCAAAGCTAGAATTAAAGACTATGGCCCACCAGTTTTTGGCTCCGCTGTTTCTTTGCCGACTGTCCGAATCCAATGCGAACCTGCATGGGCCAGGCGGCTGCTGTGACAGTGGCCCTGGCCATGCCTCCTGGCTTTACAGTGGGCATTCTTGGAAATCTCCCTCTAGAGCTGAGAATTCTCTGCCATCACACAGAATCCTACCTTTTCCCTTTCTTGGCCACATGAGCCAGTTTTATGGCAATAAGAATGGGTAATAATTTTCTGATGGCATCGTGTTTTGGATGCCAATATTTGATGAATAATATAAATTTTATTTTAAAACAGTTGTTATGACAACTGCAGTGAACACTGGGATTTCAAATTGTTCTGGAAAGACGAGTGCCCTCCCTCCAAGCTCCAAGCTCACCCCTTCAAAGCAAGGTTAGTTCTTTGGTGGTTTTTAAAATTTTAACTTCTGGTTATAGTGTATAAATATAAAGCCAAGCTGAGAGCTCACTTTCCCAGTGGGTTATTCATGAGCTTGCCTTTTGTCCAAGAAACTTCAGTTTTCTCATGTTGTGTTAAGGCTTTGAAGAAAAAAAAAAATCCTAGAACTCTGTGGCACAGAAATTTCAGCCTCCCTGAAGCACCCAGGATTGTTTCTTTCCCTTTGTCTTTTAAATCCAGAGAAACAAGCCCTTTTCTTCTTAATGTAGTTTTATTCACACATCATTAAGCTGATTTACCATATTACGCACCACTGTAGGTTTAGCAATCATGGCTTTCTCTCATTGAAAGAATGAAACAATTATGCAGAGTATAATAAAGAGATTTTGCCCAATTTTCAAAGTTCACAGCACTGGGAATTTTGCTAAATTCCTTGGCTTTATTAAAGTTCAGTTGGGAGGAGTATCTACAGAAGGATAGAAAATAAGTGAATTATAAATACAACAAATGAGATGTTAATCTGTAAAGTCGGAGTGTGTGGCCGTTAGTACTCGGTTGACTAACATAAAATATTTCTAAAGAATAGTTTTTACCTGGGGTTTCATCATTCCTTATTTTACTTTGGAAAGCGCATTTTGTTGGATGTGTTTGCCCTGCGTGTTGGAACTCCCTGATGCCAAGTTTATGCTTTTGAAACACATATGCACAGACACAATTTTTGTTTCCCACAGTAAATGCTAGAATTTTAAATATTCTATGGTTTTCTCTAACATAACAAAGAGAGAAGAATCAAAAGTGATTATCCACTAATGTTTGGCACTCAGAGGCGGGATTACACACAGTAATGAGCCCCAACACACGGCCTGGTTTGGAGATTAGTAAACAAGAGGCTGTTACAGCTCACCGTGAATAACCACCTGGAAGTTGAAACCGTGGCACGTCCTAATCAGAAAAATAAATGACCAGCTGCAAGGTTAAAAGCTCATCATTCAAGGAAATGTCCTTCATATATTTGAAAGCATCTGGAAAGTAACTGGCATCAGCATTAACTACAAACGCATTTGCAAGGCTTGGCAGCCTCTCTCCACTTGACACCTCTCTAATCGCTCATCTTGGGGGCCGGGGACCATGCAGGGACCATGCGGGCTCTGCTTGTAAAAAGACAAAGTGAAAACTGGAAGCCAGCAGGGCTTGCAGGATGGACGCTTGCCAGTGGATGCGGAGATGCCCTGGCGGCACTAGAATAGTCAGTCTGTATGTGCCCTTTTCCCTTTTCTTCAGACCAATCTGTTTCCAACCATTCTTTGGCTTTTTGTTTTTGTTTTAAAGACAATTTCTTTTTTTTAAGCTCGCAGCAAAATTGAGAGGAAGGTACAGAGATTTCCAATATACCACCTTCCCCCACCCATGCTCAGCCTCCTCCTTTACCAACATCTTCCACCAGAGCAGTAAAATTGTTATAATTGGCCCTGGCTGGTTGGCTCAGCTGTAGAGCGTCGGCCTGGTGTGCGGGGGACCCGGGTTCCATTCCTGGCCAGGGCACATAGGAGAAGCGCCCATTTGCTTCTCCACCCCCCCCCCCTTTCCTCTCTGTCTCTCTCTTCCCCTCCCGCAGCCAAGGCTCCATTGGAGCAAAGATGGCCCGGGCGCTGGGGATGGCTCCTTGGCCTCTGCCCCAGGCGCTAGAGTGGCTCTGGTCGTGGCAAAGCGACGCCCCGGAGGGGCAGAGCATCGCCCCCTGGTGGGCATGCTGGGTGGATCCCGGTCGGGCGCATGCGGGAGTCTGTCTGACTGTCTCTCCCCGTTTCCAGCTTCAGAAAAATACAAAAAAAACAAAACAAAACAAAAACAAAAATTTGTTATAATTGATGAAGCTACATTGGCACATTATAGTCACCCAAACTCCATATTGACAATGAAATGGACTCTTGGTGTTGCACATTCTATGGGTTTGGGCAAATGTATAATGACATGTGCCCACCATTAAAGTATCCTACAGAATAGTTTCACTGCTTTAAAAATCTTCTGTGTTCAGCCCATACATCCACCCCTCCTCCCTAATCCCTGGCAAACGCTGACCTTTTCTTTTATAATTTGACTTTATAGTTTTCCTTTTCCACAATGTTATATAGTTGGCAGATTGACTTCTTTTAGTTGGTAATATGCATTTAAGTTTCCTCCATGTCTTTTCATGGTTTGATAGCACATTTCTTTTTTAGTGCTGAGTAATATTCCATTATCTGGCTGTACCACAGTTTATTTATCCAGTTATCTATTGAAGGACATCTTCGTTGCTTCAAAGTTTTGTCAGTTATGAACAAAGCTATTATAAACATCCATGTGCAGGCTTTTGTGTGGATTTAAGTTTTCAACTCCTCCGGATCAATACCAAGGAGTGTGATTGCTGGATCATATGGTAAGAAGAGCATGTTTAGTTTTGCCAGAAACCACCAACTGTCTCCCGAAATTGCTACAGCACCTTGCATTCCTATCAGCAGTGAATGAGAGGTCCTGTTATTCTGCATCCTTGCCAGGATCTGGTGTTGTCAGTGTTCTGAATTTTGACCATTCTAATAGGTGTGTAGTAGCATCTCATTGTTGTTTTGACTTGCATTTTCCTGATGACATATAATGCTTATTTGTCTGGAGCATCTTTTAATATGCTTATTTGTCATCAGCATATCTTCTTTGGTGAGGTATCTTGTAAGATCTTTGGCCCACATATATATATATATATATATATATATATATATATATATATATATATATATATATTTAAATCAGGTTATTTGTTTTCTTATTGTTGAGGGTTTTGGTTTTTTTTTTACTGTTTTCTTTTTTTAGAAGGAACTAAGTGAAAGGACTTTTAAATATTCAAAATGAAAATGAAAATGCAACATGGGTACTTCTGTGAATTGATCACTTTAAAAGACTTCATTAAGGATGGCAGTACATTATATACCTGATATTCTATAGATGTTATTTTATCATATAAAAATTATAGGTTTACAGTGAAGTCAGATATGCACTTTTAAAATACCACTTACAAGGAGGACCTAACCATCAATTGGCAATATATTGGGAAAGACCTTCATATTTATTGGAGGAAAATACCCTCTGAACATTGCCGGGAATGTTCTAGGAAGGCAGCATGCTAAAGAGTCTATATTGACCCTGAGAACTCATCAAACAATGATATTAACAATGGGTCCTAAGATGTTCCCCTATCTAGGTTTTCAGGTCAACCACCACTGACATTTGCACCAAGCATTGCTCAGCAATTTTAGAAGATAATCAGCTCTAATTGTTACCTGTGCTTCAAATTTATTTGAGACTTGGGCTATACAGGTTCACTGAACTCATGAACCTAGGTTGAGTATATTTTAGCAAATTATAAGTAGAATTATTAGATGACATGGATGGCTTTATATGTGAAAAGTAATAACAGAAAACTCACTAACTAGGAGAAATTAATCCATCAAAAACCACTATAGGTCACAGGATAAAGCTTATAAGCACCTGGCAAGGACCAAGTGACTTGAAGGTAAGTGACAATGACTGGAAATAGATCATTGTTTCTTAAACCGAATGAGTTGAATATGTCACCAAACCAATGCCTGCTTGATATTTTAGAATCAGTTTTTCCAGCTGAACAATATTGACTCTTTTTAAATAGTCATAATAGTCCCAAGGCAGCCTGAGGTTCTGATCATAATGTACATCAGTTAAGAATTTGTAAGAGCTGAAGAAAAACCTAATTGCAATTGTGTAAGTACTAGGGAGCCTGTGAAAAACAGTTTAGTTTACCTACATAAACTCTAAACACAGTATTGCATCATTCAAATATACTTTTCACAACTTCCCAAATAAAAACTATAAAAGAAAGGGATGAAGATCAAATATGGAGAGTTGAGATACCCTTAGTAGAATATGTAGAAACCTCTTAAACATACTTCCATTTAATTCTGTATTACTCTTTATTTTGAAATCATAAATTTATCTGTTTGAGTTCAGACATCCCATGAAGAAATAATAACATTCTCCAGTTCACAGAAAATCAATAGCCGGTGATGAGTCAGAAATGACAGATGTTCACATCAGGGTAGACTTCAGTTCCACACCTGACAGTTGGAGTGTCACATGAACTTGTGGCTCATCCACTTGCTTTGCTCTACTGGGATAAAGAGATCTTGCTCCCTGATTTGAAGATGCAGAGTTTAACTCTTGATGTGGAAACAAGGCATATGCCTCGAGGAGTCTTGGGGTGACATTGAGGAAGGAATTGATCTTGTTTGGTTGAAGGTAGTTCTAAATCAGGGGTCCCCAAACTTTTTACACAGGGGGCCAGTTCACTGTCCCTCAGACCGTTGGAGGGCCGGACTATAAAAGAACTATGAACAAATCCCTATGCACACTGCACATATCTTATTTTAAAGTAAAAAAACAAAACGGGAACAAATACAATATTTAAAATAAAGAACAAGTAAATTTAAATCAACAAACTGACCAGTATTTCAATGAGAACTATGCTCCTCTCACTGACCACCAATAAAAGAGGTCACTTCCCTTCCAGAAGTGTGGTGGGGGCCAAATAAATGGCCTCAGGGGGCCGCATGTGGCCTGCAGGCCGTAGTTTGGGGGCCCCTGTTCTAAATGATTCCCCAACAATTGCTTTAGAGACTGATCCACAGCTTCATCTCCATGTGGTGGTGGTCTGGCCAAGTCTGGGGCGCCAACAATGGCTCTCTCAAAATCTCAGAAAGGTAGAAAGGAAGGAGTGTCATTCAGTCCCTAGAGGGAGGATTGGCTTGTTTTGTGAGTGTCAACTGGGCATTGACTCCAGTTCAAGTTCAATAATACCTCGGCACTGGTAAGTATGGTGACCCTTGTAGTTGACCTGACAAAAAATGTTGCATTATTAGGCTTGAACATGATGGCTGAGATTATAACAAGTCAGTGGAAGTACCAGCCCCCTTCCATAATGGATAATAAAACAGTAAAGCTTATCTCAAGAGGAAATAAATTGGGTCTATAAGGTTTAGTCGAAAGCTGTAGGCAATTTATTATGGCAGAGCTAAATGTGTTAGCAAGGGTAACTAAGATTTTGGTGGTGGTGGAGGAGGGATATGCCTTTTGCCTCTCTAACACGGAAGAGGACATTTTCTTTCCACAGAGTGTTCCTTGGAGTTGACAGTCTTTTGGATTATATCATTTCCCAAGCTGATGATAGGAATGGCCACTTGACCTGCTCGCTCTGACATCAGGCTGACAGATTTATGAGTTAGATAGATCTGGGGAATTGGAGGAAGGTCTTACCCCATAGCCCACAGTGATCCCACAGTATCTTTTTCCCATAGATGGTAGCAGGGCTCTAGTTTCTTTGGGACTTTTTGCACAGAGGAGATGCCTGACAGAGCACAGCACCTGAGTGTGATTCCTGCTTCCTAACCCCAGGAGGTTATGACTGCAGGTGCTGATAAGCAGAAGCGTCTCAACAGGGCATGATAAAGTGGAGGGTGCTGGTGAGGGCTGTGGTCCAATTCCCTTCCCTGTGGGCTTTCCCCACTTACCTTAACCTCACCGAGGTATGGGGATCACCTCATCTTCTCCTATTCACATGTAGAGAACTGGGCTACAATAGAATCCTGTTCCCTCTCCCTTTCCTCACACACAAGTGTTTAAATGATCTGACTTTAACTTCAATAGTAATGCAAGTACTATATCTCTCTGCTCAGGACCCATTCTGGGGATAGTTGGAGAGAATGAGTGACTCTAAAAGTCTCAGAACGGGCTCTATTCTAGGACCACTGCTGGTGGGAGGCTGAGGGCAGCCAGCAAAGTCACCCGTGGACTCTTGAGTCATTTGTTTATTTAAAGTTCCAGGGATATTAAAAAGTGAAAGTTTGCCCAAACAGGGTTCCAAATGTTGTGGCAATTTTGGTTAAATCAGGAAAATCAATGTCTTTAACATCAGAAAACCTACAAAGACTCTGCATAATCTTAATTGGAAAAAGGTTCTGCAATTGAGAATCCTTGTAAGAGTGAGACCTCTGATAACTGCTAGACCTCGATCCCCCTGCTAGACAGTGGAGCTGAGCCCAGTTCATTTGTGAATACTTAGAAGAAGGAACAATGATAATTTAGAGATTTAGCTGCAAGTAACAATGTCCCGAAAAATAATCTTAATCAAGATAGTTTATAAGGCAACCCAGGCTCAGTATGGCAGCAATAATGTCAGGAAACTATACTTGTTTTGCTGTATTCAGTGTCTGGCTTTCATCTTCATGGCCACCTCACAGTCCAAGATGGCTGCTCAGGTCTAGCCATTGTACATGCATTCCAAGCATTAGGATGGAGGAAGGTGAGAGAAAATATATATATTAATACTTTCCTTCCTTACAAGATTTCCTAAACTTAGCACACAATACTTCTTCATTCAGCTCATTAAGCAAAATAAGTTATATCCTGAGCTGACTGATAGAAAAGCTGGGAAAAAATATTTTAACTGGATAGCTTGTATCTTGCTTTAAAAAATTAAAAAAGGTCCCTAGCCAGTTGGCTCAGTGGTAGAGCATTGGCCTGGCATGTGGAAATCCTGGGTTTGATTCCTGGCCAGGGCACGCAGGAGAAGTGCCCATCTGCTTCTCCATCCTTCCCCCTTGCCCTTCTCTCTGTCTCTCTTTCCCCCTCCCTCAGCCAAGGTTCCATTGGAGCAAAGTTGGCCAGGCCATAGCCTCTGCCTCATGTGCTAGAATGGCTCCAGTTGCAATGGAACAACACCCAGATGGGCAGAGCATCGGCCCCTAGTAGGCTTGCTGGGTAGATCCCAGTCGGGCACATGTGGGAGTCTCTCTCTGCTTCCCCACTTCTTATTTTAGAAAAAAACACCCCCCCAAATTAAGATCTCCTACAAATTAGTAGGGGGGAATTAGATTTGTATTAGAAGCTGATCAACAGCTGCTGGTTGACACAGTCACAGCAAAGAAGATCAACAGCTGCTGGTTGACACAGTCACAGCAAAGAAGATCAACAGCTGCTGGTTGACACAGTCACAGCAAAGAAGAAGAGGTGCAGCAATACTTCCCCCTTTTTAACTTGTTAGATTCATTTGGTATTCCCCCCCCTTTTTTTTCTGGGGTGTGTGTGCTATCATTTATGGCACAGGGATAATAGCACCGTGCTTTCCCTGCAGATTCGCAGTAATTTCTCTGGAGATGAGACAGAAGGTGTAAATTTCACAGAAAAGCCTATATACCCCCTTGCCTAGACATAGGAGGCTGGCTATGATATCCCTCGAAAAGGGGCTAAGTCTGTGGGAAAACTCCCTCCAATAAATCATATTAGGGAAAATTAGATTGTGACTTATGAATAGGTAGGAAACAGTAGCTAAACACAAAAGCACCTTTCAGCCTTCACCTAATCCATTACTTTACCTTCCTAGCCTTTTCATATAATAGAAGAATAGAAAAACTTTTTGTTCCTCTTACATACCTGACCTTCAGGTAGTGGAACGTTCTGAGAAAAATATAGTTAGAACTTAACTAGTATATGAAAATAATAGACAAACAGAATTTTACTAGACAATAGGCCATTAGGTAAGGTAGAGTTATTAATCAATACTGACCTTTTAGAAGCTTGCGCCAATATTGTTGTTGCTGCTCAAGTATTGTATAACTGTACTTAGAATGGCTTACCACCTGATTTATAGCTTATAGAAATGTACTAATCTGTTCCTGAAATATTTACTCATATTGAAGCAAAAACAATTATTAATCAATGTATTCTGCATACCATGTGATTGTAACTTAGTGTATAAAAATAAAACTATACTAGCCATCGGCAGAGATGCCTGGCAGATGAGCTAAAAAGAATTTAGCTCTCTCACTTATTGCGTGCCGATGCCGTCCATTCCTGTGGGACCCCTGGATCCACCCTGGGGCGGGAACCTGGCAGATTTGAAGAGGCAAAGAGCAGTATCAGCCACCGCTAGGTATTCTGCATGTCTCCTGTGTCTCACAAGCTTATAGATTCAAGTTTTCTTTAATTTTTTGTCTTTGAGTTTATTGAATCAAAAGGCCCCACCGTCAGATGACCAGGCATTAGCCCTGCTTCATTCCAGTCCCATATTTTCCTCCTTTCATTGCCTGGATGTCTGGCATCCAGTGCTATGGCTGCTTTCCTCTGTTCTTCTCAACCAGTTTGCTTCTGATCTGGTTCCCAATGTAGAGATACAATCTTCATTCATAAAGCCTGATTATGAGAAATGGGTGTTACAATATCCCACTCTATGTAGATCAGGGGTCCCCAAACTTTTTACACGGGGCCAGTTCACTGTCCCTCAGACCACTGGAGGGCCGGACTATAAAAAAACTATGAACAAATCCCTATGCACACTGCACATAATTTATTTTAAAGTAAAAAACAAAACGGGAACAAATACAATATTTAAAATAAAGAACAAGTAAATTTAAATCAACAAACTGACCAGTATTTCAATGAGAACTATGCTCCTCTCACTGACCACCAATGAAAGAGATGCCCCTTCCGGAAGTGCGGCGGGGGGCGGATAAATGGCCGCAGGGGGCCGCATGCGGCCTGCGGGGGGCCATAGTTTGGGGACCCCTAATGTAGATATTCTCTTAGGGAATTCAACTTCTAGTTTTCTTTGAGGACCCTTCCCGGGAGATCTTAACTAGTACTAACAATTCAACCCTGCCTGGGAGATC
The DNA here is from genome assembly GCF_036850765.1 of Saccopteryx bilineata. Taxonomy (NCBI): domain Eukaryota; kingdom Metazoa; phylum Chordata; class Mammalia; order Chiroptera; family Emballonuridae; genus Saccopteryx; species Saccopteryx bilineata. Next base: position 259,274,944 of record NC_089493.1, read on the forward strand.
TTAACTAGTATTGTACAATTCAACTGGGCTATGGTAGCACAAAACACGTTTTCTCTGCCTCACTTGCTTTGATGCCCCCTGCAACCAGAAGTTGTCACTCTGTGTGACGTCTATCTGACTGATCTCTATTTATTTGTGCATATAGTCCATGTCAGTGTTCATCACCTCATTCAATTCCAGAACTTCAGAGGCTGCCAGCTAGGGCAATTAGATGACTCATTGTTTCATAGTACAGTTGTTTTGGTAGAACATCTAATTTTCCAGGTAAAAGTTCCTTGTATTTTTTTAGTCTCTACTGATTTTAATAGACTCATTTTAACCACGAAGCTCTTTTCAGCCATGAAGCTCTTTTTTTAAAGAGCAGCAGGGGGTGGGGTCAGGAAGAAATAAAGTACCTAATGAAAAGAGTGCAGAGTCAGGGCTGGAGGGAAGGGAACTGGAACATTGCATTCTCTCTGGAGGAGAGGGCAGGAGCCACTGCTCAAGCACACACTGCACAAATGCCGCGGAGGTGGGAGAGACTGCTCTGCTCTGGTGGCTGCCAGCACAGGGCTGAGTCTCAGCGGCAGAACGGCCAGAACTCCTGCTAGATCTATCATTACATCTCATTCACCCAATTGCTCTCCAAAGTGATTCATTTAATGAGAGCAAAAGAGGTGGAGTTGTAATCATGCTTCTGGGAATTTCACAAACACTGGAGCATGCTTAGAGGATGTTATCTGCCAGAGCGATGGGACAAACAACCAGAAAACAACCCTGAGAATCATGAGATTAGAGACTTATAGTAATCTTTATTTAGACTTCATCAGGCTCTTGATCGGTTATCGATATTCTTGAATTTGAGGGGAAAATATAGTATATATGAAACCGGTTGAATTAGCATACCCAGTGGTTGCTATGCTGCTCACGAAAATTAGGGGATATTTCAAAATGAATATGAAGCAATAAAAAAAAGCATCTGATTTTTTTTATTAAACAAGAATATCAGAAAAAAAAATGACAAGTCAAAGAAAGTTGTTTGATTATACAAATGAGATGCAAAACAACTTTTATTTCGTTGGCAAAAATGCACTATACAAAAGGCTGAAAGTTCTGGAGTATCTGCACATTCCCTGATCCCCTAATTTTTGTGAGCAGTGTATTTAATGGAGGTGAGTGTCTAATGGGTGTCACTAGGCTCTGACCTTACCTAACGAAAATATAGAAGGCATGCAATCGAGTTTTCAGGTAATATTGAATTGGCAGTGATAGCTAATATGCTAGATAATAGATTAGAGAGAATCAGGATGCAAAAACATCTCAACCATCAGAAAGGAAGAAGTAGAACATAAGAGAAAGATTAGTGAGAAATAAATGTGATACCTCTGAAGTCTAAGCTACCAACCTCACACATACATGTTGAAGGAGACATCCTTAGGTTCATCATATTTAAGCAGGATTGTAACTGCTGTTCATTCTTTCGACAAATATCTTTCAAATTCTTTCTTTGCCCAGTGCTGGGATATAATGATGAACAAAACAGACATAATTCTTCTTCTTATGGAAACGGATAAAAGAGGATGACACGTGCATTGATAGAATAAAAATCAATATCCTAAGATATAGAGCTTTAGTATTCAGAAGTTCTCCTTAAGAAATTGACTTTAAAACTAAAATCTGCGGGATGAGTAAGAGTTGGCTTGCCGAGCAATAGGAAGTAGAAGAAATGCTCCAGTAAAGGGGAACAGCCTGTGTGATGGCCTGGAGGTAAAATGACATAAAATTTGAAGGAATGGGAGGAGAGTCATTAAGTTTGTGACATAAAGGGCGGGGGAAATAATGAGAGATGAAATTGGAGCTGAGTGACTGGGTTAGGTCTGGAAGAGCTTGGATAGTATATTTGTGGGATGGGAAACCATACAAACGTCTTAAGCAAAGGAGTGATTTAATTAGATTTCCATACTGAAAGGTCCCCAGTGGCTTCAATGTAGAGAAAGGAAGAGGCAGGAAGAAGCACAACTAGGTGCCTGGTGACCTTGTTAGGAGGCTGTTGCAGTGATTGAGGTGAGAGATGTTGGTGGTTTTCACTAGTGACATTGCAGATGGAACGCAGTGGGCAGAGCTAAAAAGTATACAGAGGAGGAATCAAGGACTTGGCGATGATTTGAATGTAGAGACAGAAGAGGATACAAGGATGACTTTCAGGCTACTGTCCTGGGACACTGGAGTAGACAGTGAACCCTTTTCTGATTGTGGGGGACAGCAGGACAGGAGCATATTTGGGAGAGAAAGTGATGTATTTTGTTTTGGACATGTTGAGTTTGAGATCACCAGGCATTGTCTTAGCGGTACCATAGAGCAGGCAGTTGGATAGACATCTAAGACTTGAGAGAGATTTGAGCTAAAGATACAGATATTAATCGACTTACGACCTATGCAACTTACGACCATTTGACTTTATGACCACAATTACTAGCCACGACTGCTCCGTGTCTGGCAGTGCAAGCGTTGCCCAACTGGGCGAACGACAGTGAGAACCAGCTTCCAGCAGCACTACCATCTCCGCGGCACACCATTTCAACTGTTATCCCAGACTCAGTACAGCAATTTGTGCTTTGTGTCTTGGATATTTTTCATCAAACCCCTTCCAAGATGTCTACCAAGAGGAAATTGTCTTTGTCTACACCTCAGCCTGCCAAGAAGGAAAGAAAGGCCATCGATCTCGACACAAAAATGAGCGCGGGCTCATTCAACTTGAGTTTGGGTTTACCAGCTTGAGTGCAGGGGCACTGGCTTGAGCATGGGATTATAGACATGACCCCATGGTCGCTGGTTTGAGCCCAAGGTCGCTGGCTTGAGCAAGGGGTCACTCGCTTTTTTGTAACCCCCTGGTCAAGGCACATATGAGAAAGCAATCAATGAACAAGTACGGAGGAGGAAAGAAAGTGAATGTGATCGCACATGTTTATGAAAAAACCAACTCCAGTAACCCCAAATGCTGCCTCAGATGACAATATCAATGATCTGCAGCCAAGCACCAGCGGCCAATAAAATGTTTTGTACATGTTTATATATTTTGATATGTTTTGCAATTGGGAAAATGTTTCCTATGGTATTTTTTACATCTGTATTTTGTATTTTTGTATGCACCTGTATTTTGTAATTTTGTATGTTTTGCAAATATTAAACCAGTTGTACTGGTAATGCAGTGTTTAACTTAAACCTGACAAATGTAAAAATAAGAAACAAAATGGTGCAGAGATGATACAAATGGCATAAAATGAACAAAGAAAATTATGATATATAACAATAATGAAAGAAAATTATGATAAAATATGACTTAAAGATTTTTATATCATCATTTCACAGTACTGTACATATAGCCTACTCAACTTAGGACCAAATTGTGTTACAGCTGGTCTGTTGGAACCAATTGTGGTCGTAAGTCGAGCAATAGCTGTACAGATTTGGGAAGAAATTCAATGAGCCAACAAAGTAGTGTCTTTGACTATATTTATTAAAGTAAGAAGCCCGGAGTAAGGGAAACATAGTTCTGGCTCTGAGTTGCAAGGTGGCACAGGGGCTGGGGCTGGGGCTCTGGTCAGCCCGGCTCTGCTCCATACAGGCTGGGTGGGCTTGAGCATAGTGACTTCTGTCTTTGAGTTTCCATTTCTTCATTATAAACTAGGAATTATAAAACCAGTTACAATGTGGTATTTTTAAAGAAAGGAATTTTATGACTATAAAATGGAGAACAGCGCCTGGCATAGGGTAAGCTCTCAAGAAATAATAAGTGTTGTTGTCATCATTGTTGTTGCTATTGTGTTTTACTCACTGAGAGAACACCCTTTAAAAGGGACAGGGTTGGCTGTGATTTACGCAGATAAGACACTGAAATGTGAGAATTCGTCACAGGAGGAATGGTTCAAGAACGTGGGGCTAGTCAGCTTGTGATACAGGAGGTTTGAAATAGCATTTTCCAAATACATGAAAGATTTTCAGATGAAAAAGAGGATAGAATTCTCAAGGGGACCCCAGAGGATAGAAATAAGAGGCACTGACAGGAATTTTTGGGAGACTGACTACAGTTCAATATGATGGGAGCCTTCTCATAACCAAAGCTCTCTGAAGATTCGATAGTTTTTTTTCGTTCCTGGGGTTGTTTTTGTTTTTGTTTTTAAGAAGAAACTTTCTCATCTCTAAATCAGAGCCCTTATGATTGCAGTTGAAAGAGTCATAGCTATTGCTGGACGTGAGAGGTCAGACGGAGCCTTGTTAACTGTAGAGTGATTGCCTTGTTTAAACAGGGTTTTTATTTAGGTCCTGGTGTCCTCCGCCAGTTCATTAAAATTTATTACAACTTTCATCCTCACACTTGCTCTCTAACCATAAAAGAGATTGTTTTCTCCAGTGAGCAGGGCAGAAGCTGAGATTTTTTAAAAAATATAAAACACCTCCCTCAGGTGGGCCTGCATTCTACAACTGCCTAGCCTCCTGTCCCAAACTGGCACAGCTCTCTGCCTGGGTGCTTCTGTGAGGTCTTGTTTTTTCTCTGGCCCCTCTCAGCCCCCCATTACCCTTTCCCAGCAGAGCAGTCTCCTCCCCTCCCAGGCCCGCTCCAGGCTACAGCTTCAGGGAGAGCACCACGATATGTAATAAGAGGAGGTCGGGACTTGAAATCTCACTGCCTCAGTTTATTTTCTGAATGTAAAATGGAAGGAAAATAGAGTGAAACCTCCATAATTTACGGGCTCCCGTCCCTTCGGAGGTTTTCTCGTCGCATCTTTGTGCTAGGCTTGACATTTATGATATCAGGTATTAATATCTGGAAAGAAGAGCTGCTGGTGCTAATTATTCAGACCTGCTCTGACAGTGAACCAGTGAGCAACACTCAGATGTCAGATCCCATCTATTCATTAAGTCTTTAACTTAAAATAGGTGGGAATTATGAGACACGGTGGGCTTTCACTGTATAGCTCTCACAGAAAGTCTACAGGGTATATTGGTAAATCAACCAGGATGGAATTGCTGAAAATAACTGTCTGATATATGGAATCCTCAGGAAAGTCGCCGACTTACGAAATGTGCAGGAGACACTAAAACGAGATAGGGGAAGGGAAGTGGAAAGGATGGGGCTAACTTTCCTTAATTAAGAGTGGAAAATGTTTGCCTCCTCTTCTAATTCTTCAGGTTGTCAGATCTGCCTTGTTCCTAGTAGCTATTTGTAAAATTAATCATTTCAACAGTATCAAACAGACTGGGTTTTTACACTTGATAAATTTTTCATGTTGGACCTTTGAAATATGCAGTGATGTGGATTTTTTTTTTCCTCTCAAGAGTTACTCCCCAGAAGCCAGTGTTAACTTGCAGATGCCAACACATAACTAATGGTTTTATCTCAAAAGATGAACATACATTAAATCAACAAAGGGCTAAGAACTCATGACTATATAGATTTTTGTCATGAGAGAATCCAGTCTTTGTGATTCTGACAGCTATGTTGGCAGCTGTCTCCTCATGATGGTTGGTTAGTGGCTTGGTCAATCAGCCTGGTAGACCTATTTGTTGCCTATTTAACAGTCAACCCTCTCTGCTGAATCTCTGTCAGCAAACACTGGTTTTGTTCAGGGATCAATGCACTCAGCTCCGGGTGATGAGATGGGTTTGGCCCAAGCCAATTGTGGTGAACTACATGTTTGCCTGTGAAAGGTTTTTGGGTGGGGAGGTGACCTAATTCTGGCCGATAAAATGTGAGAGTAGTGAGGGTTGAATTGATTGGAAGGGAAAGAAATAGTGGCTCCTGGAAAAGAAATAAAAAATTATCATGTGACAATCTGTCCTTTGTGTCTCTGCCAATTTCCTTCCTAGTTTTGGATGGGGTTGTGAGAAACTGATGGCTGGAGCTCAGCAGCTATGTTGGGATCATGAGTGGAGAAAGCATAGCCAGTGCTTTGTGGGGCAGAATTAGAAGGTGGAAGGAGCCTGGGTTCTTTCTGCAATTATCAAGCTACCAAACCACTCTGCCTACCTCTGGATCTCTTTGTAAATAATTAACAAATGTCATGGTTTAAGCCATTGTTAGTAGAGTTTTCTGTATATTGCGGCTAGAAGTATTCCTAGCAATTATAGTCAGTTAATCTTATAAGTGTGGGAGTTGTTCTTGCTCTATTTTTTAAATTCATAGTCTTACTTGCATGTTAGCAATGCAAAATGTTAAACAATATATAAAGGCATTAAATAAAAAATGAATGTTTGTGATCCCAGTTGCTAGTACCCTCCTCAGAGGAAACCACTTTTAAATGTTTGTTTTCTTCTATGTCAAACATATTAATTATATAGTATATATTGCCTCCCCACTCTGAAAGATGAGAAATAAATCTTCAACTTTGATTCCCTCCCCATATTTATTATATTTCCTCTACCATTACATTTATAGTTTTAAATCAATAAATGTCACTTTTCATATTTTTGCTATCTAAATATTATTAAGTACAGAATCAGTGAATTGGTCTAATCTGTAGAAAAGGGAATGCAATCCTATATCACCACATTATTTAAGGGAGCATGTTCTAGGCATTGGATTCTCATTTTTGCACTCAAATTATTCCAAGTCATGCCAAACTTTACTTTTGTTTTGTTTTTAGTGAGAGAGAGGGACAGATAGAGACAGACAGATAGCGAGGAGGAGAGATGAGAAGCATCAATTTTTTGTTGCAACACCTTATTGTTCATTGATTGCTTTTTTTATATGTGCCTTGAGTGGAGGACTACAGCTTAGTCAGCGATTCCTTTCTCAAGCCAGCGACCTTGGGCTCAAGCCAGCGACTTTTGGGCTCATGCCAGCAACCATGGGGTCATGTCTATGATCCTGTGCTCAAGCCAGTGACCTTACACTCAAGCCGGATGACCTTGGGGTTTCAAACCTGGGTCCTCTACGTCCAGATTGATGCTTTATCTATTGCGCCACCACCTTGGTCAGGCCAAACTTTACTTGTTTATACTTGTAACTAGTTTCTTGAACAGTTATTTTGTTTTGTTTTGTTTTTTATTATAAATTGTTATAATAAATGCCTTTTTCTGTGGAGAGTGAAAACACAAGTGTTTTCATTATATCTCTAAGATAACTTCGTAATTATACTAGTTGTAGACTGGAAAAAACTTTCTTGAAAGATTCACTTAGGTGTCTGACTTCCTGTTTAATTAGGTCAATAACATATCCCTGCAGAACTATGGAAAGACATTGTTCATTATCATCTAGCAGTGTTTCCGATGAGAAGTTTGATGCCAATTTTATTTCAATTTTTCTGTAAATAACTTTTTTTCTTGACTTTTTTGCCCCCTCCCCCTTTGGCATTTAATTCTATAGGAATGGATCTGAGAATGAGCACCTATATGTTTACTCTGTTCAATATTCAAACTTAAATCTTATAATATTTGTTTGTTTGTTTTTTGAGTTCTGGGAAATTTTCTTCTATGATTTCTTTTTTAAAAAAATTAATGTCTAATTCACATACCATAAAATTCACACTTTTAAAGCAAATAAACTTCTTTTATATAAGCACGAAATTATACAACCATAACCACTGTATAGTTATAGAGCATTTACATCATCCTCAAAAAAACCCTCTATAACTGTTATTAGTTATGCCCCATTTCCTCCTTCCCCCAGTCCCAGGACACCACTAATGTACTTTCTGTCTCTATGGCTTTGTCCATTCTGGATATTTTATACAAATGGAATCATCCAATGGATGGCGTTTTGGGTCTGGTTTCTTCCACTGGGCATGATGTTTTCAAGATTCATCTATGTTACAGCAATATCATTAGTACTTTTTTATTCTTTATGGCTGGATAATGTTTCATTTATATATAAACCACACTTGTTCATCTATTCAACTACTATTTATTTAATTATTTCACCTGTATATGTTTTTCAGTTCTCACCTTCTGGTTGTTTTGTTAGCTGGGTATAGGACTTCTTACAAGATCTTCTGTGATTTTAACTTTTCTTTCATATCTTTGATTTTTTTCTTTTTTTTCCAACATTTTAGTAGACTTTTAAAATTTATTTTTTAGCCCTTCTATTATTACATGTAAAAAAATTTTAGTAACTATATTTTTAATTTCTGGAAATGTTTTCTTGATTTCTGTTTTTTTTTTTTTTTTTCATGAGAAGCCTTTTTACATCTTTCTAGGTAGTTATATATACACTCTGTGAATTAAATAAAATAGGGTCCCTCAGAATGCCTGATTCTTGGTGTATACTTGGTTTATGTAGGAGTTTCTTTCCCTTCTGGTTCTAAATTCTTCAGGCTATCTTAGGCCTTTGTGAAGATAGGGCCACCTTTCCATATGGTACTCCTCTGTCCTGTTAGGCAAGTGGACAACTCTCGAGTTGCTGTGGACTGAGTCAGATGTCAACAATATTAGCCTTCTTTCTTTTCATGGTTTGTGCGTCTTCCTTTCTTCTTTTTCTTTTTTAAAATTTATTTTTTATTGATTGATTTTAGAGATACAGAGAGAGGCAGTGTGTGTGTGGGAGGGGAGCATTTATTTGTTGTTCCACTTAGTTGTGCATTCATTCAGAGGAGGATTTTTTTAAAGCATTTTATTTATTTATTTATTTATTTATTTATTTATTTTATTCATTTTAGAGAGGAGAGAGAGACAGAGAGAGAAAGGGAGGAGGATCAGGAAGCATCAACTCCCATATGTGCCTTGACCAGACAAGTGCAGGGTTTCAAACCGGCAACCTCAGCGTTCCAGGTCAACGTTTTATCCACTGCGCCACTACAGGTCAGGCCCAGAGGACGATTTAATAGCGGTGAACCTGGCACGCACAATGGGCCCTGACTTCTGAAGGGCCCCGCAAAACCCCAACTTTACAATTTTTTCTAATGACACCAAGTTTGGTTTCATATGTGCAATTTTAACATTAATAGTACATAATATTTTTTATTTATTTAAAAACATGGTTAACATGTATTTTTATTTTCCCTGTCTCTCTTTTTTAAGGGGCCCAATATTTCCTTCTGTGCCCGGGGCCTCAACTGACCTTAATCTGCCTCTGCATTCATTGGTCACTTCCTGTATATTCCCTGACTGGAAATCGAACGTGCAACCTTGGTGTTTTGGGACAGTGCTCTAATCAACTGAGCTAACTGGCTAGGGCCATGCTTCTTTTTTAAGTTCAGGTTCATTGGGGCATAATTTATACTCAGTACAATTCATACTTTAAAGACGTTGAGTTTGATGAATTTTGATAAGTGTGTACATCCATGTTCATACCACTATAATCAAGATAAAGAATAGTTTCATCAACCCCCAAAGTTTCCATGAGTTCCTTCACAAACGTCTCATCCTGGCTGTGTTTTTCTTTAAGTGCTAGTAATCAGTCGTACAGATCTCTGTCATGGGTTTTCTCTGCTGTTGTATGGTCTTATTCTCCTACAAGCATCTCAACTACCAGAGTCCATGGGTCTGACTGTAAACTCTGGGTGCAACATGCTGACAGGAAGCTTTCCCTAAGCGCATGTGGATGTGGAATAAGAAGGCAGCAGTTCTGCAGCTCAAATTCCATAATTGCTAATTGCTCTTTTCCAAGGGGATAGGAATGGGGTGGGAGGATCTACCTGAACCAGATATTTCATAACTAGTCCATTATTTAATTATACTAATTACTGCTTTGCATCCTATTCTTGCTCTATTTAGGGTCTGCTAGGGGTCTGCCATGTAGAATGGCTCCCACTTTTGCTGTAGCAATCTTCCAGATGTGTTATGGATCTCAGTTTACTTTGGTTTATCCAGTAAACCAAAGTCCTACAAAATATATTTCTCAGTGTATTCTTTCTCCTCATCACAATAGTGTCATGACCTTATTCCTGCCGTATTTCTTTACCATAAATGCCATGTGATTTTGGGGGGGGAGTGGAAGTAACCACTTGTGCTTGATGTGCCATTTTTTCTTAATTAATTAATTAATTCAATTCAATTACAGTTTACATTCAATATTATGTATTAGTTTCAAACGTACAGTATAATGGTTAGATAACCATGTACTTCATAGAGTGGTCCCTTGTAGTCCAAGTACCCACCTGGTCCCATATATATTTATTACAATATTATTGACTATATTCCCTATGCTATAATTTCGATGTGCCATCTTGAAGTAGAAGTCTTCATGGGCCAAATTCATAAGAATCGATGGTAAATCCTAGAGATCAAAACGTAAAATTACTTGGATTTTTCTCAGCTAAAACACTTCTTCAGGGAAAAGAAACAATATGATCTCTACTTGCATACTAGCTGCATGACTCACATCATCATTAATATGTACCTTGACTCTCTGCGTTGAAGTTACTTATTTATTCTAGACTACAAACTTATGGATTTTCATAGGTAGTTTCAAGAAGTGTCCTAAAGACATAGGTATTGACATCTTATAGAAGTATAGTTTAGTTTTTAGCCATACTGTAAATACGAACATATTGTAGGTTACTTCATCAACATACATTATTGTGATATAGATCTACCAATGTAGAATTTGAAACAGGGCAGCTTGAACTGGGTCAGAGAAAAGTTCAAAAGTGGTCAAAACACTATTAAAATCTACTAGAGTGGATGTAAAAATACAGGATAGGTAATGCCTCACCATACCTCTCACTAAGTTTTTGAAACAGATGCTTTAGAAAAGGTCAATCAGGCCCTGGCCGGTTGGCTCAGTGGTAGAGCGTCGGCCTGGCGTGCTGAAGTCCCAGGTTCGATTCCCGGCCAGAGCACACAGGAGAAGCACCCATCTGCTTCTCCACCCCTCCCCCTCTGCTTCCTCTCTGTCTTTCTCTTCCCCTCCCGCAGCCGAGGCTCCATTGGAGCAAAGATGGCCCGGGCGCTGGGGATGGCTCCTTGGCCTCTGCCCCAGGTGCTAGAGTGGCTCTGGTCGCAACAGAGTGACGCCCCAGAGGGGCAGAGCATCGCCCCCTGGTGGGCAGAGCGTTGCCCCTGGTGGGCGTGCCGGGTGGATCCCGGTCGGGAGCATGCGGGAGTCTGTCTGACTGCCTCTCCCCGTTTCCAGCTTCAGAAAAATACCAAAAAAAAAAAAAAAAAGAAAAAAAGAAAAGGTCAATCAATTTAAAACTAAAACCAAACACCCCTTTCTCATTCTAAACCTTAGATTACCACTAAGCTATCTTTCTTTTTTTTCCCTTTTATTAAAATTGTCTGGGAGTGGAGGGGAAGGCTATTGTTGGGTAAATAAGTTTGTAAAAGCTGTGTTATTTGGTTTTGCTCACTTTTATTGTTAAAAAAGGCTGCTGATCATGTGATTGTGTTGCCCAGGTGATACAGCTAATTACCTTCATGCTTGGGAAAGGCTTGGTTATGCTAATGTGTGCTGGAGGAGGGCTTTCGCCCTAAAACGTTTTTATTTTTATTACTTATTCATTTTTTTAGAGAGGAGAGAGAGAGAGAGAGAGAGAGAGAGAGAAGGCGGGGGGAGCAGGAATCATCAACTCCCACATGTGCCCTGACCAGGCAAGCCCAGGGATTCAAACCGGTGACCTCTGTGTTTCCAGGTTGATGCTTTATCCACTGCACACAGGTTAGGCTTGCCCTGAAAAGTTTTAAGAAGGAGAAGGAAGTAGCTAGGAAGCCATTTTGGGAAAGGCCATGTGGTTGCAGAGGAGGCAGGCATCCAAGATGGCTGGGTACTGAAGGGGAACAGAGGTGAGGGGCTTTGTGAGCTCCGCTGAACTGGTGTGTAAAGCCAGTAGCCACGGCCACTATCACAGCTGCCTGGCCCATACAGGTTCGCATTAGATTCGGACAGACGGTAATGAAACAACGGAGCCAAGAACTGGTGGGCCATTACCTTTAATCCTACTTTGCACCCAGTAGGCAAGTAAAAACAAACACTGGGCTCCAAAACCCACTCATTCAGTGCTCACAAAGCTACTGACTTATCCGAGTTTCCCAGAATCAAAGATTTCTAGCTCACCAGACTTATTCACCTCTGTTCCCCATTTCCTTCCTTCTCTCTGTACAAACTGGCTTCTCCTTCAGCACTCTGCCATCTTGGCTGCTTCTCCTCTCCTCCACGTGGCCCCTCTCTGCTCTCCTACAGCATGGGCTCCTCCTAGAACATAATCACTCTTCCCCAGGAACAACGTGATCTCTCTTCCTTTTAAAACCTTTTGGAGCAAAAGCCCTCCTCCAACACATATTAACATAATCACACCCATCCCAAGCAAGAAGGGCAACTACTATTATCACCGGGCCATGGGCTTTCACATGGTCAGCGCCATCTTTAACAAAGTGAGCATAATATATTTTATCTGCCCAACATGGTGGTAGGGGCCTTTTATAGAGAAACCCGGAGAAAGTCAGTGGCTTTGGGAGCCCTGAATGGAAAGAAGTGTTTTTCTGCTGTGTGTGTTTACTTGCTAGCTGGGTGTGAGCTGGGATAAAAGCTAATGGCCCACCAGTTCTTGACTTCGTTGTTTCCTTACCGTCTGTCTGAATCTAATGGGAACCTGCACAGGCTGTGACAGCCACGACTGCTGGCCCTTCAGCTATTAAAATGTTCTCTCTTTGAGATGCAAAGATAAAAGCTGCCTGTAGACAAAAATCCTTAGCGAATAGGCTGCAGTCTTTTTGCTGTGAGCTCTTGCAGTTATGTTGAGGCAATAAGGACTGTCCATTCTGTGAAGAGGGAGAGGAAGAGAGTGAGGCCATCCCAGTTTTCAGGCCTCTTTTGAGAAGTTAGTGCCTGGTAGATCTTATAGTGGGGAGGGTGTTGAAGCCTTCACGTTTGATCACCTTTTCTTTCTCTAGACCTCAGCTGTGATCTCTTTCCTTGCACCTCCTGTGGAACTCCTAGACATACTAAAGGGCCACAACAGGAGTCTAATGTATCTGAGATGGTGAGACATCATCACCTTACTAAGTCCTATCAGAGATGTTGTCCTACACAAGTTTGCTCCTGATACATGATTTTCTATAGGGCAGTGATGTTTTGGGGAAAGCTCTCTTCCTAGCAGTGGAATCTAGCCCACCTCTGTCATAAATATCAGTCTGATTTAAACAGAAGGCTTAACTTTCATATGAGCTCAGTTTTCTCACCTGTACAGAGGGGATTGTAATACGTGCCCTCCTTACCTGAAGTAACAGATATACCAGACTCTATGTGCCTGAGTTTTGGAAAGCACAAATCTCTCTGCAAATATAAGACTATGTTACTGTGGCTTCTCTTACTCTTGCTCAAGTTCCCTGCCTGGCCCTGCCTACCAAAGCCAGCTGCTCCTGTTTCTTCTGTGACCTGTGGTGGCACCTTGGACACTCATGCATTTGGCTCTGTCAGTTTATGTCAGTAGTCAATTGGATCACTCACCAGCTATCCCCTCCCTGCCCATGGGGCTGGGCAGCCCTCAGCTGCCACCCTCCCTGGAATTAGGCTCTGCCTCATGATCTGCCTTACTGTGCTATCAAGACCTTGTAAGGGTCAGGGTCATAGGGCCCGAGGGGCCAGCACTGAGCTGAAGAGGAAGCCAGACTGGGAAGCTTGTCAGTGTATCCAGGGAGGTGCTGGGTGAGTTTGAATGGGAGATGCAAGGGTGAGGCTGAGATGAGCTCACATTTGAAGAATCTGAAGAATTGGGTGTAGGGAGAGGATGTAGAACAGGCTGAGGAAAGGTGAAGCAAGGGCTAGATGGATTTGAAAGCAGCTAATGCTGTGTAAGCAGGAGGAGCAAGATGATCAGGATATACTATCTGTGAACTTCACATTGCTTGTTTATTTTCAAGTCACTTCCTTCTCTGCTCCTTTTGTCCGTGTGCATATTTCCCTCCATTGTATCTCTTCCCCTCTCCCCTTAGCTGGAAGGGTGATGGGAGGAAATGCGTGAGGCTCCTAGAGGGTAGCGAGAGAATTGCACTGCCCTCTAGCTGCCATAGTAGAAACTACAGAGATAACCTGGGTTACTGTCCAGACAACAAACCTTAAAAACAAACAAACATGTCTTTTTGCCAGATGCTTGGGGAATTCTATTATTTGGGGTTTTCCTCCCAAATAAAAAATGAGGTAAACAAGAAAGAAAAGCATAAATTAAAAAAACAAAAATAAAGGGAGTCATTCATCAGTGAATTTTTATGGTGGTGAAAATTTTAATTTTTGGTAACTAAGAACTTGTGGGCATCCAGTAAAACCACCATATCCCTCCTTGTAATATGCCCCTCTCATTCTCCAAGGGTCAAGTCATATGGTTATCAGCAGCAAAAAGGCATATTGGTGGAGTTTTAGGGCATAAGATCTCTCTTAGCAGCCTGAAGCCTTCCATCTGTTGGGCAGATAAAATATATTATGCTCACTTTGTTAAAGATGGTGCTGCCCACATGGAAGCCCATCGCCCAGGTGATATTAATGTGTGTTGGGGGCGGGCTATGGTCAGGCAGGATCCTTGTAGCCTGGGGCTTGTTTTTAGGACTAAGCCTTTCCCACCCTTTTTGATGTGGGGTGGTGCAATCCCATCATGCCTCAGATAAGTGACTTAGAGACTTCCCTATTTTGTATATTGAATTAAAGGTTTTGATTTCTACACTATAAAATGGGAGCAGACCAGGAGCTTGCTCTCTTCTGAGATTAGCATTAGAGGAGAGAGCAGAGAAAGGCCACATGGAGAAGGCCAGGAGAAGCAGCCAAGATGGTGGAGTGCTGACTGAGAAGCCAGTTTATGCAGAGAGAAGGAAGGAAATGGGGAACAGAGGTGAATAAGTCTGGTGAGCTAGAAACCTTTGATTCTAGGAAACTCGGATAAGTCAGTAGCTTTGTGAGCACTGAATGAGTGGGTTTTGGAGCCCAGTGTGTGTTTTTACTTGCCCATCAGGTGCAAGCTAGGATTAAAGATGATGGCCCACCGGTTCATGGCTCTGTAGTTTCTTTACCGACTGTCTGAATCCAATGCGAACCTGCATGGGCCAGGCGGCTGTGATGGTGGCTGTGGATACTGGCCGTATACCATCCCATTTTCTTCTCAGATCCAGTCTTGAAGCCCCATTCCCTGGGGAGAGGGTTGGAGCTAGAAGGCAGGGAAAGGTGATTAAGTCAGAATCATGCTTCAGTGTTGAAACCCCTGAGTGTTGATAACTTGTAGTCCATAGACTTGGAGCTGACCACATTCTCCTCCCTCTTTAGTACCTGTAAAGCCAGTATCCACGGCCACCATCACGGCTGCTACTATCAAAGCAGCCTGGCCCATGCAGGTTCGCATTGGATTCGGACAGTCGGTAAAGAAACAATGGAGCCAAAAACTGATGGGCCATAGTCTTTAATTCTAGCTTGCACCTGGCGGGCAAGTAAAAATACACACTGGGCTCCAAAACCCACTCACATTCAGTGCTCACAAAGCTACTGACTTATCCAAGTTTCCTAGAATCAAAGGTTTCTAGCTCACCAGCCTTATTCTCCTCAGTTCCCCATCTCCTTCCTTATCCCAGATACAAACACTACATGAACTGGCATCTCACTCAGCACTCCGCCATCTTGGCTGCTTCTCCTGGCCACATGACCTCTTTCTGCTGCTCTCTGCTCCCTCTGCTCTCTCATGCTAATCATCCCAGGAACCAAGAGCGCAAGCTCCTGTTCTGCCCCCATTTTATAGTGTAGATTCCAAAACTTTGATCCAATATACAAAACAGGGAAGTCTCTAATACAAAGTCACTTCTCTGAGGCATGATTGGATTGTACCGCCCCACAGCAAAAAGGGTGGGAAAGGCTTAATCCCAAAGCCAAGCCCCAGGCTACAAGGATTCTCAACACACATTAATATCACCTGGGCAACGGCCTCACGTGGGCAGCACCATTTTTAACAAAGTGAGCATAATACATTTTATCTGCCCAACAGTACCCAACTTCCAGTTGCAAAGACAGAGGGTCAGGACTGAGTGACTATCACAGGGAGGGACAGAGGTGAAATTTTTTCATGAAAATTCTTGATCTGGGAGTTAGTTCACCCTCAGAAAAAAGAGAAATCATAGACTCAAGAGATTTGCAAAATGAAGTGAATAAAAGACGAGAAGGAACAAGTGTTGAGTCTGTCTGGAAAGGAGGATGTGTGATTAACTGGGGTGTCTTACATGATTATACTACCTATTCGTCCCAGCAGCCCAGTGACGCTAGTCAGTTATGTGATCTCATTTTCCAGATGAGAAAACTGAGGCATTGAGAGTCTATTTGCCAAACTCGCCTGGCTTTGTGGGAGTTTTATGGAATTCCCAATCGGTTGTTCGGAAGCTTGTGTTATTCTCCTAACGAGAAGCAGGAAAAGATATACTATGTCTTAATTACCCAATAGAACTATGATATTTTAATGCTGAAGAGGTATCTGAGTGATTGTGTCTCTTCAATAGCTTCATTTCAGGTGGAAGAGACCAAACGGCCCAGGGCCAGGCAAGGCAGGCCTGGAATGCTTTTCCATCTCAGTAAAGGACACCACCGCCTGCTCAAGTCTTTTAGCCAAAAACCCAGGCACTATCTTGGCAACTCTCCTTCTCAAGGTCCAACTCTAAAGTATTAAATTCTTTGTCTTATCTCTTGTGAATTTATGCAACGGTCTCTCCTTTTTTTTTTTTTTTTTTTGTATTTTTCTGAAGCTGGAAATGGGGAGAGACAGTCAGACAGACTCCCGCATGCGCCCAACCGGGATCCACCCGGCACGCCCACCAGGGGCGATGCTCTGCCCCTCCGGGGCGTCGCTCTGCCGCAACCAGAGCCACTCCAGCGCCTGGGGCAGAGGCCAAGGAGCCATCCCCAGCGCCCGGGCCATCTTTGCTCCAATGGAGCCTCGGCTGCGGGAGGGGAAGAGAGAGACAGGGAGGAAGGAGGGATTGGGGGTGGAGAAGCAAATGGGCGCTTCTCCCATGCGCCCTGGCTGGGAATCGAACCCGGGTCCCCCCGCACGCCAGGTCGACGCTCTACCACTGAGCCAACCAGCCAGGGCCTGCAACGGTCTCTTATTTCTAATTCCACTTTCCACCCATTAGATGATCTTTAAAAAATGGAATCTATTACTCCCCTGCTTAAAGCACTTGAAATACTCCCCATACTCTTAGAATAAAATCTACACTCTTCACTATAACTACTAGACCTTCTGTGAACTAATCCTTTCCTACTGACCTCATATGGGGTCCTGCTTCATTCTCCTGGCTCTTTCTTGCCACACTGGCCTCTGTTCTGTGCCTTGGATGCATTATACTTTTCCATCTCAGAATGAGATGCCAGAAATGCACTTCTTTGGAGTCTAGGTAGCACCTTCCCATTTGTTAAGTTCCTGTTTAAGTATCAGAAAACCCTTCCCTGACAGCCTTACTCCCAGTACCCCCTATACTTATTGTCTATCCCATTACTCATTTCTTTCTTTCATTGCATTCATCACTATTAGTAATCTTCTTAATATATATCCTTGTTTATGGTTTTTCTACATTAGAATGTAAGCTTTTTAAAGGCAGAGACTTTACTTTCTTGTTCATCACTGTATTCCAAGACGTAGACCAGCCTGACCAGGTGGTGGTGCAGTGAATAGAACATCAGCCTGGGATGCAGAGGACCCAGGTTCATAATCCTGAGGTCACTGTCTTGAGCGCAGGCTCACCAGCTTGAATGGGGTTACTGGCTTGAATGTGGGATCATAGACATGACCCCATGGTTGCTGGCTTGAGCTCAAGGTTACTGGCTTGAGCAAGGGGTCACTGGCTCACCCCGAACCCCCATCAAGGCAACTATGAGAAAGTAATCAATGAATAACTAAGGTCCTGCAACAAAGAATTGATGCTTCTCATTTCTCTCCCTTCTTGTCTGTCTGTCCCTGTCTTTTCCTCTCTCTGTCTCTAAAGACTTATACCAATGCCTCACAACATAAAAAATGCTTAAATACATTAGTTATATAAATAAATGACCAAATAAGTTTAGGCTTTTGATTCCAAGCCAATGTTTCTTCTTTTACAAGTTTACTAAGATGTAAGATTTGTGACATACTTGGGAGATTGATAGCAGAAAGTTTGCCCCCAAGGGCTGGTATAGTCAGGAGAATGGAGAATTGAAAAGAAGAGAAAGTCTGAATACAGAGTGAGTGTGGGAAAGGAGATGAGGAATTGAGTATTGACCACAGTCTGGCCATGATCTCCAGTGACTATTTCTTGATCTATCCAAACATTTGTGATGGAGTCTTATTTCATATAGCAACAAATTCCAAAGCAGCAGTGATGGCAGAAAAGAGTGGGAAGGCTAAGGAAACGGGCCCCGAGAAGAGAAAGTAGTTTTGGGACAACAGTTCCTTTATCACAGCATTTTGTATAGATTTTAATTTTTTTTTTTTTCATTTTTCTGAAGCTGGAAACAGGGAGAGACAGTGCACCCGACTGGGATCCACCCGGCACGCCCACCATGGGGTGACGCTCTGCCCATCCTGGGTGTCGCCATGTTGCGACCAGAGCCACTCTAGTGCCTGAGGCAGAGGCCACAGAGCCATCCCCAGTGCCCGGGCCATCTTTGCTCCAATGGAGCCTTGGTTGCAGGAGGGGAAGAGAGAGACAGAGAGGAAGGGGGGGGGGGTGGAGAAGCAAATGGGCGCTTCTCCTGTGTGCCCTGGCCGGGAATCGAACCAGGGTCCTCCGCACGCTAGGCCGACGCTCTACCGCTGAGCCAACCGGCCAGGGCTTGTATAGATTTTAAATAAGAGACAATATTTTTATTTGCCTTGAAAATAAAAAGGAGCTTATGTCTTTTCAAAATGGAAATAATTAAAGCACACCTTTAAGGTTTTGTTTGTTTGTTTGTTTTGTGTGTATGTGTGTGTGAGTGTTTGTGTGGTTTTTTTGCTATTTTATATTTTTAGTGACTGCAATGTGTCCCCCCCCAATTCTAGTTGGGATATTCTGAAATATCAGGAAGCTTGCTCCCCAACAAAATTATCTTCTATACTTAGATCTTCTATAAATAGCTGAATGCAGCTTTAAAATGCTAAGGATTCATATCAAGTATGAAGACTTTATTATGTTCAAACCTCTGAGCCATGACTACATATAATACATAGACCTCAAGGACCTTGAAGACAGGCCCTGTGTTTTATTTATTTGTTCTATTTATATTAGTGTCCAGGGGCCAGGGCATGGTAGGACCTCAGAAAATATTTGCTGGTTAATGACTGTATATGTGTGTGTGTGTGTGTGTATATATATATGGTACTACGGTAGGTACTTGGGAAACAAATACTCACTGTTCTCAGAGTACACAGTAGATGTTCAATAAACTTTTAAAGGTGTATGTAGTGGAGGAGCAGATAGAAGACTGTAGCACAAAATAGTATAGGATACATTCCCCAGAGAAGTGCACACCAGTAATTTAGAGATGTAAAGCAGGAAATTATGACCTATAATTTCAGAATCAGGAAGGGTTTTGTGAAGGGAAAAGTGTTTGAGGACAGAAAAAAATGGGCACTCATTTATTGAATGAGTGAATGCATTTTGCCAAGGGGCAGAAAACGCCAAATAAAAGGAGAGACAGGAAGCCTAGTGAATGGAGCACAAAATACATGCAGGAGAAGAAAAGTCAGTGTCTGAAACCCCTAGTTGGGGAGATTGCTACTGAAACTCAGACGCCAGTAGCAGGACTTGGCATTGGCGCCTTTCTGAAAATGAATTCAGTCTGTCATTTGGAAGCTCTAGCTCCCTCAGAATCTTAAGGACTTTTGTGGTTCCTTGAGAAACAGAGAAACTTGCCTTTGATTTTTGGCTCATCATGGTAGTCCTATTGTCAAAGCTGTCTCAGACCTTTACATGGCAGTGGTTCTGCTTCTGAGCTGTTTCTGGCCTGCATGACTCTTTCTGGACACGGGAGACCTGTTGCCCAGTCCAGCCTCCTTAGGTTCACTGCACAGTCATATTAGGGACCCGGTCTTTTCCCCCATGTCCTATCAAGAGTAAGGCATGGGTCCCTGCTGTTTGAGGAAGCCACCATGCCTCCTAGGACAGGGCAGTCTGTTCACTCCTTTGCTACAGCAGCTTCTGTCTCCCTCCTCCAGCATAATCTCTTTCGGGAACTCAAGCTCTTGAAGACCAAACAGCAGGCAGGGATACTAGGGAGTTTGCATTCAAGCTTCTACCACAAAGGTCCCTGAAATAAGTCAACAATTAACCGTGCTACTTGCTTGGAATAGGGGAGGAAATTGGACAATGAGAAGCCACTGGAGGTTAGCAATGAATGGTATCCATATTTGTTATTTACTTTTCTTCTTATGTTGAGCTAAGGATGGAGGGGAAAACACAAAGCAAAAAGGGGAACATGGGGCCCTGGCCGGTTGGCTCAGACTCAGCGGTAGAGCATTGGCCCGGTGTGTGGAAGTCACTAGTTCGATTCCTGGCCAGGGCACACAGGAAAAATGCCCATCTGCTTCTCCACCCCTCCCCTTCTCCTTTCCTCTCTCTCTCTTCCCTTCCTGCAGCAAAGGATCCATTGGAGCAAGGTTGGCCCTGGGCGCTGAGGATGGCTCCGTGGCCTCTGCCTCAGGCACTGGAATGGCTCTGGTTCAATGTCCCAGATGGGCAGAGCATCGCCCCCTGGTGGGCATGCCGAGTGGATCTTGGTTGGACGCATGCGGGAGTCTGTCTCTCTGCCTCCCTGCTTCTCACTTCAGAAAAATACAAAATAAAAAAATAAATAAAGGAAACATGGTAGAGGATGCTAGAATTTGGAGATTTGGTGGAATCTTACAGGGAACTCATTTAACATGGCTAACTAATTTCCTGGCTATCCACCTCCATTTTACCCTCGTTTTGTTCAATCAGGCTGAAGCTGGTAACTTTAGTCACAGGGTTGAGAAGCTTCCTATTATATCAAGATGGGAAACAATTACCACATTGGACATTTTCTTAATGTTTTTTTTCCTGGACATTTTATTAACTTGGAAGTCTATCTAAGGGGATATTTTACCTAAGATGGTTTTCAACTAGGGCTTCTGGTTTGGTAGAATGTTCACTAGTCCTCAAGTAACAAAAACCCAGAACAGTAACTTTAAAAATTAGAAGTTTTATTCTTACTCACATCTGGAAGGAGGAGGTCTAGGACGGATACTGGGAATCTTTGAAGCCTCTAGGACCTGCCTGCATTTTCAGTCAGTAACCATTACCATGTTCTTGGGGCCTCTTAGTCATAGTATGGCTGATCCACCTCTAACATTTCCAGGCAAGAAGAAAGGCAAGAACAAAGGATCCAGTCAGCTGAGACTTTTAAGGAGCCATCCAAGCCCTGGCTGGTTAGATCAGCCAGTTAGAGCATCATCCTGAAACATCAAAGTTGCAGGTTCAATCCCTGGGCAGGGCACACACAGGAAGCAAGCAATGAATGTATAACTAAGTGAAACAACAAATGAATGACTCTCTCATTCTCTCTCTCCCTTCCTTCCTTTCTCTGTCTTTCTAAAAATCAATTTTATTAGCTTGGACTGTGTCAGGTGGCCATTATAGGTGCAAAAAAAGTCTGAGAAATGCAGTTTTCTGCTGAACACATTGCTACCCTGAGAAAAATTAAGATTTGTTAAAAAAGAAAAAGGGGGAGTGGATATTGAGGAGGCAGCTAGCAGTGACTGCCATATATCATGTCATCGTGCCCTTTTATTCAAGTGAACATGCTTTCTGGGAGAACAAACATAAGTAAATCTTCTGCAAACTCTTCTCTCCACTGTACATATAAGTGATTTTTGTATTTGTATTTCATATTAGGCACATTACAATTTACATCCATTTATACAGATATCCTCCTGAGTTGATTGTACTTATGAATGCATATCTATAGTTACTTATACAGTTGCCTCTAATGGCCAGTTTTTTATTAAACATCTTTTTGTGCTTTCCTCTTTTTTCCCTTTCTACTTCTCTATGTGAACCATCTCCTGTACACAAATACTTCAACAACCCCTTATTTCCAGCTCTCAAATCTTTATGTCTGAGTCAGGCCTCACTCATGACTATGCAGTTTGATATACTTAACTTCAATAACAACTTGGTCTTAAGGACGCCATAATTTTTTTTTTATAAATAAATTTTTGTCTTAATGGGGTGACATCAATAAATCAGGGTACATATAATTCAAAGAAAACATTTCCAGGTTATCTTGTCATTTAGTTCTGTTGCATACCCATCACCCAAAGAGAGATCATCCTCCGTCACCCTCTATCCAGTTTTCTTTGTACCCCTCTCCTTCCTTCCCTGTCCATGTCCCTTAGTCTCGTTTTTATGTCCCACCAATGTATGGAATCCTGCAGTTCTTGTTTTTTTCTGATTCACCTATTTTACTCCGCATAATGTTATCAAGATTCCACCATTCTGCTGTAAGTGATCCGATGTCATCATTTCTTCTAGCTGAATAGTATACCATGGTATATATGTGCCCCATCTTTTTTATCCAGTCCTCTATTTTTTTTTACAGTGATTAAAAGCCTTTAAGCGAACTCTTGGCCAATACAGCAAGAATCCATAAAAGAGTAGTGTCCTTAACATGTTCACCAAGTCCAAGTTGGCCCCATCACCATGCCAAATCCCTAAAAAATGCAACCCAACCACAGTTCAGTCTGTTAGGAGCTGTCACAGGGAGCAGGAGTCCAGGAAAAGTCCACATCCAGGAAAAGTCCACATGGCACTGGAGTTGTCACCATTCTATACTTTGCAGCTCATGTCCAAGTCCCAATGACCGCTGCTTCTAGCTGGTAATGATTCAGGTAAACTGGAAAAGCCATTTGCAGCATGCGTGGATATGGAGCTTCTGTTCACCTCTGCCTGGAGAGATGAGACCAGGTTGCTTTTCCCTGGAGCTCTGCGACTGTGGCATGGTAAAGAGAACCTTGGGATTCACTAAGCTGGGTGGCAAAGGTAGATTCATAATAGAAGTTAGGACGCCATAATTTTAACACATGTAAGGGAACTTACTGTCTTTACCGGCCAAACTTTCATTTGTTCTGTTTTGATTACTTCAATGAGTGTACATGCCCAGGTCAGAACCCCGGAAGTCATTCCCAACCCCGCCCTCAGATTCTTTCCTTCCTACAACCATTTGATGTTAGAGTTTTGTCCAAATAGTATACTAAATATTCTCATATTTGTCCTCTTCTCTCTAATCTGTTGCCACCTCTTGGGTGCACCTTGTTTGGACCAGCTGTTTTTAATTATCTTGTTGCCAAAATAAAAAGCTGTGAGATTTTTTTTTCAATAGCTTTGTATGTAATCCAGGATCTGCAGCTCTCTGTGATAGTTTTCTCTCTCTCTCTCTGTATGTGTGTGTGTGTGTGTGTGTGTGTGTGAGAGAGAGAGAGAGAGAGAGAGAGAGAGACAGACAGACAGGAAGGGAGAGAGATGAGAAGCATCTATTCTTCGTTGTGGCACCTTAGTTGTTCATTGACACTTTCTCATATGTGCCTTGACCGGAGGGCTGCAACAGGCTGAGTGATCCCTTCCTTAAGCCAACAACCTTGGGCTCAAGCCAGTGACCTTGGGGTTTTAAACCTGGGTCCTCTGTGTCCCAGTCCAATGCTCTATTCACTGTGCCACTGCCTGGTCAGATTCTGTGATATTTTTCAAATCACTGTGATTTCATTTAGATGACACTTAAAAATATGAACAATGGTGGATTGCCTGAATGGCTGCCTTAGAACTGAGTGCTGACAATTGCTTTCAGTGCCTGCAGGTCCTTTTTGTGCTTTTATTGTACCAAAGGGCATCACTAAGTATAATTAACAATAGCTTACAGAAAAAGGAAGGCAGAGAAACTTTGTACCTCAAAATGAGGCATTTGGGACAAATAAAGTTCAGTGAACTCAGTCTTTTGTTATATTAACTAAGGGTTTACCCTAGTTCAAATAAGTAAAACCATGGCCCAAGTGGTATAAATTGCTGAATTCAAAAGAACCTGTATTGAGATAGATATTAATAGTAGAAATCTTTCCATACAAATGATCTCATCTGCCACATTGAATTAATACCATCAATTGAATGTTATTATTTTTGTATTTTTGTTAGATTCAATTTAATATGCATATTTTTATAGTTGTCTAGAAGCTATAATCATAAGATGCTTATACCTAGTTTTAGATTTGTACAAATCTAAAACTGGTACTTGTGGTCCACAAGAACTTTTTCTTTTTATTTTTTTATTAATTTATTTTTTACAGGGACAGAGAGTCAGACAGATAGGGACAGACAGACAGGAATGGAGAGAGATGAGAAGCATCAATCATCAGTTTTTCATTGTGACACCTTAGTTGTTCATTGATTGCTTTCTCATATGTGCCTTGACCATGGGCCTTCAGCAGACTGAGCAACCCCTTGTTCGAGCCAGCAACCTTGGGTCCAAGCTGGTGAGCTCTTTGCTCAAGCCAGATGAGCCCACGCTCAAGCTGGCGACCTTGGAGTCTCGAACCTGGGTCCTCAGCATCCCAGTCCGTCCACTGCGCCACCGCCTGGTCAGTCTTTCTTTTAAAGAGAATGGGTATATCACTTAGTGGGCTAGAGCAGGGTCATAGCAAACATTTTATATTAATTGGCTGGTTAGTAAATGTTTTAGGCTCTGATGGCCATACAGACTCTGTAAAAACTACTTAACTTTGATGTTGTACGTGAAGGCAGCCATAGGTATTATACAGACACATGAAGGTGGCTGGGTTAAAGGAAAGCTTGTTTGCAAAACCAGGCAGCTAGCCCAGCTAAACTTCTCCTATGTTAGCTGACTCCTGGTCTGGCGAATACAATCCCAGTTCCTTTGGCTGGACATACAATCTATTTCTCTCTCTAGACTCTCCTCCTACCCACTTATCTGAGCATTCCTGCTCTCTAGCCATACAGATTTGCTTGCCTTTTCCAAGGGTGTTGCCTTCTCTCGTGATTCCACGCCATTGCAAATGCCCCCGCCCGAGACCCTGTTCTCCATCTTAAACAGACTAATTCCTACTTGCCATCAAAGATAAAACTTAAGGGTCACTTCCCCTCAGCAGCGTTCTCAGGCCCCTGGCTGAGTCCGTGCTTCCTTCGGCCCCCTCCCTGCTTCTTTGTATTCGCTCTGTGCTGCCATCACACACCAGGGAGACCCCTTGCACCGCAATGGGGATGACACTACCCTTCCGCTGTCCTCTCCTCAAGACTGAGCGCCCCCTTCTCGGCAGCCTCCTACTTCCATATTTAGAGAATTAGATGAAAAGAACAGGAGGCAACAAGAAAAAGTGAGTTTTATATTGACTTTGCATTTACCCAAAGATCCTAAGAAAAAAATCCTAGAAATTTTTGAATTCTCCTTAAATTGGCAAACTTAGGTATTGTTTCACTTGTGGAAATGGGGTCTTGGGAGCAGTCAACTTTGAAGAAACAAAGGCAGTGTTAGGTTTGGACATCTGGATTTTGTGACTGTGAAATTTATGCCTGTGATCAGAGGCAGATTTAACGGTGCACACCCTGGGCCCCGACTTCTGAAGGGCCCCACAAGACTCAACTTTACACTTTTTTCTAATGTAACGGGCCCAATATTTTCTTTGGCACCTGGGTCCTCAATCGACCTTACTCTGCCTCTGCCTGTGATAGAAGTTATTTAACTTTAAAGGTTTCAGTTGAAAAATTAAAGACAAAGAAGAAAACATATTGTGTAGGTTTGGGGTACAGGTAAGAAGACTAAGTTGGAAATGTAGTCATTGAAGCCTAGATTTTTAGGCAAGAGGAAGCTCAGAGCAGGCTGTTCAGGAAAGAGTGGTGGAAAGGGTGAGGGTGGGGCAGTAGCCTGGAGCTTCCGGCAGGGCTGGAGTTGGGCGCTGGGCCCTGGTATTGGACTTTCCCTCTCCTTCGGCCTCTTTGCCGCCCCCTCCCCACCTTGCTTCTCCCTGTTCCTCTGTACAACCACTTAGACAACAGACACAGGTTATATATTTATCACTAATGAACAGACGGCAATAAAATTCTCGTTGGGAAATGACATTGGACACATTGCATTGTTAAGATTATGGTTCATTATTTGGGAAATGTTAACATTTGTCTTTTGATTCTTCAAACTCTTCTGCCCGAAATAATTCTCATTAGATGATGATGTTAGTGGTTTTATGCAAACATGTTGACATTTTACCATAATATATTTATATTTCTAACAGGTTCCAAATTTCAGACAATATTTTTTATGAAGACCTAAGTTCTCCCTTTAACCGACTCCTGGAGCTTAGTGGTCTTTCACCGGAACCACCATCATTATCACACTATTGAGAGCTGGTTGTGTGCCACACATTGTACATGTAAAACTCGATTCTCATACTGGCCATGTGAGATGAGCTCTATGATTACCCACATGACGAATGTAGAAGCAGATGTGGAAAGGGTAAGTAACTTGTCCAAAGTCATACAAGTGGTAAGCAGCAGGGCAGGATGGCACCTGGACACTCGGGTTCCTGAGGCCTGGTGGTCCCCCTCCATGCTTTACTTCTCAGGATTCTAGCTCCTAAGCCTGACAATTTTCTCTAATTGCTGCAGGACATTCCCCTCCCGTCGTGTCTATTTACGATCTATATCTACCATACATGAATAAAACCAATAAAGCTTTGTCTGTGTAAATGACCTGTGTTAATGTTTCTTGGCATTAAGATGGCTCATGGGGAAATAGAAAATTATATTTGCAGTCCTTGTCTGGTTTCCTCAGTAATGGATTATGTCTACAGGATATGAATTCAACCGGTTGAAAAAGTGAAAGAATCATTATTAATAGTGGTACAGCTGACATCATATGACTCCTGATGTGACACAGTGAGAAGAACACAACATCACCTATATGACAGTACTGCCAAAATGTTTCTCCTGAATGTAATCAAGAGGAAACAATCAGACACACATACATTAAAGGACATTCTGCAAAGTAGCTAGCCTGGACTCTTCAAAGGCATTCGTGTCACGAAAGATATAGAGGCCAAGGGGCTCTTTAAGACTGATGGAGACTAAAGAGACAGGACAATGAAGTGCAATGCACGGTCCTTGTTTGGATTCTGGATCGGGGGGAAATAGCTATAAAGACACTGTTGAGATAAAGATGAAATTTTGAATATTGACTGTATATTAGAGAAAGTTAAATTCCCTGAGTGTGATAATTGTATAATAGTTGTAAAAAGCAAAACAGAATGCCTTTGCTCTTAGGAGACAGATGATATATGAGCATATGAATATGAGTATATGGATGTGTATGTATAGATCAGGTTACAACGCTGACATTTAGTGAAACTAGATAAATGATAAATTGGTGATTATAGTTCTATTTTCACAACTTTTCTGAAGGTTTGAAATGTTTCTACTGAAAACAAATATATATGAGAGTCGGAAAATAAATGCTGGTAAAGACTGAACAAGATCAGCCCAGCCTTGGACAAATTGAAGCTGGGTGTTGAGTACACAGAAGTTTATTATATTATTCTATCCACTTTTTTGTATGTTTGAAATTTTCCCTAATACAAAGTTGTAAAAAACCAGAAAGATTCAGTGAGATGTCATGGTGCCGATTCTCAGTACCTGCTGAGGATAAGGGCCCTGAAGGCGCTCTGCCTTCCTGTACCTCGCCCCGCCCCCATTCCTGCAGCCCAGCGGCCATCTCCCCACGCCTGGAATCTGACTGCCCCCCCCCCCCCATTTTCATCCACCCTGAAGCCAAAGAGATTATGATTATTATTTCTGATGAGAAACTGAGCTTACCAAGCCTCACTTAAAACCCTTCAGGTTCTGACCACCGTTTTAGGAGGAAACCCGCCACCCCGCACAGCCTGCCAGTCTCCACTCTCCGCCTCCTTTCCCTGGGGTCTGGGCTCCCGGCTCCCGGCCAGTGTAGGTCTCTGATCCTTATCCCCCTTCTCAACCTCTATGGAGAGGCTTGCCCCTCTCACTAGAGTGCTCTTTTCCCTCTTTGCTTTCTTAGTGTTTGTTCAGTCCTCAAATAGCACTTATAAAGTCCTTTCCTAGTCTATCTGCGTAGGGTAAAACCCAGAATGGGCATCTGTGGTCCTAGGCGCATCTCCCTGGTGCCATTTATCCCAATTGGAAGTACAGTTCTCTGTGATTAAATTAATGCTTTCCTCTCTCACTAGGTTGCTAACTCTGTTTTGCTTACCCTGTATCCATAGTAGGTGCTTGATATCGATACATATTTAAAAATTTTTTTTTTTTACTAAAAATATTAAGAATTTTTGTCTTTATAGAGTTTCACTGTACTTATCCTAAAAAGGATAGGAGATTGTCTCCTGAAATTTAATTTCAGTTTTTCTCTTTTTATTTCTTTAGCTGAGGCTAATTTCCATTTTTAAGTTGATGTGATTCCCTCGGACAATATAGAAAGATTATTGTCATGATGCTCTGTGAAAAACTGGTTAAGTCACTTGGCTTGTGTTTCCTTTCACAATCAATGTGACCTCATGCGAAATGATGTAGCCGTTCACAGCATTCTGCCAGTCCCCATCAAGGAAATACTGTTTTCCAAAATTAAAATTATGAATCAACTCACAAGAGGCTGTCGTCAAATAAACAAAGAATCATCACTTATATTACACTGCCAAGTTTTTGATATGCTTAATTCCTTTAAATGCATTTAACTTTAATGAAGAGTAATACAATTTAATAACAACATAAAATGGAATCGTTTATCTTCCAAGTCCTACACTGGGCAGATGTCTTCTCCTAATGCATTGTTTCCAGTGCGAAGGTTTTTCTCCTTTTTTTTTTCCCTTCATATTTGTCTTTCCTCCTTTGTATGTCTGTAGTTTGGGAGGTGATGTATATGTACATGTTTAATTAAATCACTCATCAGGCTGTAGTTTTTCACAGTTAGAAGTCTCTGAGGTTTCTTGTTTCACGTTCCCAAGGCAATGATATTTATATGACCCAATAAAATTTGGTAATTAGTAGTATGTTAGTCAAGGTTATTGCAGTTGCAAGTGACATAAAACCAAACTCAAATTGACTTAAGCAGGAAAAGGAATTCACTGAGACATAACTGAGAGACCAAAAAGGCGGAAGCTGGTTTCGGGGGCTCAGGCGACCTGACTAGGGAGGGGCCTCTCCTCATCTCCTGGCCTGTTTCCTCTGCGCCAGCTTCGGTCTCAGGTAAGCATCTTCCTTACGCGTGGCAAAGGGATGTTCATGGAGTACGTTATTCACTGACTTTTGGATATGTACGACTGGGGCGGGGGCTCCAACTGAGCCCAAACTGGGGTTTAGAGCCTGCCTGGATATCTGTGTGCTCTGTGCCATTTGTGGGGGGCTGGGGGCTTAAAGAAAAATTTTGTCGTGAGGCCCAGTGAGAGGACGATGTGGGGAGGCACTACCTGGTATTATGTCTCCCACATGACCAAAGGAGTAGCTTTTTATTTTTGCTTTTTTTTTTTTTTTAAGTGAGAGGAAGGGAGATAGAGAGACAGACTGCTGCATGCACCCTGACCAGTATCCACCTAGCAACCCCTGTCTGGGGCCAATGCTCAAATCAACCAAGCTATTATCAGTGCCCAGGGCCTACGTTTGAACCAATAGAGCCACTGGCTGTGAAAGGGGCAGAGAGAGAGAGACGGGAGAGAGGGAGGGGTGGAGAAACAGATGTTCGCTTCTCATGTGTGCCCTGATTGGGGATCGAACCTTTCGCATGCTGAGCTGCCACTCTATTCACCTAGCCAAGAGGCCAGGGCTCAAGGAGTAGTTTTTGAGCTTCTGTGAAAAGCAGAATTATAACAGAAGGTGAAACCAATGCTGCACAACTTTGGTGCATTAAGGCGTGATTGCTTTGAAATGCTTTCAGAGGGCATCGTGAGTGCAAGACAGGACAGCATCTCACAGAGCAGTAAACACCCTCTGGAGACTTCCAGAGCTACTTGGGTGTCTGGGGCAGAAAGGCAGAATAATGTGGATCACAATAACAGTAGATTTAGCCCCTTGTTTTGTGGTGGGTGTTTCTGATTCTTTTTACATGGATAGATTACATGAACCCAAAAGATTTCTTGTAGAGAGGGAAACAGTGCAGAAGACATTGTCAGTGTTAAATTGGAGTAAGTGACTGTAAAGGTAGAGAGAAGTAAGTTATTGTGTGCTGACAAATATTTCAAGTTGATAACTCAGTAAAACATACAACTTATGGCCCTGGCTGGTTGGCTCAGTGGTAGAGCGTCGGCCTGGTGTGCAGGAGTCCCGGGTTTGATTCCTGGCCAGGGCACACAGGAGAAGCGCCCATCTGCTTCTCCACCCCTCCCCCTCTCCTTCCTTTCTGTCTCTCTCTTTCCCTCCCGCAGCCAAGGCTCCATTAAGTTGGCCCGGGCGCTGAGGATGGCTCTGTGGCCTCTGCCTCAGGCGCTAGAATGGCTCTGGGTGCAACAGAGCGATGCCCCAGATGTGCAGAGCATCGCCCCCTGGTGGGCATGCGGGGTGGATCCCGGTCGGGCACATGCGGGAGTCTGTCTGACTGCCTTCCTGTTTCCAACTTCAGAAAAATACAAACAAACAAACAAACAAACAAAAACAAAAACCATGCAACTTATGTAGAAAGCCAGTGACATTATTACAGGGTGTTTTTCACTTCTTGCCTATCAGGAAGTTGGACGTGTGAGTCTCTGTACGGGCCTTCAAAGACAAAACCAGTATTAGAAGAGCCATTGCAGACATGTTCCACATAACCATGCAACATTAAGATTCTCCACATTGAGAACACTCTTCTCATATAACTTCTTCTCTGGTTGAAAGCATTTAAAAATTTTAAGAAGCATGTATAATGGAACTGCAGGAATTTATACATTCCAATCAGTTATGTGGTCTACAAAAGTTAACTGTAAATTGTTATCTAGGTAAAAAAAATACAACCTCTATTGCTTTTGTTGGTATAAGCTCAGATTGTAAATAAAACTGCTGCCTGCAGGATGCTCATTAAAGTAGATTTAAGTTTCCAAATGAAAAGTTATTGATTTCACAAAGGATAAACATCACTAAGCCACTAGAATCGTCTGAAGTTATTAAATTACTAATTTAGTTGCTGGTATTAGCTTTTTTCTCTCTTGGTTGTTTGTTAAGAAACCTAGGTATAAGGTATGTTTGAAATGAAACTGAAAGATATCAGCCAATAGTTATTTCCCACAGACATTTAGAAATTAATGATCTGATGAAAAACGGTGATGGGTTTCAGCCTCTCTCGCCCTAAATTCCTTGCCCCCCCACCTCCCACACAATATAGCCTGCTTCATGTCTATGGGAAGGAAAGATTAAAATGGGGATCAGATGATAAATTTTTAGCCAGCAGTGTCTAGCCAAAAGAGCCTGACTTAACCCTATCACATTTTCAATGTTTATTTATGTACTGTACCATTTGGGTATTATAATAAAATTTTTTATCTGTCCCTGGAGGCAAAATTGAGTTGTATATTAAATGGCTATTTTCTTTGTTTTCTGCTTAGGTATGCATGTAATGTGGTAGCATAATATATATTCCACACTTGTTTCATTCCTGCAGAGAGATAATATTTTTGCAGCTGACAGAGTAAAGACATCCTGTGCTTTCAGAATAAGAGAGAATATATTGGCAGAATAAAATACAGATGTTCTCCGTGTTTTTGTTCCTGCCTCATGGTTGTGTTTAGCAGAGGTTAACTTTCACAGGCATATTTCTCTGTCCTTGTTTGGGCAGTTGGGCACAGAAGTCCATAGTAAATTCAAGATTGTAAAAAGTGGTTTCAAGTCAAGTAATTAAAAACGTTTTTAGTGGTAGGAAAGTAACTTAAAAATTTATTCCCCCTGCCTGACCAGGCATGGCACAGTGGACAGAGTGTTGGACTAGGACACAGAGGACCCAGGTTTGAAATCCTGAGGTTGCTGGCTTGAGCCCAAATGTCACTGGCTTGAAGCCCAATGTCACTGGCTTGAGCCCAAGGTTCCTGGCTTGAGTAAGGGGTCAACTGGCTCTGCTATAGCTCCCTGGTCAAGGCACATATGAGAAAGCAATCAACGAACAACTCAGGAGACTAAGGAGCCACAACAAAGAATTGATGTTTCTCATCTCTCTCTCTTCCTGTCTGTCCTTATATGTCCCTCTGTCTCTCTCTGTCACAAAAATAAATAAATGAATAAATAAATAAATAATCCCCCCCTGCCCCTACAAAGGGCTGTTTTTATGAAAATGTGGGAATCAGAACAACATCTCTACTTCTCTATAAGGAAGGAACTTGAAGCATATCAAAATTTTTTCTTAAAGAATTTTATTTTTATCAAGTGAGGGACAAATATAGAATTCCTCTAGAAAAAATAAATGGAAAATTCTGTGACAAAGATGATATCCTAATCTCACGTTTGATGCCTTCCTTTTTCTCATTTCAGGAAGAAACAATCCAATGAATGTAAAGGGGACGTAAAAGGATCATTGTGTACCATCATCAGAAACTCCTCACCTATAGCTATGAAGCTGAGGCTTTCAGCTGGAAATGGTACAGGTGGGAGTCAGTTGAGGAGGCACCAATGACCCGCTGCTCATATTTTGGCTGTTCATCCTAGAAAAACTAATTCTTTCTCTTAAGGATAAGAGAAAAATTGCCAGATGAGTTCAGAAATTCAGTAGCTGAAATGAAGGGGCTCAAATGTGAGCATTCAGATTAATCTCTAGTAAAACAGATGCACTGTAGAAGAAAGGAAAGGACTTGAGGAAGGGGAGCTGATTTTCTTAGACTCAAAGGGCCCTATATTAATTTTTTAAGTGTAGAATTCCACAAACACAAAAATCGAGAAACAAAATATTAGATCTTGGAAATAAAAAGAAGAGTAACTATGAGATATTTTACCGAAATGCACAGCATAAGCTCTAAGTTCGGGGAGTTCAGGAGAAGAATCAAGAGGCAGAAATTACTAAAGGAGGAGAAGCAATGTTGTTGTTATGGGAGTTCCAGGGGGAGAAAATAGTATGGATGAATGAAAAGCAATAATCAAAGAAACAGAAGAAGACAATTTCTTTGAATTGAAAGATTCAGTATTTACATGAAGACGACTACCAAAGTCTGGGCAGGTATAAGGAAAAGCAATCATGCTCGGGTGGTTTTCCATGTCCTGGATAAAGAACAAATGCTGGAGGCAACCAACTAGTTAAAAAAAAAAGAAGGTCAGTATATGAAAAAGTTTTGAATGGCATTATACTTCTTATTTCCAACACTAACACAAGAAAACCTCAGAGAAAATGTAGAGACTTCCGGAGAAAAAGCATTATGTTCTAAGAATTATATACCAAACCAAGCTGTTATCTGAATGCAAAGGCAAATGAAAGCCTGATTCATATTTGTAATGATTCAGAAATGATGAATCATCTATGCTTTTTGAAAAATAGAACTTAAAGTAGACCTTCAGCAAAAACAAAACAAAACAAAGACTTTAATAAAGATTAAGACACATTTTAGAAAAAAAGAGCAGTGATAAAAACTTAGATGTAAGTCTAAAGAATTGTTCATGATGTGACTAAGAAACTAAGTACAGTTTAAAACAACAAAGGATTTAATAAAAAGTGCATTATTAAAAAGCGCTCCCTGGAGATGTGGAGTGAGGAGAGAGGCGGAGGAGGAGAAAGGTAAGTGGGACATCGTTTTTGTGTCAAACAAGGAGGGTCTGTATTTGTCCCTGCATTCTCGACACGGACGGAGAATATATAGAAACATGTTTAAAATTTTTCATAGACAAAACCAATGTAATATTAAACTATTAGAGAAGAAAGAAAAACATACAAAATATTATTATTCCACAGGATGGCAAAGTTTGCACGTGTGTGTGACAGAGAAACAGAGAGAGAGAGAAAGAAACAGAGGTAGAGAGGAGAAGAGGGAGAGTGGCAAGAGAAGAAAAGAATCCATGAAATAAGATGAGAAACATAATATAAAGTATATTAATTCGGTTCTTCTACTAATTTCTAGGCCATGATGGCATAAAGGCTCTTGGGTTTCCCCTCCCGCTCTAACCTGAACAGAATGTGTGAGGTGACTGTTCTTAAGTCCTGGAGAGTAGGCGGTGCAGGACTAGAGTCCCAGTGAGACAGGAGATCTGTGAGGTGAGCACCGCGTTCAACCCGATTTTATGTCTGAGGGCACGTTCCTGAATGTGGCACAGAGAGGTGAGGCCCGCCTGAAGAATGTCTTACTGAGCTGAAAAGGCAGAAACTGAAACCATGGGGATGAAAAGCAGCTGGCATTTGCAGGTTAGAATTCCAGAGAAGAATGAGTCATACAGAAGGGAGGACCTAAAGTCTGTGTGGAGGTACTTCTTAGCTCTTTGGCTAAGAGCCACTCTGGGCTTTGCATGTGCAGGTTAGGATTCTGTAAAACCTCAAGATTCTGCAAGACGGCAGCTTCTGTGGAGCTAAGAAATGAATGGAGATGCCAGATGCTAAAATACATTGAATTTCTGGTCCAACCACATGGAAAGACTTCTTTGAGCACACGAGGCCTTCAATTGAGACCCCAGAAAGGCCACTGTTTAGGAACAGGAATAAGATCATATACTAGAATTAAGGTCAAAATCAACTTAGACTTGCCCAACCAAAGCATAAATGAAGTTTGAAGGATCTAGAGAATAAACCAGTTATGTAGTTGCTGGCCAGAACCAAACACTACACATAATCCAGATGCTCTACAACATATCATAACTTGCAACATACAATTAAAAAAATTATTACATATGCAAAGAAACAGGAAAATGGGATCTGTAATCAAGTTTTTTAAAAAAAGCAGGCAGTAGAAATAAATTCTGATAATGACTCAGATTTTGGAGTTAGAACACAGTTTTTAAAATGGTAATTATAGTCGGCCTAGCGTGTGGAGGACCTGGGTTCGATTCCCGGCCAGGGCACACAGGAGAAGCGCCCATTTGCTTCTCCACCCCTCCGCCACGCTTTCCTCTCTGTCTCTCTCTTCCCCTCCCACAGCCAAGGCTCCATTGGAGCAAAGATGGCCCCGGGCGCTGGGGATGGCTCTGTGGCCTCTGCCTCAGGCGCTAGAGTGGCTCTGGTCGCAACATGGCAACGCCCAGGATGGGCAGAGCATCGCCCCCTGGTGGGCAGAGCCTCGCCCCTGGTGGGCGTGCCGGGTGGATCCTGGTTGGGCACATGCGGGAGTCTGTCTGACTGTCTCTCCCTGTTTCCAGCTTCAGAAAAATGAAAAAAAAAAATAAATAAGTAAATAAATAAATAAATAAAATGGTGATTATAAATATGTTCAAGGATATAAAGGAAAACATGGACAATGAAAAAACAAGCAGGAAATCTTAAGAGAAATACAATCTATAAAGTATTAATTAAAAATACTAGAAATGACAAGTTGCATCAATGGCTTAAGACGAGATTGATTACTGCAGAAGAAAAAGTTTGAGACCTTGGAAATAGGCCAACAGAAAGTTAAAAACTGAAAAACAGAAAATAAATTTTAAAAAATGAACAGAACTTCAGTCTCTTGTGGAATGATATCTATTGTTTCACATATAATTAGTCTCAGAGGGAAAGAAAAAAAGAGAATGAGTCAGAACTATTTGAAGAAATAACAGTTCAAGACATTTAAAATCCGGTGAAAAAAAAATCAATCTGCAGATAAGAAGCTCACAAAATCCAAGCAGTATATCTTTCAAAATATTCACCTTGAATGAAGGTTAAAATATTTTTCAGATGAAGGAATTTGTTTATAGTAATCATGGCATTAAAAGACATACTAAAGAAATTTCACTGGGCAGAAGATAAAACTTAGGAAGGGATGAAGAATATTGGGAAATGGTAAATATGTGGAAATATATAAAAGAATTTTATTTTCTTTAAATTTCCTGAAAGGTTAATTGACTGGTTCAAGCAAGAAAAATAATGTGTTGTGGCATTGCTAATGTATATAATGGTAAAATACAATTGCATTAAAAATTGGATTGAATACATGAAATTTTACTGTTGCAAGATTCTTATATTCTGCATGAATGTTATAATATCAATTAGAAGTAGGCTGATAAGTTAAGGATGTATACTGTAATCCCTGGAGCAATTGAGAGAGGGAGGGGGGACCAAAGAGGACATAAAAGGGGACACTGAAAAAATCTTATTATCCCAAGAAGGCAGAAACAACAACAACAAAAAAACCCCACACAAATAAAAGAAGAACATGAGATGGAACAAATAAAATACAAAGTGCACAATGGTAGAGTGAAACCCAAATATATTAATAATTATATTCAATGTAAATGCACTAATAATTCCAATTAATAATGAATTTCATAACAAAAATGATCAGTTCATCAAGAGTACACAACAATCTTCAATGTGTTTTCATCTAATCACTATATTTAACATAGCTCCTGGCACATGTAACTATTATTTATGCAAAGATGACTCAACACCAGGAAAGCCATTAATGTAATTCACTACAAAAATAGATGAAAGGAAGAAAAACTGTGGGTAAAAATATATTTGCTAAAATTCAATGATCACTTCTGATTAAAAACAAATGAATAATAAGTCTTGGCAAGCTAACAATAGAAGGAAACTTCCTAAGGTTGATAAAGGTTAGCATAAACCAAGAGCAAATATCATATTTGATGTAAAGTGTTAGAAGCATTTCTCCTTATGTTAGAGATAAGATAAATTTGCTTCTGGCATTATTGCTATTTAATCTTATAATGGAGCTTAACTTTAATGTAATAACACAAAAAATAATAACATGATAGATATTATAAAGAAAAGACACAATATAATAATAATAATAATTATTATTATTTTGACAAAGACAGGGAGTGTCAGAGAGATGGACAAATAGGAGCAGAGAGACAGAAAGGGAGAGAGGTGAGAAGCATCAATTCTTAGTTGAGGCACCTTAGTTGTTCAATGATTGCTTTCTCATATGTGCATTGTCTAAGGGTGGGGGTGCAGGAGGCTATAGCAGAGCAAGTGACCCCTTGCTCAAGCCAGCTACTTTGGGCTCAAGATAGCGACCTTGGAGTCATGTCTATGACCCCATGCTCAAGCCAGCGACCTTGTGCTCAAGTTGATGAGCCTAAGCTCAAGCTGGTGATGTTGGGGTTTTGAACCTGGATCCTCCATGTTCCAGTCGCATGCTCTATCCAGTGCACCACTGCCTGGTCAGGCAACACAGTATAATTATTTTCAAACAAAATATTGTATTGAAAATTTAAGAAAGAAAAAGTTATTAGAATCAATAAAGGATTCAGTATATGATGGTTGATACAAAATTAACATGGAGAAATCAGTGCTTCCTTACATATATTATCAACAATGTATTAAAGAATGAAACAGAGAAAAGGGACCTCATTCTCAACAACAATGAAAACTATAAAATAACAAAAATATAAGACTCATATGTTTAAAACTTCAAAAGTATAAGGAAGTGATAAAAGAAGATCCATTAACTATAGACATATAGCTCCTTCTTAAATAGAAAATATTTTTGAGACATCAATCCTTCCCAAGTGAATTTAGAAATGTAATGCAGTCCTAATCATTATTTATAAAACATACAGGCTTATACTATAGGTCAAAGAATAGAGAAAATAATAAGTAATTGCCTGGGAAATTCTGAAAAGAAAAAAAGAATAGGAGAAATTTCTCTTCCAGAAATTGAAACATATTTGAAAATATAATTGTAAAAGTATATAGTTGATGTAGGTATGGGCAGAGATATTGATTAATAAGATTGAATAGAATTTAGAAACTGAAGTATGTGCATTGAGCTGCTTCTGTATGGGTTCTGACCGGAAATTGAACCCACAATCTTGTTGTTTCGGAATGATGCTCTTAACCAACTGAGCTAAGTGGCAAAGGCCTCTTTTTCTTTTTCTGAAGTTGGAGCAACCATTTACTGGGTTCAATGTCTCATTTATGGTTTATACCTTTGTTTAGGGGAAGTGCTTCATCTAGTAGATTTCAATGCTATGGAACGGGCTTAGGGAAGAAATGCTATTACCGCCGCACCATCAGACATTAGAGAACACTGCTGTTACCTCTAAACTCTGCCTCAAAGTCACCACAGGCCCCCTCTGGAAATCTACACTCCCATCACTGCCCACAAGTTGCGGTCAGTTTCTCCTGCCAGTTTAAAACTCTATGTCTTATTGTGTTTTAAAATTAATCTTAGACCACTTTTTTAAAATACATCTTTACAAGCCATGGTTCTAAATGTTAAAAAATGATACTATTAAGAAAACTCCTTCATTTGAGCTTGTTCATGTGTTGCCCAAATGAATTCATTCTCATCAAGTTGGTGGGTAACACCAACCTGTTTATAAAGTTATGACAACTCTAGTTTATAATTTTAAATAAACACATACAGTTTTACAACAAACATTTCAACAATCATAGTAACCCATAACACATGGTCTAATTGCAAGATTGTAAGTCAACATTAGGTAAAGATATTAAAAACAAACTTCAAGTAGTACAAGAAAGCTTTGTCCTTAGCAAACAGACTTACGCAGCAACTCAACCTTTTAATGACAAGAGATACAGAATAAGTCTACTTTTCATTTAAACTTTTTGGTAATAGGTATGCACATAATTGATAAATATTACTTATCTATTTATAAAGTTTTAAAAGCTAGCACAAGAAAGAAAAAGACTTCCATTTTTTCAAATTCACTTAAAAATTAAGATCTATTTCTACTATTCTAAGCAGCATTTTAAAAATCAAATGATCAATTAAAGAATATCTTTTACATAGTAGTGAAATATAAAGTTATTTTCTGCAAGTCCAAGGTTTAATTTTTGTTGTTGTTGTTGTTGTTGTATTTTTCTGAAGCTGGAAACGGGGAGAGACAGTCAGACAGACTCTCGCATGCGCCCAACCGGGATCCACCCGGCACGCCCACCAGGGGCGAAGCTCTGCCCACCAGGGGGCGATGCTCTGCTCCTCTGGGGCAGCGATCTGCCGTGACCAGAGCCACTCTAGCGCCTGGGGCAGAGGCCAAGGAGCCGTCCCCAGTGCCGGGGCCATCTTTGCTCCAATGGAGCCTTGGCTGCGGGAGGAGAAGAGAGAGAGGAAGGAGGGGGGGGGTGGAGAAGCGAATGGACGCCTCTCCTATGTGCCCTGACCGGGAATCGAACCCGGGTTCCCCCCACGCCAGGTCGACGCTCTACCGCTGAGCCAACCGGCCAGGGCCTAATTTTTTTTTTAAGTAGAAGGATGATAACAAGAATAAGACAGAGATTCCTCAGTCTGAGCCTTAACTTCCCTTTTCCAACTGTGCTCAGTATTGCTTTGCACAGTGAATCCCGTTCCCTTTGGAATGAAAATGGAAATTTTTTTCTTAAACTCAGAAGAGAGAAAACAACATTTGTGTTAGCCTCAATGGTTTCTCCTCAGGGAGAGATAATGTTGAGAAAATGAGATGGTTTTAAGGGATTGGGACACAAATGAGGAAGAAATGGAAGAAATAATAAATGATGTGATGATAAAAGTTGTTTACAAGAACTGTGCCATTTAAATTTTCTACAAAATTAACCAAGAAAAGTCTTGTAAGTACTCTTATGTTTTAAGTTAGATGAACTTGGAGTTACGTATTACCCACCAGTAACTATTTAAAAGTTATTCTTTGCTTCAGATTTGGAACAATGTGACTTTGGAAGACATATACCGTAAGTGAAAAGCCATTGGGTTGCAGGACTGAATTTATCGGCATTTCTCTGAGTGTTTACCTAATTGTATATCCATTTTTTGACTAAGAAGACAGTGGTGGTGAGAGTCAGTGGAGAGTGGCTAAAGGGCCACCATTCTACAGGAACCTCTCTGATCAGGATTGTACCCAGGAGCTCACTGTAATATAAATTCCATTTGTGAGATAATTTGAACCTGAACTCTGAACAATTCCAGATGAGACTAGGTGGCAGAGAAGGCTGGTGGTGACCTTCCATGATGGCAAAATTGGTAAACATGGGTGGAGTTGAGACTTAAGCTAATCATGCTACCCTGTCACCACTAGCCAAAGGATGTGTTCTGCATATTTAAGAAATATACTTTGAAGGTCATGATTTATTCCGTTCATAACTTCTTTCATTTTTTCTATGTTCCAGCAATCTTTATTTTGATCTTTCATTCTATTTGGCGATAGAAAATTAACCTAGTCTGTTTACTGTTCTGGCAAGATAAGAGGGATGGGCCCTGGTCAGTGGCTCAGTGGATAGAGCATTGGCCCGGTATATGAACATCCTGGGTTCAATTCCCAGTTAGGGCACACAGGAGAAGCAGCCATCTGCTTCTTTCCCCTTCCCTCTCTCTCCTCTCTCCCTCCTTCCCTCCCATAGCCACTTGATTGGTTCAAGTGTGTCTCCAGGTGTTGAGGATAGCTTGGTTGGTCCGAGGTATCAGCCTCAGGCACTAAAAATAGCTCGACTGATTCAAGCATTGGCCTAAGGTAGGGTTGCCAGGTGGATCCTGGTTGGGATGCATGTGGGAGTCTGCCTCACTATCTCTCCTTTCTCACCTTAAAAAAAAAAAAAAGATTAGAGGAATGAGAAAGTGGCCATAATTGCTTTGAAGTACCAAGTGGGGAGGCTGAGGCCCCAGGTTATCATCTGCCCTGTGAGGTATTTGCTGTGCTATAGGAAACTCAGGTGGGCCCTGGTTGTCATTACTCTTCTGTCATGATGTCCACATGCCTATATTATCTCTGGTATTGTGTGGTTCTTGCTCCCATGTCTCCTCATCATGGCTGCAAGGCCCTTCCAGGCCTACCACCCACC
This sequence comes from Saccopteryx bilineata, assembly GCF_036850765.1. Lineage (NCBI taxonomy): Eukaryota > Metazoa > Chordata > Mammalia > Chiroptera > Emballonuridae > Saccopteryx > Saccopteryx bilineata. The sequence goes on from NC_089493.1 coordinate 259,315,673, forward strand.
TCTGAGCTAAATCTCCCAGCTTTTAGAGGTAACTTTGGGGTGCTATCTCATGCCACTCTGGGGCTGTGGGACACTGGAGAGTTATCTCAATCTAGCACCACAGCTTAACAGCCTTTTGCAACCTAATCAGGCAAGTAAGGTGGGGGTTTGGGCAGACTGTCCGCTTACAGCCAATTCCCCACACTTCTGTCCCCCAAAAATCTGAACTCCAAAAACCCTGTTGGTTTTTTGGTTCCCAACAGGCACATATTTCTCTGGAACACCATAGGGCGCACCTGGAAATCTTCTAGGGCACACCAGTGCTCCCTGGCACACACTTTGAGAACCACTGCCTTAGGGTTTAGGAGATGCGTGCTTGCAGTAGAAGAAAGGGAAGGGAAAGGCGTGTCCCTCTGCATAGATGGGCTGCCACTTCAAGGCAGATCAGGGCATAAATTAAGATGTTTCCAGCTATAACAGGAAACATCTCAAAGTGCCTTAAGGCAAGTTATTAGCTTGGATAAGAAAGTGAAGTGAGCTTCAGGGTATGTTAATCTAACAGTTTAAAATTGCAGTTAAAGACTTGGGTTCTCTGTGCTTCTGCCCTGCCTGCTACCTGTCACCTTCATTCTAAAGCATGCTCCTACTTGGCTGTATGATAGCTGCCTGCAGAAATTAAGGCTTTCTCTTTTATATCTGATTGGTTTCTCGTGTTTCTTTGTTAAGACCGAGGAAGAATGTTCTCAGAAGTCTCTGGCAAACCCCTTTTTATCTCCAGTTGGCATAACTGGGTCACATACCTATTTCTGAACGAATGCTTAGCAAGAGGAATGGAACAGCCTGAGACCAAGATCGGGCTGAACTCCGGAGCTGGGGTGGGAGTGGGGTGCAGAGGTGGAGGGTGGAGTCGCTGCCTCCCTGGGTATTTGGTTATGTGCCGGAGGGCTAAGTACTTGAGCAAAACATTGAATTCGTTGGGAAGAGAATGAGAATAGATGTTCTTAGGCAATAATACTAGTCAGGATTCAGGTAGGAAAACAAATCACCCTGGGAATTTCAAGCCGAGGGAGATTTAACCAGGGAATTAAGCTTATAAAGTCATTGGAAGAATGAAAGAGAACAAAGGCAGGGGAATAAGGTGATGTTAGTCAATGTTCAGGAACTCCAGGAAGCTAATACTGCGGGGCAGGAGACCACCCCTGTCCAACCCCGAATTCCTCTGCGCCTGAGCCCTGGTACCTCTGCAGAGCCACGCGACTGCTCCCAGGACCCGTGGCTGCCACAGTCAAAGCCAGCAATTGTGGCCCTGCCTTCTTCTCTTTAATCTGATTTTTAATTTTTATTTTGTATATATTATTGTAATTTTGAGAGTATGTTTATTCGAGTTGGGGACAGAGAAGCAAGGAAGGGCTTAGGATAGAAGACAGCAGGAGAGAGACGAGGCGGGGCTGCTTTGTCCCTCTGGACACGTTATGGGAAGAAGTGAGCCAAGCCTGGGCTGCTGTCAGCTCACTGGAGAGTCAGAGGAAAGGCCTTGGAGACTGTTCAGGGGGCTAGCCCGAGAGGAAACGCCGCTGCCCACTGCTCCCCCGGTTGCAAGTATCACGGGAACTCTTAGAGCGGTGGTTCTCAAACTTTTGAAGTCGGGGCACATTTAAAATCCTACAAATAATTGTAGGCGCACTATATACAAATTTCTGAGAAAGTCAAAGCGTGCTTTTAAAATAAATACGACAAAATTAAATTTATTCTGACATTAAAAAACATTTTTATGTTACATTTTTTGATTTATGCTTTTTAGAATTCATAAGAAAGAGGAGTTAAAAAATTAAAAAGCGACAAAAAAGTTATCTTTTTATATATATAGATACATTCTTAGTTAGATTTAGTAAATTCAGCAGGTCCCGGCACAAATGTGTTGAGATTTTTCATTCTTGTATTTTTGAGAAACATGAGCCTGATATGTCCTAGTGATTTCTTCAATGTTTGGGCATATATTTGAAAGACAAACTCTCATTTCCTTATCAATACATTGAAGAATTCCCTTCTTTTTACTCTTAATTGTGTTGAGTGCAGAAAATCCCCACCATGCATATCATCGTAACTTTACACCAAACAAAGGATAGAAGAAACTTGCCTCCAGTCTTTTCGGGGAACGTGGGGGGTAGTGTAAACAATCCAGCACCACAGCTTAACAGCCTTTTGCAACGTAATCAGGCAAGTGAGGTGGGGGTTTGGGCAGACTGTCTGCTTACAGCCAATTCCCCACACTTCTGTCCCCCAAAAATCTAAACTCCAAAAACCCTGTTGGTTTTTTGGTCCTCAACAGGCACATATTTCTCTGTAATATCATAGGGTGCACCTGGAAATCTTCTAGAGAGCACCAGTGCGCCCTGGCGCACACTTTGAGAACCACTGCCTTAGAGTTTAGGAGATGCGTGCTTGTAGTAGAAGAAGGGGGAGGGAAAGGCGTGTCCTCCAGGGAGGGAGAGCACACTAATCTTATTTTTTAAAGACAGATTTATTGAGATAACTATATATATCATGCAATTCAGTCATTTAAAGTGTATAATTTAATGGCTTTAGTATATTCATAGAGTTGTGCTTCTATTGTCACAGTTTTAGAACATTTTCCTTAATCTTAAAAGAAACTTTCTTTAGATAATACCTCCCACTTCCAATCTCCCTAATCACCTCCCCATTCTTAGGAAAACACTAATCTACTTTTTGTCTCTATATACTTGCATATTCTGGACACTACATATAAATAGAATCTCATAATATGTGGTCCTTTGTGATTGGATTTTCCCTTAGCACATTGTCAAGGTTCACGCATACTGTAACATTTACCATTACTTTGCTTTATTGATGAATAATGTTCCATTGGATGAATAGACCACATTTTACTTATCCATTCATCAGTTAATGAATATTTGGATTGTATCTACTTTTTGGCTATTATTAATAATTCTGCTATGAACATTCATGTATGTTATATATGTTGTGTAATTCTTAGGAATAAAATTTCTGGGTCATGTGATAACTCTAAATTTAACCTTTTAAAGAACTGATAAGCTGCCTGACCAGGCTGTGGCACAGTGGATAGAGCATCGAACTGGGATGTGGAGGACCCAGGTTCAATACCCTGAGGTCGCCAATTTGAGCGCGGGCTCATGTGGCTTGAGCAAGGGGTCACTCAGTCTGCTGTTGCCTCCCCCCTCCCCATCAAGACACATATGAGAAATCAATCAATGAACAACTAAGGAGCCGCAACAAAGAATTGATGTTTCTCATCTCTCTCCGTTCCTGTCTGTCTGTCCCTATCTGTCCCTCTCTCTGACTCTCTCTGTCTCTGCCACACACACAAAAAAAGAACTGATAAGCCATTTTCTTAAGTGGTTGCACCATTTTATGTTCCCACCAGCAGTGTACGAGGGTTCCAATTTTTCCACATCTCTACCAACACTTGTTATCTGTCTTTTTGTTTATAGCTTTCCTAGTGGGTATGAAGGGGTATCTCAATGTGGTTTTGATTTGCATTTCCCTGATAGCTAATGATGTTGAGCATATATATATGGAGAAATATCTATCTGTTCAGATCATTTGCCCATTTTTAAAAATTGGATAACTTATCTTTTTAAAATTATTATTATTGACTTGTAATAGTTCTTAATATATTCTAGATACAAGTCCATTATCAGATATATGATTTACAACTATTTTCTCCCATATTTTAGTCTGTCTTTTCACTTTTTGATAATGTCCTTTGCTGCATGAAAGTTTTTGATTTTGAAGAAGTCCAATTTGTCTATTTTTCTTTTGCTGCCTGTGTTTTTGATATCACACCAAGAATGCATTGTAAAAACTGAGATAATAGAAACTTATCCCTATTCTATTAAGATTTTTATAGTTTTAGTTCAAAGATCTTAGTCTTAGGTTCATTTTGAGTTAATTTTTGTATGTGGTATGAGATAGGGGTCTAACTTTTTTCATGCGACTATTTCATTATTCCAGTGTTTCATTTGAATTTCGTTCAAGTCCTTTCCACTGGGAGATTCTAAACTGAAACCTACCTAGCAAGGAGGATTGGGAAATATAGTTTCCCAGAATTCTAGCACCTATGATACAAGGGAGAATTTAGAAGGGTGGAAACCAGACAGTAGCATCCAGCTAACAGTCAAAGCAAACATTATTCTTCTGTGGGTTTGTTGTCTCTTTGGTGTCTAGACAGAAAGCAGGCCACACGTCTCCTTTTAATCAAAGATCCTAAACCCGTCTAGAATCATTTTACTGCCCTCAAATTTTTCAAGGGGGACAGAGCCCAAAGTCACTTTATTCTTTCTCTCCTTTATTATGTTCTTCCCTCTCTCCAGCCCAAAGAATTCTAAAATTGAGTGTAAGAAAACCTCTGTTATATATCTTTCTAGATATTTCTGTTATACACTTTTTTTGTTCTCCAGCTCCATCTGTTTCCTTTTCTAAGGTTGGGTCCTCAAGCCAAACTGCCTGGCCTAAAAAAGGAGGGCCTTGGTAAAGATGGGGAATGTTTGATTTCACCTAGGTTTGTCCTACCACCTCTGGTCATGCTTCCGATGGGGTGGAAATAAAGATGAGGTGGGTGTGGGGTGAGGTGAACTCTTATAGTAATCACTGAAACTAATGTAACAGCCAAGCTCAGAAAAAAATGCAAAAGGAAAAATTCTACTGTTTTAAGAAATATACTCACAAAAATTAGGGGATATTTTATTGCTTCATATTCATTTTGAAATATCCCCTAATTTTTGTGAACAGTATATACGTGGTATTAGTTATTACTTACTTTAAAAAGATGTATTGCATTGCTTTTCTTAGTTTTAAAACATACTACGATAAGCTTTTCAAAAGAATGAAAGAAAATCTTAAAGGCACAAGAGATTATTTTATTTTATTGTATTTTTTCAATTTTCCATTGATTTGAAAAGAGAGAGAGGAAAGGAGATAGAGAGAGGGGGGAAGGGAGAGAGAGAGAAGCATCAACTCATTGTTCCACTTAGTTGTTCCACTTAGTTGTACATTTATTGGATGCTTCTACCACGTTCCCAGACCCTGAGTAGAACCTATAACCCCGAGACACCAGGACAATGCTGTATTCACTGAGTAACCCTGCCAAGGCAAGATTATTGTAGTTAGACTATTAGACAATAAAAAGGGGCATGGTATACTGGGAATATAGTTTCCAAAATGTGATGCAGTACTCCAGAGACTTTGGAGATAGAAAGAGAGATTCTCAAGGGGGAGATAAATAATTATAGATAAGAAAATAAAATTAATAGTTAAGCAGAATATCAATGTTTTTGTTAGAGATTTCCAGTTATGACTATACCGATATTAGGGTAACTTGGCAATGATTCTACAACTATATTTCATAATAAACTGTATAGACTGAACTGTTTAACCATTTTGAAGACTTCAATTTATTCATTTTAAGAATTTATTTGAAGGGGAAAAATAATGGAAAGTAAGCTGTAGGATTGCTTTTCCTGAATTCTAAATTTAGCTGAAACATATTTTTAATCTTCCATGCCAGGGATATTTTCTTTTCTTTTTTTTTTAAACAGAGACAGACAGAGAGAGAGAGAGAGAGAGTGAGTCAGAGAGAGGGATAGACAGGGACAGACAGACAGACAGGAATGGAGAGATGAGAAGCATCAATCATTAGTTTTTTGTTGCAACACCTTAGTTGTTCATTGATTGCTTTCTCATATGTGCCTTGACCGCAGGCCTTCAGCAGACCGAGTAACCCCTTGCTCGAGCCAGCAACCTTGGGTCCAAGCTGGTGAGCTTTTGCTCAAACCAGATGAGCCCGCACTCAAGCTGGCAACCTCTGGGTCTCGAACCTAGGTCCTCCGCATCCCAGTTCAACGCTCTATCCACTGTGCCAATGACTGGTCAGGCCAGAGATATTTTCTTAAAAATACATTTGAATTGTATAATCTGATCACCTTTATTAGTGCAGAGATTTAAACATGCTTACTGTGTTTTAGTGTGTCAATTTTTAGCTTAGGTAATCCTGTAAACGATTAGCTAATTCTAACTTAAATCCAGTGCAATCATAAAAGGCGAGTAGATATTCAGGGCCAATAGAGGAGATTCCACACATAGTTGTTTTTGAAAGGACAAAAGTAACTGTACCATGTGACCAGAGCCTACACAAGATTCAATCCCCATTGTACTGATGACAGAAACCAAAAAGGAATAGATTGTGTGAAGAGCAACGTAAATTCACAGCCACCAATGGCTCTGCATGACCCAAAGACAATTATTATTGTTTCCTAAACTGATTCTCTTATGAAACTGGATGGGGAAATGTGCATTGCCGCTGGTATGGAATGTGTCTCTCAATTTTTAATTTAGATCCAGATGGCCTCACAATACATATGGGTATTAATGGACATTTTAATGATCAATAGAAAAGGAAAACAATGTGTGAGCACTCAAGGGTATGACAACAATACAGCTCCCAGGGGAAATTAAAAAAGGGAACTAGCATATTGAGAGAATCTCTCACATGCAGATCATACTGTCCCTTCAGTCCTCATGGTAGGCCTAAGAGGAAGGCATCATTATCTCCAGATGTGAAAACTGGATCAGTGGTATATTAGGATCTAATTTGTCTAGTTCCAAATTCTATGCTCTTTTGGTTGTTACATTTTGATAGCACTCTTTCAGCTACAAAAGACAGGAGGACACACACTTTAAATTAACTTAGGAAAAACAAAGAATTGATTGGCTTGTAAAACTGAAAAGTATTCAACGTGGTCTGCTCAGGCATGGTTGGATCCAGGGGCCAAGTGAAACTCTTTCTCCATATGTCTCAGTTCTACTTTCTCTGTGTTGTATTCCCTGTCAAGCAGGCTCTCAGGAGCTCCAGTTTCCATCTTTCCAGCCTCAATGCCATGAAAAAAGAGATCCTCTTTCTTAGTTGGAATAACAGTCCCAGTATTGAATTTTATTACCCTGGCTTAGTCTAAGTAATCCTAATCACTTTCTATGGGAAATGTGAAAGAAAAGTACATATGCAGGACCACTTCTTTCAGAGAATGTGAATTTTCACTCTTAAATCTTACATATAAAAGATAGAGATGCAGATATAGACTGCAGAATGATGGAACTATTTTTGAGATTTTTATTTCCATGTGGATCATGGGTATAACCAGATAACTCTATCAATTGGTGCTGATTATAAGATTTCTGAAGCAAACAGGCAACCTTTACTTCTCTGCTGTTGAAAAGGTCTTAATCGCACTATCACATCAAACTTAATCTTCATTTGAATCTATATAATATAGTACATAGCATGCTTTTAAAAATATATTTGAAAGAGAGGTAGGCAAACATTTATTAAATACCTAGTATGAACAGGCAAAATGTTGGCACCTTATATCTACTTTCATGTTACAAAATGATTTCATAGACACTAGCCACACATGGCTATTTAAACTTAAATTAATTAAAATTAAATTAAATTCAGTTCCTCGGTGGCACTAGCTACACTTCGAGTTCTGGATAGCCACGTGACTAGTGGGCTCACCATGATGAATGGCATAGACATAGAACATTCCTGTCATTGCAGAAAGTTCTAACCGACAGCTCTGGATATCTGTCTTGAATCTTTCCCTTTTTAGGAATGAATCTAACAATTTTAAGCCATGTTAACACCGTGAAGAGATAACCAGTCTATAATGGGGTATTCTCTACAAGAAAACTGATCTGAGCCCTTACAAAAGTCAATGTCATGGCCAAAAAAATAGTGGGTGCAGAGGGTATTGTTCTAGATTTTAAAAAGCTTAAGCAAGATAACAAGCAAATATGATGTTTGATACTATAGATAATATGGTAGAATTATTGTCAATTTTGTTAGTTGTAATCAAGGTATTGTGGTTTTGTGAGTATATTTCAACTTTTTGGAGATCTGTGCAGAAGCATTTAGAAGTGAAATGTCAATATTTTTCATTTACTTAGGAATAATATAAAAAATAGAGGGAGGAAGCAACTATAGCACAATATAAATAATTGTTAAATCTAGGTGGTGAGTTCTAATGTTCTTAAGTTTGATGTATTTTAAAAGCTATAAAATAAAAATATTTTTGGAAAACACCTGTCTTCTTTTTTTAAAAAATGGTTTTTTACTTAGTGTCACACTTAAAAAATGTTTTCTTAAATAAATGTTTTAAAAACAATCACCGAGATTATCAACTGATATCTTAATGGGTCATTTCTTTTAACACTTCCATCTTTATCTATTTAAATTTGTTTTGGTGTAATATACAGGATAAAGATTATTTTCATTTTTTGGTAGTTAGATGGTGGTAAATAGTTGCTGTTAACTTCTCTAAATTCATCTACTTCTATTTTTCTAGAAAGATTTTCTTTGAGGGAATCACATCCCTTTCATTTTCTGGTTATGTGTTCGTGTAGTACAGAAGCAGAACACGACAAGCCTGAATATTTGGTGAAGAAAGCAATTTGAAGTTGTAAACCATGTTTGTCACAGAGGATTGGTTTCACCCATCAATCAGTAAGAATGATCTTCCTATGACATCATCTAATCTAGCAGAGCTTCTCAAACTGGGGGCCAACCAACCCTGGGGGTGGCTGGGAGTGGCTCATCTGGGCAGGGTCACCGGAGAAGCCTTGCCAAGCAAAACATTCCCTGTTTACCTCAGTGTGCCATATAAACAGAACCATCCTCTTAATGTATTATGAAAAAAGCTGCAAAGCCCTGCACTTTAGTAAAACAATCCTGTGTCTTATTACGAATTATATTCCTGTGTGTGGAGACTCCAAAGTGAATGAATGTATGAGACATGTAAGGAAAGACTTTTAGAGCACTTGCTAAAGTGAAGACCTGTGTGAATATATCTCAGCCATGTAAAGCTGTAAATCACAGGATATATTATTAATATTCCAGAGAGGGATGTTAAATAAATAACAAAGTCGGCTGATAAGAATTCCCTGGGTTTTCAGAAAAGTTAAAGGCTTGATTAATTAATTCTTTATCTGCATCTCCTCCTCCCTTTCTTTACTTTATAGCATAAGTGAGACAATTATTCCGATCTGAGAGATAAGACTGAATATCCTGAGAGCCGTATTTGTGCAACTCGATGGTTTGGGCAAAAGTTGAATGAATTAAAAGAACTCATGTTTGGAAGCCTCTGCTCTTAAAAGATATTTCTACTTAGAAAAGATAATTTCCCAAGTGTTAAATACTAAAAGTCTTACTGAGTTGTAAAACTTTATTTACAAAAATATGGTCACTATTTTTGAGACAGTTCTGTACACAAGGACAACACTTGGTGCTTGAAATATATTAGTAAACAAAATGGACAAAGATCCCTGCCTGACCTTGAAGAGCTGATATTCTAGTGGGGGGGAAGACAGCTATGAAACAATATGCTCACAAACATTAGGGGATATTTTATCGCTTCATATTCATTTTGAAATATCCCCTAATGTTTCTGAGCAGTATACTTAATGCACATGTAAGTCGTGTATGATATAAGAAGGTGAAAAACAATGTTAAAAAAAACCCCACAAGCATACCCTGGCCAGATAGCTCGGTTGGTTATGTTATCCTGCAACACGAAGGCTCTGGGTTCAACCTCCAGTCAGGGCATGTGCAGAAACAGATCAATGTGTCTGTCTGTCTGTCTCTTTCTAAAATCAAGAAATAAATTAAAAAGAAAAAAAGAGCATTTGCAAGGGGCTCAGGTTTGCTGGGGGAGCAGGGATGAGTAGCCATGGCTGACAGAAGGCTCTCTGAGAAGGTGCATTATGTTAGACATGACAGAGATGGGGGAGTAAACCACATACTCAGGCAGGGGGACTAGCAAGGGCCCTACAGAGGAAACGTGCTTGGTGGTTTGAAGGAAAGAAATGAGACCAATGTGTCTGGAGTAGAGTGAGCAAGTGGATAACAGGATATATAAAGAACTCCTACAACTCAACGACAAAACAGCCCAACTAAAAAAATAGCCAAGGACTTGACATTTCTCCAAAGAAGATATACAAATGCTCAACAACACTGATTTTTAAGAAAATGCAAATCAAAAGTACAATGAGATATCACCTCACACTTACTAGAATGGCCATTATTAAAAAAAAGGAAAATAACAAATGTTGGCAAGATAGGAAGAAATCAGAACTTTTGTACACAGTTGTAGGAATGTAAAGTGCTGAGGTCACATAGAAAACAGTATGATGGTTCTTAGAAAAATTAGAAATTGAATTATCCTATCATCTAGCTAGTCAACTTTTGGGAATTTATTTCAAAGAATTGAAAGCAGGATCTTTAAGAGATATTTGTAAACCCATGTTCATAGTGGTATTATTCACAAGACCCAAAAGGTAGAAGCAACCTAGTGTCTACCCACAGGTGAATGGTTAACAAAATATGGTATCCACATACATACAAGGCAATATTACTCAGCCTTGAAAAGGAAGGAAATTCTGACATGTCCTACAAGGTGGATGAAGCTTGAAGACATTATGCTAATGAAACATGCCAGCCACAAAAGAAACAGAGACTGGACAACTCCACCTAGGTAACTATAGTCACAGTCATAGAGAAAGTACAGGAGTGCTTGCCGAGGACGGGGAGAACAGGCATGGGAAGTTATTGTTTAATGGGTGTAGAATTTGAGTTCTGCCGATGGATGGTGGCTAAAATAGCCAGGAATTCTCAGAAATAATGTTCGAGTGACAATGAACCATTTTCCCAACCACACTCGCTGTCTGCTGAGTTATTACCAACAAGATGCAAATACATAGTCATTCTTTCCACCTCAGAAAACCTCCTTTGATTCTACATCCCTTAAGAATTACTGCCTCATTTTTTCTGCTGCAGGATGGAGCAAAATTTGAAAGAATTGTAAATACCCTATGTCACGGCCTGACCTGTGGTGGCGCAGTGGATAAAGCATCGACCTGGAATGCTGAGGTCGCTGGTTCAAAACCCTGGGATTACTTGGTCAAGGCACATAAGGGAGTTGATGCTTCCTGTTCCTCCCCTCTTCTCTCTCTCTCCCTCTCTCACTCTCTCTCTCTCCTCCTCCTCCTTCTCTCCTCTCTAAAATAAATAAATAAAGTCTTAAAAAAATACCCTATGCCACATACCACTTTTCTACGCTTTTAGAGGCGGTAGGTAATATATCAGGCACCTGATCCCGCGTGGAAGATTGACGGGTGGAATACTTCCTGTTGTCCCAGGACTGGCAAGAGGGAATGAACACCCAAATGCAGCCAAATGCATACTTTCTCCTGTGACTTTCATCTTGAGAGCGTGATATGAGGACAAAGGAGAGAAATAGTTCAAGGTCATTAATTTTAGTGGGGACAGCGTGGCCAGGCTGTTTCTGCTCTGAGTACTCAGCTTGGGCTCCTCCTTCCCAGTCCCCTAAAAGGGGTCCTTCTGTCCCTGACCTGTGGTGGTGCAGTGGATAAAGCGTTGACCTGGAATGCTGAGGTCACCAGTTCAAAACCCTGGGGATTATCTGGTCAAGGCACATATGGGAGTAGATGCTTCCTGCTCCTCCCCTCTTCTCTCTCTCTCCTCCTTCTCTCCTCTCTAAGATGAATAAATAAAGTCTTAAAAAATAAAAGGGGTCCTTCTTATTTTTTTAAAATGTTTATTTTATTGATTTTTAGACAGAGGGAGAAGAGAGAGAAAGACAGGAACATAAATTTGGTTCTGCATGTGCCCTGACAGGGATCAAATCGACAATCTTTGCACTTCGGGACAACGCTCTAACCCAGTGGTCCCCAACCTTTTTTGGGCCACGGACTGGTTTAATGTCAGAAAATATTTTACAGACCGGCCTTTAGGGTGGGACGGATAAATGTATCATGTGACCAAGACAAGCGTCAAGAGTGAGTCTTAGACAGATGTAACAGAGGAAATCTGGTCATTTTTAAAAAATAAAACATTGTTCAGACTTAAATATAAATAAAACGGAAGTAATGTAAGTTATTTATTCTTTCTCTGCGGACCGGTACCAAATGGCCCACGGACCGGTACGGGTCCGCAGCCCGGGGGTTGGGGACCACTGCTCTAACCAAACCAAGCTATTCGTCCAGGGCTAGAGCCATCTTGTTTTTAACTTTGGTCCCACAGCTTCCTCTCTTTTTGGAGTCCCTGAATAGCCTCCTCTAGTTCTGTTTTTATTGTTAGTCAGTGTTGACTTCTGTTAATTGAAAATAAAAACCTTGATGGTTATAGAAGCATTGATATTGCAGACAAAAGGCGATTATGCCACAGGAAATGGCTTTCGGGTTTTTTTTTTTCCTGGTACTCATATCATTGCCATGGTTACTTTTGGTCATCTTTTGTAACTTTCTTTTCCATGCAGCTATGAGAGTCCTTAATACGCAGAATGCTTAGATTTATTTACTCCAAATTGGAATAGATTTATTTATTGTGTCAAATGTTACAGTTTTAAAAAGCAATGTCAGGAAGATATCAATCTCTTTACTTTTATACTGTTCTGTTCTTGGTATGTGGAAGGTGAAGCCTGTTTCCTACAGAACCACTTCCACGTGTGAGGCCAGCCCACAGGTAGTCCTTCACAAGAATACCCCAGATAGGCTTGTTGTCGGTTTGAGAGCTTCCCCAAGCATAGTTTTACTCCAGGAAATATGCCAGGAGTGCTTTTACAAACTGACAGTCCAGATACATTCGAGAGTCATAAAAGTAACTGAGCACTTAAATAAGATGAAATAGAATAGAACTTAGGTACTCAAGATGCAGTCCGAGAGACAGAAACATCCACTTAGGGCAGGGGTCCCCAAACTACGGCCCGCGGGCCACATGCGGCCCCCTGAAGCCATTTATCCGCCCCCGCCACACTTCCGGAAAGGGCACCTCTTTCATTGGTGGTCAGTGAGAGGAGCATAGTTCCCATTGAAATACTGTCAGTTTGTTGATTTAAATTTACTTGTTCTTTATTTTAAATATTGTATTCGTTCCCATTTTGTTTTTTTACTTTAAAATAAGATATGTGCAGTGTGCATAGTGATTTGTTCATAGTTTTTTTTATAGTCTGGCCCTCCAATGGTCTGAAGGACAGTGAACTGGCCCCCTGTGTAAAAAGTTTGGGGACCCCTGACTTAGGGGTTTGTTAAGATGTAGGCATGGCCCCACCTCAGATACTGACTCAGAATCACATAATTAACAAAATCCTCAGCTGTTTAACATGCACGTTGAAGTTTGAGAAGCAAAAGAACAGAATATGTCAGGGGACATGACATATAAGTGTGTTGTTTCATGAAACTTGTTTCAATTATGTACATATGAGAAGATAAATTTGGTCATGATGAAAAATGTACCTCTTCCTGTGGTAAATTTTGTTTTTACAGTGAAATAAAAATGGGAGAGAGTGACGTAAGGAACATGGCCCAATAAAACATCTCTTGTCATGTCCTCTCTCTCCAACAACAATAATTTTGCATCAATCCATGGGCAAAAGTGACCTTGTGGGAGCTGTAGGATCTGGCACCAGATGGCCAAAGGATCCAGGAGGAGTCTTCCCACCAGTGATCAGGTAATAAGCGTAACACCTTTGTCGTGATTTTGGACTCTAAAGTGGCCTGTGAACCAATATAGTCCCTCTGAGCGAGGTCCAGTAGACATTGGAAAACACTGACTTAATCACCCCCAGACGAGAAAGCCTTTGGGAAGCCCAGGAGGCCAGTGGAGAAGTTCCAGCACACCCACGGAGCAAAAGTTCCAGTCGGACACACTGGCGAAGGTAAGAGGAACAGTTTAACTTCAGGCGTGCTGCTCCTCCCTCAAGGAGGCACCGCTCAGTGCCAAGATGCCCTTCTCCACCTGTGATTCCTCTCTGGGAAAATAAAAGCGTGGGAGTGAGCACCTGGGTCCTGAACCATGCAGGATGCTACCAAAGAGATTTATTTCTCTTTTGCCTCATCCAGGGTACTGAGTTATGAGCTGCATGACTGAGGGGCAGCAAGCAGATAGGGAAACAGCAGCCAGTACTTGAAACACACCATAGGAATGTGGTACCTTCCAACTGTGTCACAGATTCCAGTGGAGGCCTGCCCATAAACCATGGGAGGTAAATTCTGTGAGCTCTAGCCTATTACCATAACTAACAAGGTTTTATTTTTTATTTTATTTTTTTAAACTTTTTTTTTTTTCAAATTTATTGATTATTTTAGAGTGAGAGTAAGGGATAGATAGAGAGAAACATCAGTTTTTATTCCACTGATTTTTACATTCATTGATTGACTCTTGTATGTGCCTTGACTGAGGATTAAACCCACAGCTTTGGTGTGTTGAAATGACACTCTTAGCAGCTGAGCTACCTGGCCAGGGCTGTAACTAAGCAAGTTTTTAAATCATAGATTTGCATGTATGATTGAGAACACTACAGAGATGGCGTCATGGGTATAAAAAGCCAATCTTGTTTGCTAAGAGACAGGACTGCTGGGCTGACTTGACTTCCTTTATTGGAAATATTACCAGACAGATAAATTGAAGACATGAGAATATACCTAGATTTATAACATAATTGAAAAAAAATTCCATGAAATCCTATGGTACAGATGAAGAAAGTGGACTGAATGTAATAGAGTTGTATTTATAAGTGGTTGGATGACCTTACCATAGGATGTGAATAAATACAATTGAAAAATAAAGTCTTTGTTAGAATATGCCTTTGACTTTTACCTGCTTCCACATGTTTAATCAGTGTTTGCTCAAATGTATTGTGGCTTCCTGGTCAAATTTCACATATCTTGATTTTGAGCTAGGTAACTAATAAGCTAAGAAAAGAATTAGCTACATCAGGAGCTTGCCAAGTTCTAAAACATATCACATATAGAAAAATGGAATTTCATGGGGTTAAGTGAATAGTCCTATAAGATTACGAGGACAGTACCAACTAATTGTATAAATAATATTTTAAAGAGTTAGGCTTAAAGCCAATATGAAAAATAATTGGAGTTTTATTTATTTATTTATCTATCTATTTATATTTATTTATTTATTTAGTACTTTTCTGAAGTGAGAAGTGGGGAGGCAGAGAAACAGACTC
The DNA here is from genome assembly GCF_036850765.1 of Saccopteryx bilineata. Classification (NCBI taxonomy): domain Eukaryota; kingdom Metazoa; phylum Chordata; class Mammalia; order Chiroptera; family Emballonuridae; genus Saccopteryx; species Saccopteryx bilineata. The sequence continues at coordinate 259,330,744 of NC_089493.1, forward strand.
CTGCATGCACCCGGCCAGGACTCACCCAGCAAGCCCAATAGGGGGTGATGCTCTGCTTACTGGGCTTTGCTCTGTTGCAACCAGAGCCATTCTAGCACCTGAGGCTGAGGCCATGGAGCCATTCTCAGTGCCCAGGCCAACTTTGTTCCAGTGGAGCCTTGGCTGCAGGAGGGGAAGAGAAAGATAGAGAGAAAGGAAAGGGGCAGGAGTGGAGAAGTAGATGGGCATTTCTCCTGTGTGCCCTGGCCAGGAATTGAACCCGGGGCCTCCATACACCGGGCTGATGCCCTACCACTGAACCAACCAGCCAGGGCCTAATTAGAGTTTTAGACTATAAATTCTATGTTAACAGAATAGTATAGTTACCCATAACAAAACAGCCCATTTAATCTCCTATTATATAAATCGTGCTTATAGCATTTAGAATAAAGGTAGTAAAATTCCACTCTAATTCAGGTTTATCAGGCTTTATCTGACATACTTCCTGTGTTCACTTCTGTACTACAGGTATTGTCCAGAGTTCTTTGGGTTAAAGCGACAAAGACCAAGTCTAACCAACTCAGTAAAAATAAACAAAAACATACCAAATATGTGAAGAAATTTGTTCAAGAAGTAGCTTCTAAAAAAATTAAAGGAAAACAACTTCCTTTTGTAGCCATCAAGTAATAATTAGACTGGGCTTATGCTCCTGCCCTACACAACAAATACTTGGACAAAATATATGAAACAATTCTTTTTAGACCTTAGGCAAGGGGATTGTGATCCCTGAGAAAAGGCAAGCAGATGAGGTGAATCCTAGAATCACTCCGGCTTTCTTAGACGTATTCCCTGGACCACAGCAGGGGATCACAGGAGAGACAGATACTAGAGTTTAGGGAGGCCGAGGTGGCTGAAATTTGAAGCACAGTATACCAAAGAAGAGAGAATTGCACAAGGAAAGATCTCCAGAAATTTACATGGGGTCTTTCTGTCACTGAATTATAAACTATGATGACAAGGGTGACACTGTATAACAATATACACCCACCAATCAGGAAGCTTGTAAACCAATTACCAGAGCCCTTGCGAACCGATAAACAGAATGAAGAGTGACTAGTGTTCAATGAACATCTGGGGACAGTCAATAGACACTCCAGAAAGGTCATGTTTCATTATAATGTATTAGCTTGGGCCCACTCGGGAGCTAGAAACCACAGAGTGGGTTAAACAAGGGGGTTTAACTCTGATAAAAAGTGGCTATAAGATACGACAATTCTGTGTACTCCTGGGCTGAGAAAGTGCTCAAGAAAGGACACAATTGTAAGGGGTTCAGACCTCATTGGAGTGGGTATAGTCTAGTCCACTGGACAGCAGAGCCTGCTGGTCTGCCCAGGCAGGAGCTGCTCTGAAGTGTCTAAGCCATCAGGAAGCAATCCTCTGGAGTGAAGGCAAGATCCTGGTGATTAGTAACGGTCTGTGGGCAGGCAGAGAGAGTGGCCGCTCTGCAGGAACCCTCTGGACCACACATGCGCCTGTGGAGGGAGCAGGAGTTGGGAGATGCCTTCACAGGCAGGAAGTTGTAGAGGTTACAGGGACTCCATGGGAAACCTGTGGGCTGCAGGCAAACCGTAATGGTGGAACTAAAGTAGGAATTGGAGTACAAGTGGGAGGAGGCTTTAGCGTGGTGACATAAGCAGAAGGCCTTCAGGGCACCAGTTTTTTTTGTCAAGGGGCCACAGGACATTTACCGTAATGCCAGAATAGGGATGCAGGGTCTTTGGCAGAGAGCAAAGAATTGATGATCCTCTTGCCAGAGTCGCAAGAAAATAAAAATACAGACTAACATTCCTCCTGAATATAGACATTCCTGAAAGCAAGTTTAGCAAATCAAACCCAGTATTACATAAAATCTATAATACGCATTGGCCAAGTAAGCTTTCACTCAGGATTGCAGGCAGTTTTAACATTCAACTCGATCAATTAACAAAATAAAGGAGAGAAGCTATGCAGGACTTGATATGGAAAAACATTTGACAAAACTTAAGTCATCTATGGTAAAAAACAACAAAACACTAAAAAATCAAGAAACCTTTTAATAAAGGAACTTATTCAGCCAATAAAAGATGTTGATGAAAAATCTGCAGCTAACATACTACTTACTGGTAAAAGAATGATTTTTTTTTGTTTTAATTGGGAAATAAGACAGAGATGTTAACTTTATCACTTTTATTCAACTTGTATTGGGGATCCTATACAGAGCAATAAGGCAAGTAAAAAAATAAAAGAAGTAAAACTATATTATTTATATGAAAAATATCCCAAGGAAGTTTGAAAAAACTATTAAAACTAATAAGTAAATTTAGTCATGTTGCAAAGTATGAAACTTCTGTATAAAATTCCATTGTGGCCTAACCAGTTGATGGTGCAGTGGATAGAATGTCAGCCTGCAATGCTGAGGACCCAGGTTCGAAACCCTGAGGTCACCAGCTTGAGTGTGGGATCATAGACATGATGCCATGGTTGCTGGCTTGAGCCCAAAGGTCGTTGGCTTGAAGCCCAAGGTTGTTGGCTTGAGCAAGGGGTCACTGGCTCGGCTGTAGCACCTCAGTCAAGACACATATGAGAAGCAATCAATAAACAACTAAGGTGCCACAGTGAAGAATTGATGCTTCACATCTCTCTCCCTTCCTGTCTGTCCCTGTCTGCCTCTGTCCTCTCTCTCTCTAAAATAAAGAAATGAATAAATAAATAAAATAAAATTCTATTGTGTTTCTCCATATTAGCAACAAACAATTAGAAACTAAAATTCAAAATAATTTTACTTACAAATACATTAAAAATATAAAAATACTTAGTGATATATTTTTAAAAATATGTGAAAAACTGGTATGCTAAATACTATAAAATATTGCTGAGAGATATTAAAAACAATCTAAATTAATGGAGAGATACAATGTTTGTAGATTAGAGAATTCAATAATGTTAACATGCCAATTTTCTTGAGGTTATCAATATATTTAAGGCACTCTCAATCAAAATTCCAAAGTGACATTTTAAAACATTGACAAGCTAATTCTGAAATTCATATAGAAGATTAAAAAAAAAACCATCACAAAACACCCAAACTTAGAAGAGCTAGCCAAATTTTGATAAAAAAGGGAGTAAAATTAGAAAATATACATAAGTTGACTTCTACAATAAAGCTATAGTGAGGCAGACAGCATGGTATTGGCATAAGAAAAGAAATATAGGTAAAATGAAAAGACAGTGACTCCAGAAAGAGACCCATTCTCACGTGGCCCGTTGATTCTCAGTAAAAGTGGCAAGATTATTTAATGGGGAAAAAGATAATTTTATTAACAAATTGTGCTGAAACAACTGGAAGGCTATGTGAAAAATAATAAATTCTGCCCTTAGCTCAGACCAGACACAAAAATTAATTTCAAATGAATCATAGACCTAAACATAACAACTAAAACTAAAATTCCGGAGGCCATAGGAGAAAATCTGTTTCACCTTGGGATAAGCAAAGAGCTCTTAGATAAAGCATAAAAACCACAACCATAAAAGAAAAATAATTAATGAATTAGACTTCATAAAAACTTATACTGTTTGAAACACACCTTAAGAAATTAAAAGGCAATAAAATAAAATAATTTTTAAAAAAATTGAAAAGCAGCCAACTGAAAGAATGTATTTGCTATACACATGGCTGACAAATGTCTGGTATTCAAAATATGTAAAGAGCTCTTAAAAACAAGCAACAAAAATATAAGTGAAATGATTAAAAATTTGGTAAGAAAATTTGGACACTTCATCAAAGAACAAATGGCATGCAATCACATAAAAAGGTGGCGAACGTCTTTGAGGGTCACCATCATTAGTCATTAGGTAAATGCAAATTAAAACTATGAGGTACCAAGTAGAACGGCTAAAATAAAAATACAGACTATACCAAGTGTTGATAGAAATATGGAGCAACTCTCATACATTGCTGGTGGGCGTGTAGAGTTATGTATTCACTTTAGAACACAGTTGATCTCCATTGTAGAGATACACACACACTTACTATATAAACCAGTAATCCCATTATACAAACAACATAAATGAATCTCAAAAACGTTAGGCCAAGTGAAGGAAGCCAGACACAAAGGAATGAATACATACTATATGATTCCATTCTAGAAACTCTAGAAAAGACAAATCTAATCTATACCTATAGGAAGCAGCTCAGTGAGCCAGGGATGGGATGAGATGGGGAACTGATTTCAAAGGGGTGCAGGGAAACTTTCTGAGGGGATGGAATTGTTCATTATCTTGATTGTGATGGTGGTGGTTACACGGGTGTATATTATTCAAAACGAATCAAATTGTACATTTAATATGAGTGTAATACATTAAATGTAAAACATACCTCATAGCTGATTTTAAAAATTAAAAGAAGTGGAGCAACTAAATTTCATTAAGTGTAAAGAAGAGTAGCTTTGGGGATTAAGTGACGTAAGTTAATGATCAATCTCTAGAAGCAGGGGTAGTCAACCTTTTTATACCTACCACCCACTTTTGTATCTCTGTTAGTAGTAAAATTTTCTAACCACCCACCGGTTCCACAGTAATGGTGATTTATAAAGTAGAAAAGAAACTTTACTTTATAAAATTTATAAAGCAGAGTTACAGCAAGTTAAAGCATATAATAATAATTACTTACCAAGTACTTTATGTCAGATTTTCTCTAAGTTTGGCAGAATAAATTTTTATGAAACAACTTACTATAGTTAAATCTATCTTTTTCTTTATAAAATACTTTGGTTGCTCTGCTACTGCCCTCCATGAAAGCTGGAACGCCCACTAGTGGGCGGTAGAGACCAGGTTGACTACCACTGCTCTAGAACAGGGGTCAGGAACCTATGGCTCGTGAGCCAGATGTGGCTCTTTTGATGGCTGCATCTGGCTCGCAGACAAGTCTTTAATAAAAATAATAATAACATTAAAAATATAAAACATTCTCATGTATTACAATCCATTCATTTCCTACTGCTCATATTCATAGTTGCGGGTGGCTATAGCCAATCACAGCTGTCCTCCGGGACAACATCAAATTTTTATTGGATAATGCATAATGTACATGAGTCGTTGTGAGGTCAGTAAGTAAACTTTCCTCCTTTTAATCAAGTAGTCAGCTAGCTAATTGCAGAAATCCTTTTGATGAAGAAGATGTCTAAAAGAAAAAAAAGATGAGGAGTATCATATTTTTCAGCAGGAATGGACAGAGGAATTTGCCTGTGTGGAGAGAGCAGGTTCTGCAGTGTGTCTAACATGCAATGATAAAATTGCATTGATGAAATGGTCAAATATAAAGTGGCACTTCAACACATGCCATACTACATTTGCATTGAAATATCCAGTGGGGGACAGCAGGAAGAAAGCATGCCAAGAGCTACTGTGCAGAGTGCAAGCTAGTCAGCAGCAACTCCGTGTTTGGACCCAACAAGGTGACTGGAATTCGGCTAGCTTTGCTGGTGCTTTAGCAATTGTGAGAAATGGAAAGCCATTCACAGATGGGGAGTATGCCAAAACATTCATGCTTGATGTTGTCAATGAACTTTTTGATGACTTTTTGGATAAAGACAAGATAATCAAACGAATAAAAGACATGCCTCTATCGGCAAGAACTGTTCATAATTGTGAATGATGGCAAATCAAATTGAGGCAACACAAGTGAAGGACATAAATTCAGCACCATTCTTTTCTCTCGCTTTGGATGAGTCAACAGACGTAAGCCATTTATTCTAGTTCAGCATGAATGCAAGGTATGCTGTTGGTGACACATTTCATGAGGAAAGTCTTGCTGTTTTGCTTATGAAAGAGACAACAAGAGGGGAGGATTTATTCAAGTCTTTCACTGAGTTCACTGAAGAAAAAAATCTACCAATGGATAAACTTATTTTGGTGTGTACTGATGGTGCTCCATGCATGGTGGGGGAAAATGGAGGATTTGTAGCGCTTCTTCATGAACATGAAAAGAGACCCATCCTAAGTTTTCACTGCATCCTTCATCAAGAGGTGCTTTGTGCTCAGATGTGTAGTAAGCAGCTTGATGAGGTGACGTTGTTGGTCATTCGGGTGGTCAACTTTATTGTTGCCCGAGCTTTAAATGATCGCCAGTTTAAAACACTGCTGGATGAAGTTGGGAATAATTATCCTGGTCTGCTTCTGCACAGCAATGTGCGCTGGTTGTCAAGAGAAAAGGTGCTCAGCCATTTCGGAGCTTGTCTGAGCAAAATCCAGACTTTTCTTGAAATGAAAAACGTTGAGCATCCTGAGTTAGCTAACACTGAGTGGCTCCTGAAGTTCTACTATCTCATGGACATGACTGAACATCTGAAACGGGTCAATGTGAAAATGCAAGGAGTTGAAAATACAGTCTTATCCCTTCAACAAGCAGTGTTTGCATTTGATAACACGCTGGAAATCTTCATCGCTGACATTGAAACAGATCGTTTACTACACTTTGAAAAACTGGGAGAGTTTAAAGATTCATGCACAGCAAGTGACCCTGCTCAGCATCTTGATCTCCAGCAGCTAGCAGGCTTCACATCTAATCTCCTGCAGTCATTCAAAGTGTGCTTTGGAGAATTTTGTGAGCATACTCATCTTTTTTTTTTAATGGGGTGACATCAATAAATCAGGATACATATATTCAAAGATAACAAGTCCAGGTTATCTTGTCGTTCAATTATGTTGCATACCCACCACCCAAAGTCAGATTGTCCTCTGTCACCTTCTATCTTGTTTTCTTTGTGCCCCTCCCCACCCCCTATCCCTCTCCCATTCCCCCCTCCCCCCCGTAACCACCACACTCTTATCAATGTCTCTTAGTTTCACTATTATGTCCCACCTACGTATGGAATAATACAGTTCCTGTTTTTTTCTGATTTACTTATTTCACTTCGTATCATGTTATCAAGATCCCACCATTTTGCTGTAAATGTTCCGATGTCATCATTTCTTATGGCTGAGTAGTATTCCATAGTGTATATGTGCCACATCTTCTTTATCCAGTCATCTATTGATGGGCTTTTTGGTTGTTTCCATGTCCTGGCCACTGTGAACAATGCTGCAATAAACATGGGGCTGCATGTGTCTTTACGTATCAATGTTTCTGAGTTTTTGGGATATATACCCAGTAGAGGGATTGCTGGGTCATAAGGTAGTTCTATTTTCAGTTTTTTGAGGAACCACCATACTTTCTTCCATAATGGTTGTACTACTTTACATTCCCTATGAGGGTTCCTTTTTCTCCACAGCCTCTCCAACATTTGCTATTACCTGACTTGCTAATAACAGCTAATCGAACAGGTGTGAGGTGGTATCTCATTGCCGTTTTGATTTGCATTTCTCTAATAGCTAAAGAAGATGAGCATCTTTTCATATATCTGTTGGCCATTTGTATTTCTTCCTGGGAGAAGTGTCTATTCAGAGCATACTCGTCTTTTTAAGTTCATCACCCATCCACATGAGTGTGCAGTGGACAGTGCCAACCTGAGTTACATCCCCGGTATCTCCATTAGAGATTTTGAGCTACAAGCTGCTGACCTGAAGGCCTCAGACCTGTGGGTGAATAAGTTCAAGTGACTGAATGAAGATTTGGAAAGACTTGCACAACAGCAAGCAGAGTTGGCGAGCAAACACAAGTGGGGAGAAATGAAAAAATTTCAACCGTGGACCAGCTGATTGTCAAAGCTTGGAACATGCTTCCCGTCATATACCACACACTGCAGCATGTGAGTATTGCTGTACTGACAATGTTTGGCTCTACATATGCATGTGAGCAGTCTTTCTCACATCTAAAGAATGTTAAGACCAACCTACGATCACGTTTAACAGATGGAAGTCTCAACACCTGAATGAAGCTTAACCTCACCAGGTATCAACCAGACTACAATGCCATCAGCAAAACCATGCAGCACCAGAGGTCGCATTAATGGTAAGAAGTACTTTATTCATCATTGGTTAGCAACAGCATAACAACGTTATTAAAAAGAATTCAGAGACTTATTGTACTTTGAAAGTGTTAGTCTTACATAAAATGCACACATTTACTTGTATTTAGTGTTAAACATATTGTATGGCTCTCACGGAATTACATTTTAAAATATGTGGCGCTCATGGCTCTCTCAGCCAAAAAAGGTTCCAGACCCCTGCTCTAGAGCATTGTCATAGGGATTAATCAGCTCTAGATTTATTTGTTCTTGACCCACTGTCATCAAAGTTTGGATTCCTGGCAAAGAAGGTCTGAGGGGACTTGTTTAGGTCCTGAAGAAGGAAAAAGCTGGACGATCTGACAGATCTTCCCAGACTTCACCAAGTGTGACAGGGTTGGTGCCCCGATCCTAGGTAGTGTTAACCAGAAAATGAAGCAATAATGTCTGGTAAACAAACAAACAAAAAATAGTCTTCCCTTGTTTGTTTCCAAGGACACCAAGGGGACCAAGAAAAATAGTGAGATTTCAAACACATATATGTTCATTCCATTCCAGCCTAATTTTTGCATGGGCTGTTTGCCCGCTGTAGTTACTGACTGGGGATACATATGTATTTGAGATCTTTACAGAGAAACAAAGTTCATACTAATGTGTGGAAGAGAAATCTGGTATGAGAGGATCATTTGTCATGGGTTTGAGCGCGAGCTTTTTTTTTTTTTTTTTCTTCTTTGAAGGTGGGGATGATAGAATTCAGTGAACACAGAACGAACTTCCCAGCAACTAGAAGTTTGAGTCTGCTTGGGTCGTCCAGAGGCGGAGAAATTCTTTTAATAAGGAGGAGGAAAGTGGACAGAGAAATAGATTCCAGAATTCACGTCCTGCCCATGCCGCAGATGGAGAAAAGACTTTTCATGGTTTTACCCTTCTATTATTGGGTCTCCCGGGACCTCCTTGGCCAGTCGGCAGAGGGAGCCATTCCCCAAGAAATGTCGCGCGAGGCCTCGCAGAGATTTTCTTGCGGGTCAAGGGAGTTCTCCCTCCGCCCCGCCTCTGTGCCGCGGGTTCCCTTAGCCCTACCCATCCCCCCAACTCCTCGCTCCACCTTCTCAAACACTTTGTTGCTGCCTCGCACACTTTGGTACCGCTAGGTCACCCATCCCTTCGTCCCACATTGGCATTCTCTTCCTGGCAGTGCTGGGGACGCGTCGTCCACTCCAGCTGGTCGCTCGGGTGCTGTCCCCTAAATCTTAGAGGGTCTAGGACACCTCCCGGGCTTTGACCCGGGGACGCTCACTAAACGGGAATCGGGACGCAGACCAGCACTCTCTCTGCCCCTCTGCGGGGGACACCGAGGTTTGCCAACTTCGTGACCGGACGATTGGCGGGGTCACTCTCGGACAGTGGAAACTGCTCAGGGCAGGGGAGATTTGCGATCGGAGCGCAGGAGCGGGGTCGGGGGGTCGCGAGCCTGCAGTAGGGGGCTGTGCGCGGCGCCAAGCGACGCCCACCTCCAGCGGTCACTGCCCCGGAGGCAGCAGCTGCAGCAGCGGCAACTGCTCGCATCCCGGCCCCGATTCGGCCCCGGCTCGGATTACTCCCCTCCTCCGCCAGCATCTCGGGCCAGGCAGGAGAAGCCTTACTCAAGTTTGCAGCAAGGACTTTCCCCGGTGCGCAAAACTGCGGGTCTGGAAACGCGCTGAGACTGGCCTCCTTTCCCGCGTCTCCACCTTCGAACCTGAACGAAGACTCGCAAGTACCGCTCTCTTCTGGGACGCTGCTTGGAGGTCAAGGGCTCTTTTTTGGGACAGATTTTGTTTCTCGGCTGGCGTTTGGTGAAAACGGGAAAAGTGTTGCGCTGCGAATCTCAGGATCTCGGGACCTGGGTAAGAGTTTGGCAAACTCAGCTCTGGCAGCCGCTGGACCTTAGCTGGAGGTGGAGGGGGCACATCTTCTTCGCCAGGAAACCCGGGTGGAACGTGAGGTGGGGCAAAATGGGCTGAGTCTGTCTGGGTTGTTTACATCTCTTCGGTTTATTGTTTGCATTTGGTCTAGTTATTTGGGGCTTGTAGAAACTTCCTGGAGTATTTTTCGCAGGGAGACATCCTCGTTGTGCATTTTAGTTTGCATAATTTCTGCACTTGCGTTGCCTTGTCTGCTCTCTGATGATCGGTGTCATAGCTGGGTGCAGAGAGGTTTGGGGGCAATCAGACTGAGAATGAAAAGTAGTTTCTGCGGGGCCCTTACATTGAGATCAGCTTAACTTCTCCTTTAGGATCTTGACTTGTTTTCTAAACTTTTCTTTCTCCAGTACTTGATATTCAGATGGTGCAATAGACGAGATAGTCCCTATCCTGCATTCTCCACATCCTGTAGGGGTGTCAGGATTGCAGGCTAGGTGACTTAGACCAGAGAGGTCTCTTCCTTGTGTGAATGCCTGGCTCCTTAAGGAATGTTGGGGGGGGGGGGAGCGATTCTTCAAGTCATAATTACCATAGAAAGATCTATCTCCTGTTGGTCTTTTAAATTCCTTTGATCTGGGACTTTTACCCCTGGTTTAGGAAAATATTTTAACTTTCTTTTCTTTCCTTTTCTTCCTTCCTTCCTTCCTTCCTTCCTTCCTTCCTTCCTCCCTTCCTTCCTTCCTTCCTTCCTCCCTCCCTCCCTTCCCTTCTTTCCTCCCTTTCCTTCTTCCCTCCCTCTCTCCCTCCCTTCTTCCTCCCTCCCTTCCTTCCTCCCTTCCTTCCTTCCTTCCTTCCTTCCTTCCTTCCTTCCTTCCTTCCTCCCTCCCTCCCTCCCTCCCTCCCTCCCTCTCTCCCTCTTTCCTTCCCTCCATCCCTCCCTCTCTCCCTCCCTCCCTTCCTTCCATGATCCCACTGAGTAAATGAAGTATAATGATGTCTATGATGCTTTTTTAGAAAATATCCTCACATGAGCACTCAAATTCTTTAGAGTGAATTTAAAGTTAGAGGTTTGATTAGTCCAGAAGCTCTTAGGCAGTGATATCCATGCTGTCCCCAGGGGAGAGAAGAAGGAAGTTCCTTTTTGGTTCTCCTTGCCTTTTCCTTTAGGTCCCAGATCTCACTTTGCATAGGGTCTTCTCAATGAAAGATGCGTCATTCCTTTTGGGTGAAAAGACTGGGGCCAGGTCATGTTCTCCAGAAATGGCGTCTTCCTGAGGTCACTGCTCCAAGAGGTCAGCTTGAAGTATACTTTTTGTTTGGTTGCCCTGAGGTCAGAGTGTTGAGGAGATGGTAAGATCTGGGGCCAGGGAGCCTGGAGTCCTCTCTCAAACCCATAATTTCCAGTTGTATGATTTTGGGTGTTGCTTAATGTCTCTACTGTCTTTTATAACAACAGAATGATAATAAGAGATAAATGAGTTTTTGCATGTGGTGTGCTAACAAGCTTGGCAGATAAGCAAGAAAATATTAGCTATTACTATTATTAAGCTAATATTGGTGACTTGCTGTAGGATAATATAGCTTTTATTAGCTTTCATTGTTTTAGCTGTTATTTCTCTGTGGGTGGTCTTTGAAGGCTGTGCTCATGTGGCTTTACTTCCATCTCAGACACGATATATTGTAAAACTTAGCTCAGACATCATCTTTGCATAACTTTCTGTTGAGGACCCTTCAAATGAAAGAAAGTGCATGTGGCAGGACTGGGATTTATAGAGGAGGGGTCATGGTTAAATGCCAAAGGGTTATTAAGACAAGCTAGCAGGTGGGAAGTCTACATTTAGTTTACAATCTAGAGGGTCTTAGAGACTCCTTGCATTAATATACCTCCTTTAATCTATTTTTAAGAGGCTGATCATTTATTTAACAATTATTTATTAAGCATCTATTATATTTCAACCACTGCTCTAGGTTCTGTTATTTAATTTCTTTAGCTTTATTTTAAAGATGAATATGCATGCGTATTTAGCCCCTCCCCACCATTTCAGGGCTTTGTGGGATACTAACACCCTATAAATTAAATTCCAAATACTTTTTAGCAACATATATTTCAACACTCATTAAAATAAGAAGCATGGCCTGACCTGTGATGGTGCAGTGGATAGAGTGTCAACCTGGAATGCTGAGGTCACTGATTCGAAATGCCCGGTAAAGCAATGCCCAACTGAAGTGACGCAACTGAGTTGATACTTCTTGCTCCCCCACTTCTCCTGTCTCTGTAAAATCAATAAATAAAATATTTAAAATAAAAAGCATGTATCATTGAGGAATTGAAGGAAATATTTAGTATAACCTCATGCAGGGTACTTCTCCCATTAGCTTCATCATATGTAAACTTGTTTGAGGAGGCGGAGAACAGCTGGATAATCTAATGTTCCTTCTGGCTCTACAATCTTTAAATTATTGGCCTTACTTCACTGGTGGTTGTTTTTAAACTTCTTTTTTTAAAAAACAAACAAACATTTGTTTTGTTACCTAAATATGTCCCCTTCATTGTTGCATGTTAATCAAATGGAGTAATGACACTAATAATTAATAAAAAAGGAAAAGTGTTTAGCTCAGCCTGTAGTTCATCAGCCATTCTCAGGCTTCAGTGCATGTCAGATGCAGGGAGTGGGCTTGTTAAAAATATGAGATTGAATTATGAGAAATTTCCAAAATTTGACCATTTTGACGTACATAAAATGGCAATTTCATATCATTCAACTTAATATAAATCCTAGCCCCCTCCACTTTGATTCAGGTGCAGTAAATCTTGGGTGAAGTATGAAAAGTCTGAAGTTTTAAAAATGTTCCCCCGATGATTCTTACACAAACCCAAGTCACATGCTCATTTAGCAACAATGGATTTTCCTTCCTCTCAAGAGTCTCCTTGGTCCAATAGCATATTTCTAAAATACACATCTAATCATGTCATTCCCTTGTTTGAAAATTGATGACAGCTGAACAGATAGACAGCTATCAGAAGGAAGGGGGATGAGGGGCCGGGAATAAAGAAGGTGAAGGGATTAGTCAATTTACATGTACATAACACATAGATACAGACAGCAGAGCAGCAAGTCCCAGAGGGAAAGGGGAAATGGAGGTAGGGAGGGGGGCAAAGGGGTGAAATGGGAATGAAAGATACTTTGCATGGGGCCTGGGAGCACGATGTGGTGGGATTGAGGATGTTATATTGAGTGGGACACTTGAAACCATGTCAACACAAAAAATTAAAAGCTAAAACTAAAAAAATAAATAAATAAAAAATCAATGGCGGCTCCCCAGATGGTGAGCATCATTGTCACTCAAGTGCTTATTGAAAATGCAGATTCCAGGGCTCTACAATGTAAAGGCTAGCAATCTGCATTTAGCAGATCCCCGAGGGAATCTGGCGAAAGTGATTGCAAATGATGGTTGGAGAAATACTGGTTTACAGCATAAATATAACCACATGATACACATAACCAGGTTTGCTCGGTCGTCTCTGGGTTGTTTCTTGGCGTCCTTGTTCCCCAAGCGTCTGAGCCCCACTGTTTTTGATCTGTTACTGTTCTTTGGCGAACGTGTTGCCTGCTTTCACTACTCCCTGACCTAGCTGTGTATGCTCTTCCCCAGTCAGAAATGTCTTTACTACTCTTTGCAGTGTAATCAACTATTTTGCTACCCATTTATCTTTCAATGTAAAGTTCATATAAGACCTCCCCTCTAAAATGTTTCCTAATTCTCTCACATAGACTTAGTGATATCTCACATGGGTCCCATTCTACTTTGCAGATAGTTTTACTATCCTTTATCTATCCTAATGAATCAACTGTGTTTGTTGTCTGGAGATTCCTCCAATTGATTGGTGAGATTAACTTTTTTTATTCAAAGCCTTTATCCAAATGGCTGGCACATAGTAGTTATATAGTAAGTGTCTAAAAAAATGTAAGGGAAGAATGAATGCATGAACACTAGTTGACACGTCCTTAGCATACCATGTGTTTGAGACAGTCACTATGTACAGGCTAAGGCAGGGGTCTCAAACTCGCGGCCCACGGGCAGCATGCGGCCCGCCGAACAATTTTGTGTGGCCTGCAGACTAATCCACGAAGTTCAAAATATTTTGGATAAAATTAAGTAAGCCTGTGGATTAGTCTGTGGGCCGCACAAAATTGTTTGGCAGGCCGCATGCGGCCCGCGGGCCGCGAGTTTGAGACCCCTGGGCTAAGGGTTGTGGAGAAGCCAGTCAAGAACATACAGTTTGGGTGTATATAGTCTACCAAGTAAATAACCTGGTGTGGAAAAAGGACAAGATCAAATGTCCTGAGAATACTTGTGAAACACCAGATGCCTCCTACTTAATGTTACTTCTTCAACACCATCGTAGCACTAGGATACAAAACCTGCGTTTATCATACCTTTGGGATGGCTTTGATTGTGAATGACAGTGTCAGTGCACTGAAATGGAAGTGCCAATGCTGATAGAACTATATAACGTTTGCCCTATGCTTTCTTTTTTTATTTTAAATATTTTATTGATTGATTTTACAAGAGGGCTTGAGAAGTATCAAGTCATAGTAGCTTCACCTGAGTTGTTCATTGCTTGCTTGTCGTATGTGCCCTGACCAGGCAAGCCTAGGGTTTCCAGCTGGAGATGTCAGCATTCTAGGTGGACCCTTTGTCCACTGCACCACCACAGGTCAGGCTCCTATTCTTTTTTTTTTTCAAATTAACTTTTTTATTGAATTTATTTGGGTGCCACTGGTTAACATAGTTCTATAAGATTCAGATGCCCAATTCTACAACACATCTCTGTACACTGTATTGTGTTGTATTGTGTGTTCACCCTCCCACCCCAAGTCAGGTCTTTGTCCATCACCATCTATGCCCCCTACCCTTTTCTGCCCCCCTCACTCCTGCAGCCCTGTGCTTTTCGGTTGATAAATACTTTTGTATTTGCTTTTAGTTTGATTGGAAACATGGTGACTCGCTCAGTACTGTTTTTCTTAATTTATTACAGAATGCATTAAAAAATTGGTCCAGGCCCTGGCCGGTTGGCTCAGCGGTAGAGTGTCGGCCTGGTGTGCGGGGGACCCGGGTTCGATTCCCGGCCAGGGCACATAGGAGAAGCGCCCATTTGCTTCTCCACCCCCCCTTCCTCTCTGTCTCTCTCTTCCCCTCCCGCAGCCAAGGCTCCATTGGAGCAAAGATGGCCCGGGCGCTGGGGATGGCTCCTTGGCCTCTGCCTCAGGTGCTAGAGTGGCTCTGGTCTTGGCAGAGCGACGCCCCGGAGGGGCAGAGCATCGCCCCCTGGTGGGCAGAGCATCGCCCCTGGTGGGCGTGCCAGGTGGATCCCGGTTGGGCGCATGCGGGAGTCTGTCTGACTGTCTCTCCCCGTTTCCAGCTTCAGAAAAATACAAAAAAAAAAAAAAAATTGGTCCAAAGATTGTGCAAAAGCCTACATGTTGCAAGGGATGCTGGCCATAGAGGGCCAAATATATTATAAAATATCTGATTATACTTTGCCATTTAGATACATCATTCCATGTTTACTCCTTTCTTTAATTTTTCTTTCTTTAAACTTTCTATCATTTTGGTTATTTTCTTATCTGAACAACAGTTGGCATATTCAAATTCAATAAATGTCTGATTCTGATGAAAGATTTGCCTTTTTTGGCATGACTAATAACTTCCATCTTTGTCAAACTTATATTAAGTTTATCAGACAAAAACTTCTTTAATTACTGTTAATTTTTAATCAAAAATTAAAAAAAAAAATTTACTCATTTTTAGTAGTGATGGCAATATACAATAACATTTGAACAAATGAACAAAAAAAAAATCTCAGGGTAATGACAGAAACGGTGATGCTGCAAAAATGGGACGTTTTAGCTCGTGGGCTGCTCCACCGTAAAATAAATAGCATTCAAAAAGTTCCTTCACTGGCTGATATATGGGAGTTCCAGTGGCAAAGGGCATTAAGGTAATAGCATTAATGCATGAAGTCCAAGTTTCCAGATTGTTTGGACTTTAAACAAAGCAGTATTAACTGCCTGTGATCCCAATTTCTCAAAGATGTATATCCAGTATTTCATTCTAAGAATTAGCTTAAATAAAAAATTTTTTTTTTCTTCTTTTCCAATTGAGAGGAGGGGCGATAGAGAGACAGACTCCCACATGTACCCCAACTGGGATCCACCTGGCAACCCTCATCTAGGGCTATGCTCACAACCAAGCCATTTCTAGCGCCTGAGGTAGAGGCTCCATGGAGCCATCCTCAGTGCCCAGGGCCAATGTGCTTAAACCAAGTGAGCCATGGCTGCAGGAGAGGAAGAGAGAGAGAGAGAAGGGGGAGGGGGAGGGATGGAGAAGCCATGGATGCTTCTCCTGTGTGCCCTCACCAGGAATCAAACCTGGGACTTCCACATGCTGGGCTGACGCTCTACCACTGAGCAAACTGAGCAGGGCCTAAGATTAGCTTAGTTTTAAGAATTAACTGAGATTCATTAGAATCTGTTTATTTGTCTTTATTTTCATTCTGTTTCCAAACTGAACTTTTCAAACTTTGATTTAAGCTTGCGTCTGGCTGTACTTTTGTAAGCTTCTTAAGTCTTCTGATGTTTTCATTTATTCATTTTCTCTATCTGAATTTCCAAAGATTTTGTATCTCTCGTGTCTCTCTTTTCTTCCCAATTTAATATTATTTTTCACTATTATCATTCTAACTCTTTTTAAAAATAGTTGTTTTAGAGGATTAATTTATAGCACTTAATAAGAGGATTTCTCATATAAGAAGACAAAAATAAGATACAAAACCAGTGTTATTTTTCTTTAGACAACTTTATTGGTAAAACTGCAAGTCGTCATGTGGATGTTACTTGATAATACACACTCTATACCATTAGCCAGCCTGGAAAGTGTGAATGTGATGATATATCCTGTTACTATCAATGTTCATTTCTAGTGAGTTCCTCTATTGTTTCAATTCCAGTGATTTACACTCCTAGATAAAGAAATTATGTCGTGCATTTCAACCACTTCAATTTCCTACTCAGAGGGCAATAAATTGTACCCTTCCCCCTTTCTAAGACAAAGAAAACAGTATTTCAGTATGGAAAGCCTCATCTTGATAGGTACATGTGCAGGATATTAGCATCTGTTAAAAACATCTTATCTTTGGGAGCAAGGAGGCCCCGCAGTAGGGAGTGACTAAGGGCCCTGTCGTGAACATCCTGGCTGACCTGGATTTGCTGCACAGATTTCGTTCGTTTTAAAACTTCGCCACAGGTGCTACTTCCCAGAATGGATCTTTTAAATATGTACCTTTTGGTAAAGAATCGTGTTTGGCTTTTTTAAAAGAAGAATTTTTGATGACAAATGGAAAATCATAACACATTAACACATATATTTAACTTGTTCCTCACAGAACCAAATAGAAATACAAAATATTTGTTTTATACCCAGAAGATTATTTTTACAATCAAAATGAACATTTTTGGCCCTGGCCAGTGTCTCAGTGGATAGAGTGTTGGCCTGGCGTGTGGATGTCCTGGGTTTGATCCCTGAACAGGACACACATGAGAAGCAACCATCTGCTTCTCTCCCCCTTCTCTCTCTCTTCCCTTCCTTCAGCCAGTGGCTCAATTGGATCAAGCATGGGCCCTGGGCTCTGATGATAGCTTGGTTGATTTTGAGCATTGGCCCCAGACAGGGGTTGCTGAGTGGATATTGGTAGGGGAGCTTGCGGGAGTCTGTCCCACTATCTCCCCTCCTCTCACTTAAAAAAAATTGAAAAATTTTAACTATCTACCTTCATTGATATCCTCATAAGGATACGGTATTTATTTTCTGGACAAGGAATTGATGACAAGATGTTCTTTTGTGTTCTCTCAGAAAGTGATTGGTTTGAATTTTATTTTTGCTCCATCAGTTATTTATCCGGTGTAAAGGGCATAGGGGTAAATACTGTGTGGAATTACCAAGCTACTGGCCTTTAAAAAATGATAAAGGAAATATACCTGGAAATATATATGTGTAAGGCCGGGTGTAATAAGGACCAGGCGGGCAGTTCTGAGAGCTGCTTCCAGAGCTCACTGTGGAGTGAGGGCTCGGCGCGCTCTGAGGTGTGGTGGCAGTGCAGGGCCTTGAAGGAGGGAGGACTGGAGCATCTGAGGTGTGCTGGCAGTGCAGGGCCTTGAAGGAGAGAGGACTGGAGCAGATGGAGGCGTACTAGACCGGAGAGTGGGCTCAGCCAACGCATGGCTGCAGGAATTTACAAGACATCTTCAAGCAATAGTGATTAAACCATTCCACAGGAGAGGTGAGTTAACATTTGAGAATCATTTTATGACAGCTATGCATGAGACTGTAGGACCAGGCTGCCTGTTCCCAGAGCATTATGGGTATTAAAGGAGCCCCTCCCATTATACCGCTATTATTTTATTTTATTATATAAACCAGATGTGGTTTGGGGCACCCTATGGAGGTTCAAGTAAAAACTGAGCCCCCCTTCTATGCAAAGATGTGAAATGAGAAAACTGGTATTTCTTTCGGCCACTGTGGGGCTCCTTGGGTGTGGGGGTGGAGACAGGGCTCCTGTTTCTGCCAGCGCCATCTAGTTCTGAGTTCCTGTTTCCCCTTAGGAAGTCTAACGATGACCTTGCCATACTGCTGTACTCCTTTAGCGTGAAGTGGTTCACCCCACCACCAGAATCACTTCACATCCCCGTTCCTTCATAAAATATCACCAAACATGCGGCTCTCGGTGGCAGACTTTTAAGGTTCGGGACTATGGAGGAAGTTCACCTCTTAAAACTAAATGTTAAACATGCTTGTTTTTTTGTTGTTGTTTTGTTTTTTGCATTTTTCTGAAGCTGGAAACAGGGAGAGACAGTCAGACAGACTCACGCATGCGCCTGACCGGGATCCACCCGGCACGCCCACCAGGGGGCGATGCTCTGCCCCTCGTGGGCGTCGCCATGTTGCGACCAGAGCCACTCTAGTGCCTGAGGCAGAGGCCACAGAGCCATCCCCAGCGCCCGGGCCATCTTTGCTCCAATGGAGCCTTGGCTGCGGGAGGGGAAGAGAGAGACAGAGAGGAAGGAGAGGGGGAGGGGTGGAGAAGCAGATGGGCGCTTCTCCTGTGTGCCCTGGCCGGGAATTGAACCCGGGTCCTCCGCACGCTAGGCCAACGCTCTACCGCTGAGCCAACCGGCCAGGGCCAAATATGCTTGTTTTTTAAGAGCCATCTGTCTGTGGCATCACTGGAGCTTCCATTTCTGCAGGAAGTTCTCACCACCCATCCCCTCTGGAAGGCTCTGGCCCCTGCCAGGCCCCTTGAGCGCTCTGCTCTCCCTGCACCTCTGTCCTTATGTTCATCGCTGACCCGATCCCCTTGTTATTGTGATTGTTGTGTTGTTATTTAATTTCCTGTCTCCCTCCCCACATTCCTTGATGCCCTCATCTTTCTCATCTGTCTTCGACCCAGGTGTTCCCCCCACAGTAAGACCTGATTGCCACGACACGGAGTATCTGCCCTTTCAGAACTCCTCCCTTGCCCTGTGCAGCCCTTGAACAGATGGATGTGCAGTCAGTCCATTAGTGAGGATAGAAATGCTTGAGGCCTCTGTCTAGCTGCCTGTGTTATAAAACTTTAGGGGCCTGAGAATCACAGGCAGATACTGGCTCCCCTCTAATGATTTGGATTCAGTGGGGGTGCAGTGGGATCCCGGGGTGTGTATTTTTGACAGGGTATTCTGATGCAGGTGGTCCACAGATGCCGAATAGCCAGATGCCTCATAACCCTTGTTAGGGCTATTTGGCTTCCTGCAGGAGGCAAGACTTTCCTTTTTTCTTTTTTAATATTTTAGTGACTTGGTCAGAGTGGGTCACAGAGAATAGCTGGTCTGTGAGAACCTGTGCCTCTCTGTCTCTGCCTGGAGGGACAATGGCTGTAACACAACGCTGTTCATGTGACAGCAGGAGAAAGGGGCCCATTGTTCAGGCGTTGGCTGATGCTCCATGCTGCTCCGGCCAGCCACCCAACTGACCTTGGTAGCCCCAAGGAAACAGACACACTTGAATCAGGAGACAAAGAAAGCAGGTCAAGGCCTTTCATAGTTAAACTACTTGCAGCAATGTGGCAGAGGTAGGATTTGGGAAGGAAAAAGGTAATTCTGTGGGAGCATCATTACTTTGCTGGTTTGGGAGCATGAGACATGGTGTTAAGGGAACACAAGTCTGTGAGAACCCCCAGTTGATCTATGGCCAAGGAAGAATTGTTGCTTAGGATGGCCACCGACTTATCTTATTGCAGAGTTTTAATACTGATTTTATTTATTTTTATTTTATTTAAAAAAAATTTTTTTTGTATTTTTCTGAAGTTGGAAACGGGGAGGCAGTCAGACAGACTCCCGCATGCGCCCGACTGGGATCCACTCGGCATGCCCACCAGGGGGCGATGCTCTGCCCATCTGAGATGCTGCTCTGTTGCATCCAGAGCCATTCTAGCGCCTGAGGCAGAGGCCATAGAGCCATCCTCAGTGCCCGGGCCAACTTTGCTCCAATGGAGCCTTGGCTGCGAGAGGGAAAGAGAGAGACAGAGGAAGGAGAGGGGGAGGGTGGAGAAGCAGATGGGCGCTTCTCCTGTGTGCCCTGGCTGGGAATCGAACCCAGGACTCCTGCACGCCAGGCTGACGCTCTACCATTGAGCCAACAGGCCAGGGCCTTAATACTGATTTTAAAATGAAGAGAGCTGCTCCTCTGTCCATGATCGGCGAAGGCACGTTTCTTCGCCTCTTTCCTCCAGGTTCCTCAATGACAAGGGTCTGCTCTGAAGGCCACCTAAATCAAGGCCCGTCACCTCAGAGAGTGATTCTTTGTTCTTGGGGGTGGTCGCCATATATATGATGTATTAATACTTTCCTTTGAAATCTAGATTCAGATATCAATTTTAAAGCTGACAACTTTTACAAGATTGAAATAGAATTAAATCCATTAGGAAGTTATTGATTTATCGGGTCAATTGTGAGGTTGGGGGACTCCCCAGATGCCATTTAGATACCACTCCTCACCCCCAGCTTCCAAACTGGCTTCTAGCCCTGGAGGGAAAGGGTTGCCAACTTCCTGGAAAGATCTAACCCAGAGCTCTGCAATTAGCTACATTCTTTGCGTCAGAAGAAGATTCAAATCCAAGGTCATAGCCTCAGCGAAGGTCACAGATGTTTTGCACAGGATTGTTCATTTAGCCAGATTATTCCCTTTATGAACACGTATGCCATTCGTGCAGCCTTTGCCTCTGGGTTTCTTTCCCAGGGAATCTTAGTCCCTGGTTCCTGCACAGCATACAGCCGTGAGTGGTGCAGAGTGGAGAAGGCCTCTTCTGGATGTAATGGGTTGTGGAGAGCTCACTGATGGCGTGCAGGCAGCTGGCGCCCATTGCCGGAGGAAGCCTTTTGTCTCTGAGATAAGAGGTTTTCTGACTGTGAGTGTTAGGCTGAACGGGAGTTTGTCCCCAGAGAAGGCGGCGTGTGATTTGCTTGAGGTCACTTAGAGCGCGTTGTAATTAAGTTCGTCATTGCACCTTGATTATAGACAGTCATTGTAACCCCATTAAAAGGAGGAGAAGCAAATGGATTGCAGAGGCAAGTGGTTTTATTCTCTTTATTATGCGTCCACACCCCCATCTCTTGCTGTTTGTTTATCCTTGACTGAGTGGGTATGTGGTGTTCCCAATGATATAGATGCCTCTGAAGTGGAGAGAGGAAGAGGAGACCGTTCCTTGCGGGTGGCAAAACAATTGTGTTAAAACACACTCCTGATGAGTTAATGAATTTTCAGTTGGTTGTCATCGGGCCTACGCATCGGGCTGCATTGCTGTGATTTAGAGAGGCTCTCAGAGGGATGAGGACTGTGCTCTACTTGAAAAAAGACAGGGAAGTGATATGTTGTCTTTTATTCCCAAGTAGCACATTGAATAGGAAAGCTTTTCAGGCACAGGATGCTTGCTGGGACAGAGTTTTGTGTCTGAGTGAACGCTCTGCCCCCGGCAGGGCTTCTGGGATGCCGACATTCTTCTGTTTCTTCGGGGTGCTAGTTATGTGTGTGTGCTCATTTTGTGAAAATGTATTGAGCCGTTCAATTTTTATTTCTGTTCTTTTTTGGTATGTATTTTATACTTCAGTAAAAAGTTGAAAATTTTTAAAGCATGGTGTTTAATGTAGAACTAAAACTCAAGCAGTGATGGAAAATGATAAATTCTGGGAAACGCATCTGTCACATAATTTGAGACGTGGTTGGGCTGGGAGGCTGAGGAGCTTTAAAATACCCACAAATTTGTCCTTCCTCCCTTAGCTGGCAGAGCTTGATGTCAGAAAGCACGAGCCAGCACTATTGTAGTTGATTATTTTACTTTTTAGACAGCAAATTCAGTGCCCAGGAGGTCAGCAGTAGTAGCAGAGCCCCACTCTTTAGAATCTAAAACAAAAGTTCTCTTCCAAGTTGGACAGCTAGCACATCTCATTCCTATACTCTACCCTCCTTCTAGTCATTGTGAGCTATTCAGAAAAATGAGAAAAAGACTCTATGGAACTATGAATCATGGATAGTTTTTTGAACTTTCAGGTTACAGTTCTCCTAAAGTCTAATACTGGAATGCTTGTATTTCTTTTTTCTCTCTCATTTTTCTAACTGGGACAGTGATGCGAGGTGTGGGGTCCTTGGCTCATCTGTCTCACCTATTTCAGCCATCGCTTCCTGAGCTCCACAGTGAGCTCCAGGAGCAGTGCCTGCGAAGGTGGATGAGCCCTCTAAGCGAAATGAGGGTGGGCTGTGGTCCCTTTTCTATCTAGACAGCACCTGGCATCACCGGTATGGCTCACTGTGCCTATAGAATAACCTAGTTTGTTGTTATAATATGGAGCTGATAGATTTAAATGGACAAAACAGAAGCATTTTTTTTTTTTCCTGAAAGAGAATTTGGAAACCTTGGCTTTGAAATGGTTATAACACATCTCCTTGAGGTCTGAGCGCCCATTCTGTACACGTCTTTTGGGTGTTGAACTTAAAGGTTAGCTATTGGTTTACATGAAAACATGTGAATAAAGTGGTGAGTTGAGACTAGATTTGGATGGTCTGAGTCTATTCCTGCCTAGCCTTGGCATTTACTGTACGAATTGTAACAACCTGGCTCAGGACCCCATTTCCACCCTTTAAAGCTTCATGACTTTGGGGAAGAGATGGATGCATTTGGGGGACACTAGAATCTATGTGAACAAAATAAATTAAAATTAAAAAAAAAAAGTTTCATGACCTTCAGCAAGTTAACTATAAAGGCTTCTTTTCATCATCTGTGAAATAATAACAGTATACAGGGTGTCCGTAAAGTCATGGTACACTTTTGACCGGTCACAGGAAAGCAACAAAAGATGATAGAAATGTGAAATCTGTACCAAATAAAAGAAAAACGCTCCCAGTTTCTGTAGAATGATGTGGCAGCATGTGTGCATGTGCAGATGATGATGTAACACCGTGTATACAGCGGAGCAGCCCATGGCCATGCCAGTCGAGATGTGGACGGTACAGAGGAAAGTTCAGTGTGTTCTGTGGCTCGCTAAATTTGAATCCGTGACCAAAGTGCAACGTGAATATCGGCGCGTTTATAATGAAGCGCCACCACATTGGAATAACATTACTGGGTAGGATAAGCAGTTGAAGGAAACTGGCAGTTTGGTGGAGAAACCCTGTTCTGGTAGGCCATCAGTCAGTGACGAGTCTGTAGAGGCTATACGGGATAGCTACCTAAGGAGCCCTAAAGAATCTGTGCGTGAGCCCACATCGAACTGCACTGAATAGGTATGAAACTGGGAGAGTTTTCCTTTTATTTGGTGCAGATTTCACATTTCTACTGTCTTTTGTTGCTTTCCTGTGACCAGTCAAAAGTGCACCATGACTTTACGAACACACTATACTTTAAAGAGTGTCACATTTAGCATAGTGGGAAGCACATAGTAAGCATTCAATAAATATTAGTTATCATAACACCAAATAATGCTAAAACAGTGAAGACTATTAACATGTGTCTAAGAACAAGGGCTGCTTTTATGTTTGTTTGTTTGTTTTTCAGGGACAGAGAGAGAGTCAGAGAGAGGGATAGATAGGAACGGAGAGAGATGAGAAGCATCAATCATCAGTTTTTCGTTGCAACACCTTAGTTGTTCATTGATTGCTTTCTCATATGTGCCTTGACCGTGGGCCTTCAGCAGATGGAGTAACCCCTTGCTCGAGCCAGCGACCTTGGGTTCAAGCTGGTGAGCTTTATTTTTTTTGCTCAAGCCAGATGAGCCCACGCTCAGGCTGGCGACCTCGAGGTCTCGAACCTGGGTCCTTCCGCATCCCAGTCCGACGCTCTATCCACTGCACCACTGCCTGGTCAGGCTGCTTTTATGGTTTTTTATAAAAGAATCGTTCTGATGCTTAAAAGAAGATCTATTAATTAATTACAGAAGATAGAAAGTGTAGTCTCTGATACAAAATAAAAGCTATAAGAAATTTAGTATTCTTTAACACAAAAACAGTTAAAGTTACTCATGGGGAGTAAATTTTTTAATGAAGGTAGTATTTATTTAAAAAAGTTATTTATTTCAACTCTAGAATAGGGTGAGGCTCCTACTTAATGAATTTGTTTTTCCTTAGTAAGATGTCAACAGAATGAAAAGTGTTCAAACACTTGTGCACATTTGGAAAACAACCCAAATGTCCATCAACTGATGACTGGAGACTGGATACGCAAAATGGCATAAATCCATGTAATGAAATAATACTCATCCATAAAGTAAAATGAAGCATGATGCATGCTGTGACATGGATGAGCCTTGAAATCTTAAT
Source organism: Saccopteryx bilineata (assembly GCF_036850765.1). NCBI lineage: Eukaryota > Metazoa > Chordata > Mammalia > Chiroptera > Emballonuridae > Saccopteryx > Saccopteryx bilineata. The sequence goes on from NC_089493.1 coordinate 259,355,513, forward strand.
ACTAAACAAAAGAAGCCAGACACAAAAGGCTACATACATATTGTGTGATTCCATACAGGTAAAATACTGTATTTACTATAGGCAAATCCATACAGACAGAAAGTAGTGGTTGCAAGGGACTGATTGGAGGGAAAAATGGGGAGTGACTATGTCGTGGGTATGGGGTTTCCTTTGGGGGTGATGAAAATGGTCTGGAACTCAATAGTGGTAATGGTTGCACAGGGTGGTTAAAACGATGAATTTTATGTCATGTGAATTTTACTTCTATTAAAAATTCTTTTAGCCTTATTTAGAAAGAAATCAGCAGGTATTTTGCATTTAGATGGGATATGTCTGCATCAGCCAGTTGATCCATGTTTGCAGCGTGTCTGCTCTGTGCCCAATCTTTATTGCATGTGAGAGAGAATACCGCAAATGAGAAGGCAGAGCCCTGCCCTCGGCACATTGCCAGTCTGTTTGTGAAGACAGGAAAGGAGGAGGAAGCCAGTGACACATTTCAGGTGAATCCATCTTAATAAGGGGTGAGATCACTGTGGATTTGGTGAGAAGCCTTCTTAGAAGAGACAGGACTTTCAAAGATAAGTGCACTTTATATAATGAGAGAAGAGGGAGAGAGTACCCCAGCTGGTAGGAAGGCACATGACCAGGGTCAGGGTGGACAAGGGCAGGAGCAGGCAGAGATGGTCAGAGTGAAATGTTTGTATAATGTTATATCAAGAAATAAGGTTGGGAGTATAGGGCTGAAGCCAAGTTGGAAAATTTTAAAAGCCACTTAAATTCACCAAGAAGTGAATAGCAAAGGATTATCATTGATGATAGAACTAGAAAATAAAATAAAAATCAGGATGACAATAAAGAAACTATTCCAGTAATTTCACTAGCTCCAACACAATCTGTTATTTATTTACTCAACAAATATGTTTTGAGCACCCATTATGTTCCATGTGATTTTCTGTGCTAGGGGGTAGGGCAATACCTAAGATAAACAAGGTCCCTGCTCTTTAGATTTGCATTGTGATATACATTTCAAGCATTGACTGCTTTGTCCAGTGGACAAATGTAGTTGAAAAGTTAAGGCACAGGTGTGCTATAATGTAGTGATATTGAGCATGGATTCTAAAACCAGACTCCCTGAATCTGAATCCTGCTTTGTTCCATTGTTTGCTGGACATATAACCTTGAGCCAGTTACTCTAGACTTCAATTTCTATATCAGTTATGTGGTGTCCCAGTAGAGCCCGAGCTCTGTCAATCAGGTGTTCCTAATTTGACTTTCCTGTGCAGTGGGACATTCCTGCTTGACAGCAGGGCTGGCAACTTCTTCGAGACTACTCTTGAGGCAGCTGTGAGGATTGTACTTGTTGGTACCGAGAAGAATTACCACCAGAAAAAGACAGGACTGACACACAAGTAGTTGCCAGAATCACACAGGCAGTATATTACTCACAAATCCTATGGCATGCCTTGGTACAGCTTAATGGGGCCCTGTTGGCATGCTCCTCTCAGCTGTCCTTGGTCAGAGCAGTGTGGAGATAGTTCACATTCAACATTGGAGTATGAACAACTAACTGCAGTTTAGGGGCGCCTCAGCTTTAGTACCCTTTCTGGCATATGCCTTCTAACAGGTGTTAATCTACAGGATTATCACATCAAGCCACTTTTTGGGAGTTCCTCGCAGGGAGTTCTTTTTATCTATATATTTATAACTTCACACATATACTAACTGGGCCTTGTGCAGCGGGGCATTGCCTTATTCACTTGCCTTAATGGCTTTTAGTATTATATTCTAACTTACTTCTATATATCTTCTATATTTTTCTATATTTACATATATTTAATTACTATAACATTATATTAGTGTAACATGTGGGGATAATAATGATAGCTCAATAGCATTGTTATGAAGATTAATTTTAATAATAAATGAAAAGATCTTAAAACACTATCTGATATGTGGTAAATACTCAGTAAGTTTTATTTATTTGTTTGTTTGTATCTGATTGATTAATTTCTACTCAATGATTTTACTAGGTCACTTCTGTTTTTAATTCTGTGAGGCTTTGCAGGATTCTGGTGTGTTGCATCTCAGGTCTATGCTCTCTCTAATATGTCATACTATTTTGTATCTTGAACTTGTTGAATTAATTGGCATACGAAATTTATAATTCAGGAAAACAGCAACATTTCTCTTTCTAATAAACTATAATCCTGATATTGGCTGGGTAAAGGCTTCCAGATAATGCTTCTTTAACATTCATTCAAGAAGTCTTTTTAAACTTTTATCTGAGTGGTACTGTCTGTATTAGGAGTCTGGTGATAGGGAATGTGATTGATACTCTGGAACTTTAACATAGCTATTCTTCCTCTGGAGACACAGCCACAGTTTGAATTTAATTTAATTTCTTTGTGTTACTTCATCATAAGGGCCATGGGCCATCGTAACTCTCTATGCCTCTGTGTCACTTACTGTGAATTAGATGAAATAGCCAACCACCTCATCAGAAGGTCCATTCCTGGAATGTGTCTAGAAGGAATCCTTGGAGCTTGTGGGAAGAGAATACATAAACTTTGAGGACATTTCTACTTCTGGAATAAATTGATTCTAGAATGTATGGTCCTTGAGCATATGCAGGGGTCCCCAAACTTTTTACACAGGGGGCCAGTTCACTGTCCCTCTGACCGTTGGAGGGCCGCCACATACAGTGCTCCTCTCACTGACCACCAATGAAAGAGGTGCCCTTTCCGGAAGTGCGGCAGGGGGCCGGATAAATGGCCTCAGGGGGCGCATGCGGCCCGCGGGCCGTAGTTTGGAGATGCCTGGATAGGCTCTATCTTACTTACCTTTCTATTCTCAAATGGTCAAGCACAGTGCTATGGACTGAATTTTGTCTTTCTCCCCTGCCCCCAACCTCCATTCATAGGTTGAAGCCCTACCCTCACCCCCAAGTGACCGTATTTTGAGATAGGGCCTGCGAGGAGGTGGTGAAGGTTAAATGGAGCCATAATGGTGCGACCCTAAACGAACAGGGCTGAAAGCCTTCTTTGAAGAGGAAGAGACATCAGAAAAGATGCAGAGAGGAGGAGGAGGCCAGCTGTGAGTCAGGAAGAGAGCTCTCACCAGACACAGACTTGTCCAGCACCTGGATCTTGGATTCCCCAGCCTCTAGAATGGAGAGAAATAAGTTTCTGTTGTTAAATCACCTAATCTGTGGCATTTTGTTATAACAGCCTGAGCAGACCAAGACACATAGACTTTTTTTTTTTTTTTGTATTTTTCTGAAGCTGGAAACGGGGAGAGACAGTCAGACAGACTCCCGCATGCGCCCGACCAGGATCCACCCGGCACGCCCACCAGGGGCAACGCTCTGCCCACCAGGGGGCGATGCTCTGCCCCTCCGGGGTGTCGCTCTGCCATGACCAGAGCCACTCTAGCGCCTGGGGCAGAGGCCAAGGAGCCATCCCCAGCGCCCGGGCCATCTTTGCTCCAATGGAGCCTTGGCTGCGGGAGGGGAAGAGAGAGACAGAGTGGAAGGGGGGGCGGGTAGAGAAGCAAATGAGTGCTTCTCCTCTGTGCCCTGGCCGGGAATCGAACCCGGGTGCCCCGCACGCCAGGCTGACGCTCTACTGCTGAGCCAACTGGCCAGGGCCGACACATAGACTTTTTTCCTCACTCTTTTTAAAAGGTGGACTAGGGACTTAAATATTCATGAACCTGACTGATTTTAAGATTTTACAGAACTACTGGGACATCAAAATAACATGTAAAAGTAAACCTGACCCATAATCCTAATCCTTGCTTACGTGGATGTTCTGTGACCTTGTTCCCCACAATACAGCCGTGAGGCCACAGTGGCATTACTGTTAAAACTTCCCCCAGACACAGTCTGGCCTCTGGTGGAGGTGCCAGTGAGTGGTGCAACAGTCAGTCGTGAGTGAGAACCAGTGTCAGAGGACAGGAGGCAGAGGACAAGCCTGGACAACTTATACTTTGGACTTTCAGATTTTGAACATGACCTTTTAGCTATTCAAAGCAGGGGGAGAGAATGGGACGTGTTCTCGGCAGCGATGCAGCAGGTGACCAGGGCCAGGAGAGGTGAGGTGCTTCCTCCCAATACTCCTTCTAGAAGGTTGATGACTGCGCCTGAGTCCAGACACAGATTCAGGGACAGAGGGTTCCTCAGCAGAGCTAGCCAGATGGTCTACTTTTATTCTGGTGAAGACCAGCCTGAAGCAAAGGCAGTTTTCTTCCGACATTCAAAAACAAAAACAAAAAACTTATGATGTGGAACTCTGCCAAACCGAGGGCTGGAAAAAAACCCTTGCCTTTCTAAGGAAGTATGCAAATGATGCTTTGTAGTCCGTCTGCGCAGCCCCTGGGGACCTGCTGAGGGCCTTCCTGTGGCCCTTCACTGTGCAGTTTAATTTTTACCCACTCCGTAAGCTAACCCTCTAGATCCAATTGTCACCTCACAGCATATTGTCCTTGGTTGAAGATCATGTACTGTTATGAAATCCAGATCCTCTAAAAGCGGTCGGTAAATTTGCTTTACAATTTTGTGTACTTATGTGCAGCTTTCTCCATAAATGACAAAACTAGTCTTTCTGAATCTGTCCAGCATTCAGGTGTGGCAGACAGGGACACAGACTGTCTCTGCCTAAGAAGGGTTTCTTAAAGCTTGACCTAAGGAAACTCCTGTCTAGCCAGGGAATTTGGAAGAGGATTTTTCATTTCTTGGTGTGCGATTTGTGAAAACCAGGCCATGTAAGTGGGGTCCCAATGGCATGCCGATGCATTCATTTGCTGGCACCCGAGGGAGACCGTAGTGTTTTTGTGGGTTAGTGGCCAGTGTGGCCTTTGTATTTCCTTGGCTCCGCTGTCAGGCTCCGCTGCTGAGAAGGGTGGCAACCAAGGCCTGGCAGGCAGATCTTCAGAACAAATGCCCGTGAATGAAGACAGGGCAGTGGAAGCCAGGCGAGCTTTGTCACTGAATGCTAAAAACAAAAGCAGCTTCCCAGTGTTGGTCCAGGAGTTGGATCCATCACAAGTGCGACCCCAGGCAGAGCCACCCTCTTTAGTGGGCACTGGGAAGCATGGGGCCGTCTCTCCACGCTGTGCTGAGACGGAAGGAGAGGGCCGGCCTCTGCCTGGCTCTGGCCATGGTGCCCACCGAGACCAAGCTGTGTTCTTACCCGTTCTGTTTGGCCCAGGGGTTCTTGGCCACCGAGCAGCTGGGGAAAGTGAAGATGTTTGCAGATGGTCTGTGTCCAGTGTCAGAGTCATTGTCGCAGGCCCAGTAGGGAACCCATGGTCAGAGGAAAGGAGTCCAGATGAAGCAAACTTACTGGAGGAGAGATGGAGTTTTAGGGAGTCACGGCATTGACTCCATTCAAGCTTTACCTGAAATGCATTTTATGCCGACTTGGGGGAGGGGCTGGAATTGCCCACGTTGTTACTCCTGAGTGTAGCTCGCTGCCCGCTTTTAGAATGGCACCAAATTGAGGTAGTCATTTTTTTGTGTTTTCTAATTCTGATGCCAAGAAAAAGCATTAACGGTGGTGTGCGTGTCAGGTCAGCGTCATCAATCCATTATTATTCATAATTAGAGTTATTTTGACATGGCCTTGAGTGAAACCAATAGATGCTCCTAGAGTGACAAGTATGCTTTTCCCCCAGTGCCCCATTGGGCTGCCCCGACGGCAGGCAGAGCGCTGCTTCTGGGGCCAAGATCTTGTCTTGAGATCTGCTTCTACCGTGATTTGATCTTAGACACCTAAAAAAATCTCAGAAAACTCTTTTGTGTGTGTTTCCTTATTTATAAGACAAAGAGGACATAAAACCTTTTCCAACCCCGTGAAGTTAACTCGGAAGCCTCTGGACCCGAGTCTGGAGTGCAGGGGTGCAGCTGAGTGGGCGGGGACAGGGGGCTGGGCGGGGCTTGTGTGGAGCACCTGGAGCCGGTCTGCTCTGCCTGAGCTGCCGCCTGGCATGACCTCGGAGACACCAAATGCAAGTACAACTGTGTGCCATAAACAGCTCGCTCCCTCTGCTCCGGGGGCCTTGCCCTGGAGAAGCCCAGTGTGAGCATAGGGACAGCTGTTTTCCTGGGGGCTCTTCCTCTGCCGTTGGCTCACTCTTTCCTTCTGAAGCAGAACTTGAGCGAAGTCTTTGTTTTGCTATCTTCAGACCAAATCCAAACTTTTTTTTTTGTATCCCTGATGGATACATTTTCTTTCACCCCTATTGTGACAGATCTTTGGGAAAACATGTAAAAATGAATTGTTCTCTCTCTCTCTCTCTCTAAGTTACAAAATATTTTTGAAAAGAAACCGTTAGCTTTTTAACATTTTGTGAAGTCTGATGTCTCCTTCTGTTCTTCATGAGACCTTGAAAAGTGTCAGGAGATGGCCCAGAGCCTCAGCTCAGGAGTGTGGTGGTGGGGGCTGTGTCCTGCCCCACTGGTAACAAGAGCCAGGACTCTAATCCATGCCACATGCGGTGACCTGAGCAGACCCTGCAGTACAACAGAAGCATTGCTGTCTCCTCACGGAGCAGTTGCTCAGAAGCTGTGCTACAGCTGTGGCCTGCTTTGTTGGGAAGTGCAGCGGGACTTGATCTTTTAATCTTTTTTTCTCCCTATAGGTATTTAAATAACAACTGGTCTGTAGGAATACCTGCCAGAAGGGATTGAACTCTGCATTCTATCCTCAAAAAACCATTGTTCTGCGTAATCTTAATTTCCTTAGCTATTCGAGGGGTGGACTGGAGAATGAAAACCCCAAAGCAAAGCTACTTCCTGACCCAGAAGAGCTGACTTGCAGAATTTAAAATTGAAATTGGGGAACACAGTTCCTCTAAATCCTTAAATTCCATAGAACGCTGAGAAAGTAAGAAGCACACGCAAGTCTAGACCTTACTAAATCCATTTATTCCAAGTTGAACAATCAAGTCAGAGTTGTGAATTCAAGCAGAAAGTAGTGGAGAGCTGGCATTCTGACACTGAATGAGGACTTCAGAAAGTTTCATGCCCCCTAGTGTCCATTTGCTTAAAATTGAGAGACGGTTAAATTGTTATATTTTGCTTTCTGTGTCTGAGTTGTGGAGAAATTATCATCTGTTTTACAGCTCTCTAGGAGAGCTGAGAGGTGACATTCTGGCCAATTGTGCCACAGGGGAGGCAGTGCTGGGACGGGGTGGACACAGGGTCACACTGTTGTTACATTTGCTGACATAGGCCTCCCCAACCCTCAAGTTCTAGTGACTAGATTATAAGTCCATGCGTGGTGATCCCTGGAAGAAGGTGTGAATGCTTGTGTTAACCACACACACAGGTAATAAAGAGAAGCAAACAGAAGTCTCTATCTCTTATGCAGACATCTTTTACTTACTCCTTAGAGCATGGCTTACTTCTTCTATATATTTGTTTTTTTATTGTGATAATATATATATGTAAGGCCAGTGGTGGTGACCAGGGCCATGCAGATGCAGGCTCTCAATAGATTTGAGCAGATGGTAAAGGAACTGTAGAGCCAGAAAATGGTGGGCTATTTCATTTATTAAAGTCTCATAATGGTGGATGAGCAAACAGGCAGGGCTCCCAAGCCCCTCAGCATTTCGGACTCACTTGGACTCACAGGCCCCCACCATTCTCAGCAGGGCTCAGCCAATGGGTCCAGCAAACAATAGAAGCAACGGCCCCTCCCAAGCAGGAATGCAATCGCAATTTGCAATCTGCTGTGCTGAGGGCAAGCACCAGCAGCCTTCCACAGACTATACGCACAGGACGCTGCCCCAATACAAAGGAGCAAACTTTAAAAACATGTGTTTATCCCCTGGCCGGTTGGCTCAGTGGTAGAGCATCGACCTGGCATGCAGGAGTCCCGGGTTTGATTCCCAGCCAGGGCACATAGGAGAAGCGCCCATCTGCTTCTCCATCCCTCCCCCTCTCCTTCCTCTCTGTCTCTCTCTTCCCCTCCCGCAGCCAAGGCTCCATTGGAGCAAAGTTGGCCTGGGCGCTGAGTGAGGATGGCTCTATGGCCTCTGCCTCAGGTGCTAGAATGGCTCTGGTCGTGACAGAGCGACGCCTCAGATGGGCAGAGCATCGCCCCCTGGTGGGCGTTCCAGGTGGATCTGGTTGGGCACATGCGGGAGTCTGTCTGACTGCCTCCCCGTTTCCAACTTCAGGAAAAAAAAACCCAAAAACATTTGTTTATCCAACATTTCACCCCTTTTGCTCACTTCATAATCTATACCACAGGTATCACTATGTGAGGAATGAGGTACATTACATTAACAAACAAACTATTACAAGTACAAAGGAGCCCTTCATAGTGTCTCCCTGAACACTCTGCCCAGGGCGCTAACTGGAGGCCCATCTCTAGCCCCCCCCCCAATAGATGGGAGGGCCTCAGGGCTGTGTCCATGGAAGCCTTAAAGTGTCCTTGGTGTATCTCCAACTAGATGAAAAGCTTCCCAATGCAGGAGGGCCTCCACCAGACCTGGGCCCCCCATCAGGATCTCTCATACTGTCCAAAGGCAGCATATCCATCCAACAAGGGAGCCAGTGCCCCCTTCTGGTTGCAGTCCAAGAGTCAGTCCATGATAGCCCAGCTGTCTGTGCAAATCACCAAGATAAAGGTCCATTACAGGCAACTAGGTTCAGATGGGGCCTCAGGCCTCCCCTGTCATCCCTTTAGTCATGGCAGCTCTGAAGACGCTGCCCCAAGGAAAAGCGTGTGAGAACCGTGGCTAACCGCTCCATCACTGCTCCAGAGAGTATGATGCCGTGCACCCCTGTGTCCCACAATCGCAGCAAGCCTACCAGGGGCTCAGTAGGTACTCTTTGCTGCTGGGTTTTTACCTTCTGGACTATCTCTGGCCAAGCTCCGAGTATGCAGACGGCAGCTTCAGCCTGAGCCTCCTCATCCTCAGAAGAGGAGCTGGAAATGCCTGCACCCCCTGACTCAGAGCTACTCGGCCGGCACAGCTCCATCGTCGGCTCCTGCGGCTGCTGGCTCTCAGCCTGAAGCTGAACCCACAGTTGTTCCTCCAACAACTGCCTCTGCCAATGTTTAACTTCCAGGACAAACTGCAACTTGCAAACCCATTTGACCTCCTTTTTCAGAGACCTTTCCAGTTCCAGGCATCGTACCTGCAGTTCTTAGATTTGCAGCTATTTCTCCCATGACCATTCCAGCTCCTGCCATTGCTGCTGCTCAGTTTGTAGGCCTCGAGAAGCTTCTTGCATAGAGCTCTTGGTTTTCTCTCCCGGGGCTGTAAAAAACAGCCAGTCCACGTGTTGCTCAAATAAATTTGTAAATATGATGGGTATGTTTGCTCGCTTATAGTTTGCATTGGGTGTGGGAGACAGGCTGTAAACTGGCAAGGTCCTTATAGCCTAAGGCTGTTTTAAGACTAAGCCTTTCCCAGCCTTTAATACTAAGATCTTCTCAAAACTAAGCTTTTCCCCACACCCTTGACTGTTGCATGATAGGGGTGGTGCACTCTTATGAGGAATCCCATTTATGCCTCAGATAAGTGGCTTTGTATCAGAGACTTCCTTATTTGTATATTGGCTTAAAGCAGTGGTTCTCAAAGTGTGTGCCAGGGCACACTGGTGTGCCCTAGAAGATTTCCAGGTGTGCCCTATGGTATTACAGAGAAATATGTGCCTGTTGGGGACCAAAAAACCAACAGAGTTTTTGGAGTTTAGTTTTTTGGGGGACAGAAGTGTGGGGGGAATTGGCTGTAAGCTGACAGTCTGCCCAATCCCCCACCTCATTTGCCTGATTAGGTTGCAAAAGGCTGTTAAACTGTGGTGCTGGATTGTTTACATTACCCCCCATGTTCCCCAGAAAGACTGGAGGCAAGTTTCTTCTATCCTTTGTTTGGTGTCAAGTTAAGATGATATGTATGGTGGGGGTTTTGGATTGATGATTAAACATAAGGAATTGTCTCTTAAAGCCTTTTGGATTTCTATAAAAAAAGAATATGTGGCAATATCTAAAAAAGCTTTGAACATTTTACTACAATTTTCAACACCCTATTTATGTGAATTAGGATTTTCTATCCTCAACACAATTAAGAGTAAAAAGAGAAGAATTCTTCAATATATTGACAAGGAAATGAGAGTTTGCCTTTCAAATATATGCCCAAACATTGAAGAAATCACTGGGACACATCAGGCTCATGTCTCTCATAAACACAAGAAGGAAAAAACACATTCGTGCCAGGACCTGCCGAATTTACTAAGTCTTACTAAGAATGTATCTTTATATATATAAAAGATAACTTTTTTGTTGTTTTTTTATTTTTAACTCTTCTTTTTTATAAATTCTAAAAAGCATAACTCAAAAAATGTAACATAAAAATGTTTTTTAATGTTAGAATAAATTTAATTTTGTCATTTATTTCATTTAATTACCATAATAGCACGTTAGGACTTTATATTTTTTTCTTTAATATTTGACTTATTATACCATTTCTCACAAATTTGTATATAGTGCACCTACAATTATTTGTAGGATTTTAAATGTGCCTTGACTTCAAAAAGTTTGAGAACCACTGGCTTAAAGGCTTTAATTTTCTACACAATAAAATGAAGCAGACCGGGGGCTCTCACTTGCTCGGTTCCTACCATCAGCTTTGCAGAGGAGAGGCAGCCAAGGTGGCGGGGTGCTGAAGGAGAAGCCAGTTTGTGCAGAGTTTGTGCAGAGAGAAGGAGATGGGGAGCAGAGGTGAATAAGGCTGGTGAGGTAGAAACTTTTGATTCTAGGAAACTTGGATGAGTCAGTGGCTTTGGCGAAAGGGAAGTGTTTTCCCACTGTGTTTATTTTCTCGCCCACCGGGTGCGAGCTAGGATTAAAGGTAACGGCCCACCAGTTCTTGGCTCCGTTGTTTCATTACCATCTGTCTGAATCAAATGTGAACCTGCACAGGCCAGGCAGCTCTGATGGTGGCCGTGGCTACTGGCCATATACCACGGTACCCAAAAAGAGTGTCGTGGGGAACCATACACTGGGACGCAATGATCAGTCTTCTACCCCACTGCTCAAGGTTGTCTGTGGCTCCATACAGTCTGATCCAAACCCTGCCACCTGCACCAGATGTAAGGTCAGTGCCATGGCCGTGGCCATGTAGATGCAGGTTCTCATTGGATTCGGGCAGACGGTAAAGGAACTGTGGAGCCAGAAAATGGTGGGCCAGTCCGTTTATTAAAGTCTTGTAATGGCAGATGAGCAAACAGGCAGGGCTCCCAAGCCTGAGCATTCTGGACTCACCTGGACTCACAGGCCCCCACCAGCCTCAACAGGGCTCAGCCAGAGGGCCAGCCTGAAATCAGGGCTCCCACACCCCTCAGCTCTCTCTCTTTCTCTCTCTCTCTTTCTCTCTCTCTGCACTCTCCAGCCAAAACTGGCTGGGGGAAAAAACCCTTTTTCAGCAAACATTAGCAAACTATGGCGCCTCCCAAACAGGAAGGCAATCCACAATTTGCAATCTGCCACCCTGAGGGCCAGCACCCTCAGCCTTCCACAGACTGTACGCACATGGCGCTGCTCCAGTACAAGGGAGCAAGCTGAAAAAAAAGTTTGTTTTACCCAACAATATATAAAACATACAATTTACCATGGTAACTATTTTTAAATGTACATTTCTCTAGCATTAAGTACATTCATATTGTGCCACCATCACCACCATCCATCTCCAGACCTTTGTCATTTCCTCAAACTGAAACTGTGCCCATTAAAGAGTAACTTCCCATTGCCCCTGTCCCTGGCGCCTGACAACTATCTCCCTACTTTCTGCCTCTCTGAATTTCACTGTTCTAGATTCCTCATATAATACGTATGTATAACCCCATAGAATGTTTGTCCTTTTGTGACTGGCTTATTTCACTCAGCGTGTCTTCAGGGTTCATCCCCGTTGTAGCATGTGTCAGAATTTTCTGTGTTTTTTTTTTTAAGCTGAATCATATTGCATTATCTGTAACACCACATTTTGTTTATCCAGCCCTTCATTAACAGGTGTTTGTGTGTTTCCACTTTAAGGGTATTATGAATATGCTGTTATGAACATTGGTGTACAAAGCTGAGTCTTGTAGGGTATAGACCAGGGGTCCCCAAACTACGGCTCGCGGGCCACATGCGGCCCTCTGAGGCCATTTATCCGGCTCCCACCGCACTTCCGGAAGGGGCACCTCTTTCATTGGTGGTCAGTGAGAGGAGCATAGTTCCCATTGAAATACTGGTCAATTTGTTGATTTAAATTTACTTGTTCTTTATTTTAAATATTGTATTTGTTCCCGTTTTGTTTTTTTACTTTAAAATAAAATATGTGCAGTGTGCATAGGGATTTGTTCATAGTTTTTTTATAGTCCGGCCCTCCAGTGGTCTGAGGGACAGTGAACTGGCCCCCTGTGTAAAAAGTTTGGGGACCCCTGGTATAGATCTAGAATGGGAATTGCTGCTTCATATGGTGATTCCATATTTAATTTTTTGAGGAATTCTGTACTATATTCCGTAGTAGCTGCAGCATTTTGCATTTCTACCAATGATGCACAAGGTTTTGATTTCTCCACATTCTCACCAACACTTATTTTCTGCCTTTTATTTGTCTTGTGTTTTGATAATAGCCATCCTAATGAATATGCTGGGGCGTCTCACTGTGGGTCTGGCTTGCATTTTCCTAATGACTAGTGCTATTGAACATCTTTTCCTGTGCATGTTGGTTATCGGTATACTTTCTTTGAAGACATAGCAATTCAAATTTTTTTTGCCCATTTTTAAATTAGGTTGTTTGTTTTATTGTTGTTAAGATACCATTGTTTTTTTTTTTATTCGTTTGTTTTTTGTATTCTGGATTTTGATCCTTTATCAGATATATGATTTTCAAATTTATTCTCTCATTATGTGGGTTGCCTTTTCACTCTGTTGATAATATCCTCTGATAAACAAAAGTTTTTCATTTTTATGAAGTCCACTGTATCTGTTTTTTCTTTTGCTTCTTGTGCTTTTAGCGCTGTGTCTGAGAAGTCATTGCCAGGTTGCTTTAGCTATTTTAACATATAGCTCCTTTCTCTGTAATACCACAAAACCATTACTTGTGGCGATTTATTTTTGAAGGCTTTTGGTTCTAAAACAGCTCTTTTTTTACTTGTTTGGAGAGTGGCCTTTACGAGATTACAGAATTGGTTAATTTCACTTTTTAGCCATGCTCTACTCTCTGTCTTCTCTTCTCAAGAGATCACAAAGGCTTATTTGTGGATAAAGAAAAAGAAAAAAAGAGAGTGAAGGAAATGCTTAGCTTGAAAAGAGCTTCAGTCATTTATATTATAGGAGCTGAGGAGAGAAAGGCCAGATTTAAGAAGTCTGGGGCATCTGAGAGGGCCCCTTAGCAAGACTTGCAGGAAGTATGTGACACCACGCGGACTGTCGTTTGTCTGAGAAGGCTAAGATCTGTTTTCTAAAGCCCTCTTTTTTTCCCTCAAGCTGGAAAGATTGTTGAAGAGTGGGTAGGCCCTGGGGCAAGCCTCTAATAAACTGACACTCCACCCAAGAACGGAAAGAGTTGTTTAATATACACTTCTCCAAGCGTATAGATGATATCGGTTCTGATGTTGGTTGAAGTGGGGTTCAAGTATGGTGTTGTATAAAAAGCATTTTATTGAATCCACACTTAGAGAAACTTAGGCTATTGCAGTGAGATTTACTCAAAGTTGAAATGGAAGATTGTTCACAGGTATTCAATGTGTCATCTCCCTCTGTCTAGCCAGGAATAAAGGTCCTATCTTCATTAAGCCCAACATAAAGACCAAAATCTAGATATTCTGCACCATGGGTCAGCCCATATCAAAGCCCAGTCCAGTTCAGGCACTGCTCAAAGCCTGTACTTTGGAGACCATCTGGCTACCAGCCCATGCAGCATGGCTGCTGCTTGGAGACCCTGTAAAGGAAAAAGCAGGGCAAGCTTTTTTCCAAGCATGAAGAGAGAGAGCTTTGCTAAGCCTGTATTTTTATTTCAGGGCTGGGAAGGGACTAGCTTTTCTTAAACTACCCATTCAGTTTCTTTAAAATTTCATGGGCTTGTGCTGGTTACTCCCGCTAATCAATCAGATCCTCTTCTAGGCTAGAGTGACAAGCTTCTATGGCTGTCATTCTGGCTTCTACAGTACATGTCTTAAAATGGAAGCACAGAAGCACCTTCCCCCATGACTGGACTGGCAGTGCCTTGCAGAGAGTCCTCCCAAACCTGAGTCCAAAGGGCTGACTCACAATGGACTCTGAAGGCACAATGGATTCCTCAATGTGCAATTGAGCTTATGACTTCTTTAGCCTTCTAGCAAATTAAGCTAAATGAGATGGTGAAGCATCTTACTGAAGCAGGCTTTCCAAGTTTAATAAATATGATGTCCAACTCCCTTTGCAGTCTTTCCCCATCAATATCTAGCTACCTGCCTATGTTAACATAGAAATGCATTTTATAAATGTTCATTACTTTTTTGAAAACACCCAATATTCCTTTTATTTTTATTAAATGTTGGTAAGACTTTTTAATAGCTTAGAAAATCCCTTTTCTGCTTGCTGATTTCTCATACTTTACCCATTACTTATGGATTATATTCTGTACACAAGTCATTAATAGTAGCCACACATCTAAAACACCATGAGTAGCTATTGCTTGGTATATAAAAAATGGAGTAGTACATCATAAATTTACACAACCTCATCCTCAAAGAGCAAATTGAACACAGAGAGGGAATGCTTCAAGGACATTGTTCTTTATAGTTGATTGTTACAGAAGGAAGTATTCATGGGGTATATATATATGTTATAGTCTTTTCTCATTACTTATGTTAAAACCACATGACACAACTTTTGTAGCATTGGGCTGTTGTTGATTTTAAACAACCAAGATTAGGTGAGCATTTGTGTGTTTCCTTATCTGTTGTGTATTCAGATAGGAGACTGTTTGCTGTGGCTTCCCTGCTTGTATGTCTGGTCTGAAAAGTGGTTTTCTTTGTCAATAATTGTCCCTGCACTGTTGCCTGAATAATAACTCGACTTAGGGATATGAAGAGCTGTGGGTGTCTGGATTTTGCACTCTAAAAAAGTTGAATGAGCCTGACCAGGTGGTGGTGCAGTGGATAGAGTATCAGACTGGGATGCAGAGGACCCAGGTTCAAAACCCCCAGGACGCTGGCTTGAGCGCGAGCTCACCAGCTTGAGCGCAGTTCGCTAGCTTGAGCATGGAATCATAGACATGATCCCATGGTCACTGACTTGAGCCTAAAGGTCGCTGGCTTGAAGCCCAAGGTCGCTGACTTGAAGCTCAAGGTCACTAGCTTGAGCAAGGGGTCACTTGCTCTGCGGTAGCCCTCCCCCTGTTAAGGTACATATGAGAAAGCAATCAATGAAAAACTAAGGAGCCGCAACAAAGAATTGATGCTTCTCATCTCTCTCCCTTCCTTCTGTCCCTATCTGTCCCTCCTTCTGTCTCTCTCTCTGTCTCTGTCACACACACACACACACAAAAAGTTGAATAATGGTCCTAACTGGGTAGTTTAGTTGGTTAGAGCATTGTCCTAATAATATGCCAAGGTTGTGGGTTTAATCCTAGTCAGGGCACACACAAGAGTCAACCAATGATGGCATAAGAAAGTAGAACCACAAATGATGTTTCTGTTTCCCCCTTTCTCTCTCTCCCTCTCCCTTCCTTTATGTCCAAAAAAACAAACAAAAAAAAATTTAAAAAATCAATAAATTAAAAAAACATTAAAAAGTTGAATGATGGCCTACTTTATGAAGGCACCCCCTTTCAAAGGAACTGCAGTTTAATTAGTAGACCGCCACTTGCCTACATACACAGACTTTCAGGAATCCGTGAACACCTTTCCTGGGGACGAGAAACGATGGCAGTGAGTTTCTCTATTACAGAAGGGACATTAGAGCCTAAAATTCAATTTGGGGGTTGGTTTATAGGGCCCAAGCCATCCAAGAAACTAGGTCTCCTGAGAAACTGGCTTCTCAGGGCCGGCTGCATGTTAGCTGCCCTTTTTAAAGTCATAATAACCTCAGGAGCTAGAAAATGCTTTTCATCTGCAGCATCGCATCCTAACTCCTAAATTTAATGTCTGCAAGTAGGCATCACAACAGAACCAAAGCTCTGCCCCTCCTAGTCTCGCCTGGCCCCTTCCTCTCACCACTGTGCCCCTTTCTCATGCGCTGCAGGGAAGCGTGGTGGAGCCCGCCCCAGAGAGTGGGAAGCAGAAGTCAGAGCAAGCGGCCCAGGCCCTGCTTCCAGCTTCACTGGCACCGGGAAAAAGTGCCTTCAGCTGGCATAGGGGCTTGTGCATGCCAAGCTTTGCTTGTTTGCCATGGAAATCCTGGTTGTAACAGAGACCTGCTCACATTCAGGCAGTGAGCAGGAAGCTGCTTTTATGGGGAGGCTTTTTTTTTTTGGCACCATGTCCGACAAACACTCCAGTCAATCACGATAAAGTGCCTAATAACAGATGTGGTAATTAAGTCTGAAGAACCCCCGTCTCTATTTTTTCGTTTGTATTGCAGGGCCTAACAAAGTGCCTCATTAAACCTCCGGTCACACTGCTTTTTTGAGTCGGGCATACCTATGTCGTCAAAAAAACGACGGCTCTGCCAGGGCTCTCTTTCCGAGTCCCTATCAGCCAAGGGCGCTGCTGGGAAAAGGTTGGATCAGTTTGGGGAAGGACGTTTCTGTTCTTTCTGGGCTACTGTTTTCACTCCAGTACAATGCATATGCAGACTCTTGGGGTACAATCAGTTTCCTTTAAGTACTTTGGATATATATAAACAGTTTCCATTATTATGCGCTTGTGAGAATATAAAATGCTCCCTGATTCACTTCAGTTCAAATTATACTGCTTACAGCAAGAAATTAACTTCAGCTTTCAATCTTAGTAAGGTTTCCGATAACCTGAAACCATGGTAAATTATCATATTTTAATAGGATAAATTATCTCGGAAAAAAATTTAATTACATCTGAAAAGGTCTGTCTTTGATTGTGGCAGTTTCTAAGGCAAATGTCTTCATTAAGCTTGTTTTTCCTTCTTTCTTTTTTAATGATGAACCTGAGCCTGGCTCTTCATTAAAGGAAATGAATCTAAGCATTTAATGACTTGGAGCAGGTAGAAGAAATGTATGTCCTAAACAGTAAGAGAGCATGGCTCAAAACTTCCTTTGGAGCTTGTCCTGGGTTGTTTGGAGCTGGTTCTCTGTGACCACGTGCCTCAGAAAGCCACGTGTTTTGCCCGTTTCTGACATGTCCCTATGTGGCTACACTATTGGATAGTGTAGATTTGGAAGCTGATTTTTTGTTTGTTTCTTATCCAGTATGGCCATAGGCATAGAGATTTGGGCAGGCATTTTATATTAAATATTTTGTGAAGACCTTGGATTTCATTTTATAAAATTATTGATTTATTTCCTTGACTTTTAGATGCATAATTTGAGTTTTTCAGGATATATCCAAGAGAATTTGTGACTGTATTTTTAAATGAAGTTCTCTTAATTGGACTCTGCGAAGCAGATAATTCATAAAGCATAATTAAGCATTAATTTAATTTCAATTCTTGAATTAGTAAAGCATAAACTTGACCTGCTCATCTGATTAGACTTGAAAAGTATTATGTGTGTATTTAACAGCTGTACACACATACACACACACACACACACACACACACACACCTGTAAAACTATACCAACCTTAATGGTACTCCATATTTGTTTACTCAACCAATACCTAACATTTATAATTCACTTTTTACTATCTTTATGCATTTAAGACAATATTTTATACCATTGATGTCAACCATATTTCTTGCCAAATATGAAAGTGGGCATGTGAATACTAAGATTTCTCTAAGTACACCATACATCAAAAAGTGATACCTCCTGGGTACAGCAGGAAAGACCTGTGGTTCAAGCAAAGACACTGTCATTGGGACTATTCAGTTGTGGGATGAGCAAAGCTTTTCTTTAAAATGATTAGGATTAGTTTCTGTTTTGTTTTGTTTTTCTTTTTTAAATTTTATTTTTTATTCAGAGACAGAGAGTCAGAGAGAGGGATAGATAGGGACAGACAGACAAGAATGGAGAGAGATGAGAAGCATCAATCATCAGTTTTTCGTTGCTACACCCTAGTTGTTCATTGTGCCTTGACCGTGGGTCTTCAGCAGACCGAGTAACCCCTTGCTCGAGCCAGCGACCTTGGGTCCAAGCTGGGGAGCTTTTTTTTTTCATTTTTCTGAAGCTGGAAACAGGGAGAGACAGTCAGACAGACTCCCGCATGCGCCCGACCGGGATCCACCCGGCACGCCCACCAGGGGCGACGCTCTGCCCACCAGGGGGCGATGCTCTGCCCATCCTGGGCGTCGCCATGTTGCGACCAGAGCCACTCTAGCGCCTGAGGCAGAGGCCACAGAGCCATCCCCAGCGCCCGGGCCATCTTTGCTCCAATGGAGCCTTGGCTGCGGGAGGGGAAGAGAGAGACAGAGAGGAAAGCGCGGCGGAGGGGTGGAGAAGCAAATGGGCGCTTCTCCTGTGTGCCCTGGCCGGGAATCGAACCCGGGTCCTCCGCACGCTAGGTGGTGAGCTTTTTTTGCTCAAGCCAGATGAGCCCGCGCTCAAGCTGGCAACCTCGGGGTCTCGAACCTGGGTCCTCTGCATCCCAGTCCGACGCTCTATCCGCTGCGCCATCGCCTGGTCAGGCTGTTTTTTTTTTTTTTTTTTTAAATAATTTTCCCTAAAAATAACAAGATCTTCTGAAGTAACCCAGTTTCTGTTTTAATTCCAATTCCATTGTTGGGAGAGTATTTCTGTAAATTAATGGCAATGCCTTTTTAGATGGAGTGGAAACTTGGCCAGCCAGGAGTGGGTCCTGAGCGAAAGTGCCAACTCCTGGCGGAAGAGATCACGTCAGGGATCGTTTCTCACAGCTACTCAAGCTCCCAGCAGATGAATGTGCTTCCCCCGGGTGTGGATCCCATTCTCCGTTATTCATCTCTCATCTCACGCCTCTGGACTCTTATCAACTGTCTGTGACTCACAGGCTACCATCCCCTGACTGCTCTTCAGCCTTAAAGATGATATTCATGTTGCATGCCCCATAACTCCCAGTTTTGATCTAACTCAGTTAACCACTTATTGAGCATCTGCTCTATTCTTGCAGGTGGGAGAGAAGTAGAAATCAGGAAGGAGTGGAGTGTAAGCTAAGACAAAGACATGGGCTCTACTTTCAAGCAGCTTATAGTCTAGTTGAGGAGATGGGATTGGTTATGTCAAAAGATGATCAGCGGCCCAAGGTAAGACATATGCATGAGATGAAGGATGTGGAGAGTTGGTTCCAGCAGCGATTTTTATGCAATTTTTAGTGAAAAGATGAAAGAGCATTATGTCCTGAACACATCATTTACTAGATATGGAATGAGAGAATAAATTATTACAAAGAGAGGAATAAGTTGACAGGAAGCTTATGTAGTTGTTAGAACTTGAACAATTAGGGAGGCTTACATGTTGACCTGGATTCATAAGAAATAAATCATAAACCCTTTTAAATTAGCAAGGCAGGAAAAACAATTCATGCAGGAAACTGTTTCCATTCTTCATAGATTCTTCAATTGAGATACCCTTAATGTATAGTTTAAATTAATTAGATTTTATTTTTTCTTTTTAAATTAAATGAATAAAGAGTTAAAAACAATGAACAAGTGACAGAAATATAGTTTATAGGAATTGCTTCTTCATAAGGACACTAACACCTTCAGTGTGATGGGGTCAACTTTATCTTGAATGTTTTCTGCTACCTGTAGTTTTCAATATTTTATGACAAAGTGAAGATATTGCTATTAGAGATTTTGAAATTAAAAAAACAGAGTCAAGAGAATGATGCATATGAGAAGGGCAAAAGGGAAATGACATTTTAAAAGAAAAAGAATGGAAGTAGGGAAGAGATGAAAGAAAATGTCATAAATTGCAAAGCCCGTGGTCCTGCAGAATTCAGAACTCTTGGCTTTGGTTCAAATTGCCCTTAAAGAATTATTGGAATCTGCTAAAAGTAAAGAGGATATTCACCAGGACACCTGTAGTTATTTTGACATTAATGTTACAGTTAATTTATTCACGTATTTATTCTTAACATAATACTTGGTGTGCATTTATGGCCACCTGTGCTTTTTATTCCCTTATATATTTGGATAATGTACAAACACATGTACATTTGGGCCCATTACAATATTCTTTTACTTGTAGTCACAATATGACCTTCATCGAAGATCATCAAAGAACTTATTTACCTCTCAAAATTAAGCCATAAAATATATTGATATATAAATCCCTTTCTTTTCCTTTGTCTATATTTCAAGCATATATTTTTAATTGTTTTATAATATAATCTTTCCATTTCCTAAACTGTATTTATATTACACTTCATGAACATATTAGAGAAAAGTGGTTCTTTAGTGACTATATACTAATAATCTGCTAATTATTAAGGGTTCATTCTGGGGTTTTCCTAGCCATTGTTTTTCTGGTGAAGTTTGCTAAGATGGGCATTTTTGCCTGCTCTCCCCAGAAGGCCCTAGGAATTGTGCTTTTCAGCCATGGGGACACTACTCTTCCGTAGAGTTCATAGCATAGCCATTGAGAGTTTGGTTCCATTGTTGTTTTGCTCCTGACTTCTGTACCTTCCTTAGGACTTTTCTGTTGCCCGACTCCCAGCCCATCTTGGACCCTTCCTTTGCTGCTCCCAAATGTGTTCTGATGGTCACTTCACTCAGCCAAGAGCCTAGCTCTAGACAAATACTAGGTCCACAAGAATCATGATCCATGCTTAAGCAGGGCTACTTATTCAGAATAAAGGAATGCCAATGAAAAGAAAGCCTTAAGTTTTTTCTGTTGTTTGTTTTTAGCTCGTGCATGCATGAGAGAGATAGAGAAAGAGAGAGAAAGAGACAGGAAGGGAGAGAGATGAGAAGCATCAACTTGTAGTCATGGCACTTTGGTTGTTCATTGATTGCTTTCTCATATGTGCCTTAATGGGGTTGGGGGGAAGGGCTTCAGCCAAGCCAGTGACCCCTTGCTCAAGCCAGAGATCTTGGCTTTCAGACCAGAGACTGTGGGGTCATGTCTATGATCTCACGCTCAAGCTGGTGAGCCTGCACTCGAGTCAACAACCTCGGAGTTTCGAACCTGGGTCCTCAGCATTCCAGGCTGATGCACTATCTAATGCACCACTGCTCGGTCAGGTTAGCCTTAAGCTTTTAAATGAATTTACAGAATAGCTGTTAATTAAGACCTTGAAAGTATCCATAGGTTCTTTTCAGAAACAACATAATTTTTTCTCTGATTATAACAATATTTTTATAGCAAAGCTTTTATTGTTTTCCTACCTTTATAATTCCAAGTATTGTGATCATTTTATGGGAACTCTGGGATTTTCCTTTAAACTTTTATAGTTTAGAAATTGAACAGGATAATCTTGACCTTTTATTTCTTTGCTTTTGTATTGGAAAAAGTATTTCAAGATCCAGAACAACTGATTTACATAATCCGAGCTTTATTTTTTCTATGCAATTGTTCATTCAGTCAAGTTAAGTGTTCCATATGTGGCAAGAACATGTAGAGACAAACAGTATACTGTTTGACATTCAGGAGTTCACTACCTACTGGAGAGATGAGTAAGAAAATGGTGAATAAAATAGTGTGTGATACTACTCTGACAAAGGCCACATCATCTACTCCCAGGATGCTCCAAGGCATTATGGGAACAAAGAAGAAAGATGTCTAGACTGACCTGGGAGCTCTTCTAAAAGGAAGCAATATTTGATTCTTTTTTGTTGTTTATTTGTTTGGGTGTTTTTGTTGTTTTATTTTATTTTTTTAAAATATTGAATTTATTGGGGTAACATTGGTTAATGAAATTATATAGATTTCAAGTATACAAGCAGTTCTGTAGTACATCATCTGTATATAGCTCACCACCCAAAGTCAAGTCTTCTGTTACCATTTATCCCCCACTTACCCCTTCCTACCTGTCCCCTCTCCCTCTGATAATCACCATATTGCTGCTGTCTGTCATCTGTGTTTGTGTTTTTTTTTGATTAATCCCTTAACCAATTTTACCCAATCTCTCAACATCCTCCCCTCTGACAACTGTGAGTCTGTTCTCTGTATGAGTTTGTTTCTATTTTGTTTATTTGTTTATTTTATTCACTAGATTCCACATATGAGTGAAATCTTATGGTACTTGTCTTTCCCTGACTGGCTTATTTCACTTAGCATAATGCTCTCTAGGTCCAGGTCCATCCATGCTGTCGCAAAAGTATTCCACTGTGTAAATGTACCACAGCTTTTTTTTTTTTATGCCCATCCCATTGATGGGCACTTGGTCTGCTCCCAAATTTTGGCTATTGTAAATATGCTTCCATGAACATAGGGTGCATATATTCTTTTTGATTTAATGTTTTTGGTTTCTTCAAGCATATTCCCAGAAATGGGATTGCTGGGTCATAGGACAGTTCCATTTTTGATTCTTTGAGGAAACTTCATACTTTCCCACAGTGGCTGCACCAGTCTGCATTCCCATCAACACTGCACAAGGGTTCCCTTTTCTCCACATTCTCTCCAACACTTGTGTTTTGTTGATTTATTGTTGATAGCCATTCTGACAGCTGTGTGATGATATCTCATTGTGGTTTTAATTTGCATTTCTCCAATGAGCCACAAATTCCAGTCTCTCCTCTCACGACTCCAGTTTGCTCAGCTTTCCCTCTGCCAGAGCGCAGGGTGAGTGGCTGCTGACAAGATTTTGTGTGTTGGCCTTTTAAGAGGGCACTGTGTCTCTAGAAGATTTCTGTCTCTCCTTGGTCATCATAATCTTAGCTAATTTTCACAGCCAGGTGTTATTGGGTACCTCTTTCATCTTTGATGCTCTGAACTAGGGAGCCCAGCGTGGATTGAGACCCCATGCTCCTCCGGGGTAACCTCTGTAACTAAGATATCTTTCTGGAATCTCAGCTGCTGCCAGTGGAAGCAGGGCCAGACATTTTGTGTCTCTGCCCTTCCTACCAATGTCAACGTGGCTTCTTTTGTAAATCCTTGGTTATAAGACTTTGGTTCACCTAGTCTTTAGTTAGTTATTCAGGTTGATTGTTCTATATTTTAGTTGTAATTCCAGTTTGGTCCTGGGGGGAGGTGCATGTAACTTCCACCTACTCCTCTGCCATCTTGGATTCCCTCCATTTGATTCTAGAAGATGAATGAGAATTGGATTCACCAGATAGGGTGTTCTAAGAAGAAGGATCATCATGGGGGGAAGACATAGAGAAGGGAGAATGTGTAAATTTTGGGGAAATTCAAGTAGCAGGAACTGCTCAAGTGAGATATATATATATATATATATATATCTCACAAAAATTAATATCAAAGTGATAAAATATCCCCTAATTTCTGTGAGCATATATGATGAGTATATATGAGGTCGCTGGACTCAAATCATCTCGAGTGAATGAATGTCAATTTGGACTTTATTGCAAAGGCAAGATCTTGAAAGCTTTTAAGTATAGAGAAGTGTGATACTCTTATTTGTGTTTTGAAAAAATTGGTGGGAGGGTGGAGGATGAATTGGAAGTTGACTGGTAAAAATGAGAAGTGGATGAAACTGGAAAACTAGTCAAAATTTGGTGTTTCTAGGCCTTGGTGTTGAAACTTGCTATTGGCAAAAACTATGTATATTTATCTTTATCATAAGATGTTAAAGTAATGGACTGATACTACTTAACTGTTATTGTACTTGGAGTGAGAAATGATAGAGGTACTTATTTCTCAACTCTTTATTTCATATTCCAGTGTTACAATAAAATGTAAAAATTTGACTCTTTTAGGAATAGCCAACCAAAAATTGGCTATTTCCTCATTCCTTATAGAAGGTTTTACTAAGATATAAAAATGATAAACAATTTAAAATGATGGGACCATAATAAGTAGATACAGTTGGCATCACTGGCTGAAATGAACTTAAAAGTACTTTGGAAAACTGTTAAAAATACCAATCAACACGTTTTAAAGAAGTTGTAAACTCATCCTAGAATATATGGAATTTATAAATACACGAGTTGAGAGATAATTCTTGTAACAATTTTGCTATTGGGCAATTGACTTAAGCCTGAAAAATAATGAAACATAAATGAAAAAAAACCCCAAACATTTCCAATAAACAGGTCAAGCACAATTGGCTAGGAATGAGAGATAAATAACTATAGTGCCCATAAAAGTAGTAAAAACTATGTCCTATTTCAAACTAACAAGTGAAAGTTGTTCCCCAGAACTTTTTTTGTGTGTGTATGTGACAGAGAGAGGGACAGATAGGGACAGACAGACAGGGAGAGAGATGAGAAGCATCAATTCTTCATTGCGACACCTTAATTGCTCATTGATTGCTTTCTCATATGTGCCTTGACTGTGGGATATAGCAGACCAAGTGACCCCTTTGCTCGAGCCAGCAACCTTGGGTTCTAGCTGGAGAGCTATGCTCAAACCAGATGAGCCTGCACTTAAGCCGGTGACCTTGAGGTTTCGAACCTGGGTCCTTTTTGTCCTAGTCTGATGCTCTACCCACTGTGCCACTGCCTGGGCAGGCCTCAGAACTTTTAAAAAATAAAAAGAGAAGTATTTTCAGGTACATAAGGAATGTACAGCTTTCTCATGGTTCATGATAATTATTCTTGAAAATACTGTGACTTGAAATACATACTTTTTCAACAGATTTTATTTGTCCAATTCAGCAATTCTGAATCTTGCTGGAGAAGTCTCAGAAAACCCAAATTGTTTTGTTCTTTAAATGGGTTTTCTTAAATTCTTTGTTCAAGTTCCTATCCTCTCTATACATTTTATTCTCTCAATTCCTCCCTCCTTCCCTCCCTTCCTCTCTCCCTCCCTCCCTCCCTCCATTCCTTCCTTCCTTCCTTCCTTCCTTCCTTCCTTCCTTCCTTCCTTCCTTCCTTCCTTCCTTCCTTCCTTCCTTCCTTCCTTCCTCACTCATTTGCCCTCCTCTCTGCCAAGTGCTGTTCTAGGTACCACGGATATCATGGAGAATCAAAAATGCACCATGGCACTGAAGAAAATGGGGGATGGCCTTCTATCTATTTTTCATCAACTCTTGCCACAGCCATTGACAAAACTTTTATGAGGCTTGTGTCTAATCTGCTCCCTCGATGTACAGATTGAGTAGTCATAACTCACTGTGAGCGCTTCTTCATTGGAATGAAAAGGAGCATTCACGAGTTGCCTTATTAAAGTATTGGCCATTTCATCAATAATTTAGTGTCAAACTTTTGTAAGAACCTTAGGACCTATAATTTGTATGTTTGCATTCTTTGTAGACTGACATCGGCCCAAGAAAACAAATGTAAGCTCATATTTATTATCTTTGTATGTCACAGTTCATAGTATTGTATAATACAAACTCACAGGACCTTGAGTTTGGGCCCAATATTAGCCTAAGGACAAGCTATTGATGAAATAGATGTGTGACCTTGAGCATGCACTTCATTTCTCTGAACCACAGCATCATCATCTGCAATAGCAGAGCACTGGTCCAGCTTCCTGCTAGTGGCTCTGTTCACACAACAGTCAATGAATCTTAGGCATTCTGCAGGTTTATAAGAAAGGCAAAAGGAGATACAACTCCCGTTATAAGTTTGTGTGCCAATGTCGCTTTTTCTGGCTGATGTTTCTGAAGGGGAAATAAAGCAGAAAGAGATTGAGTGACTCGTCAGTGATAAAAGTTAGACACTGAACCAGATTAGAATTTATCTAGATTCTATTTCTTTCAGTCTCCAAGGCATCCAGGTCCTGGATTTCCTTAAAAATGGCAAAGAAGGACAAGGAAGGAGATGCAGAGAAATAAGAAGAAAGAATTATGAATAATGTGAATGAAGGAAGTAGTATGAAGAATGACTCTTAATTTTCCTATCAATATGAGATTGTTCTCAAACTCTTATTCAGGGTCAGACAGGGTCACTTCTTGAATAAAAGATCTGTCTAGTTGCCACAGGAAGTGGTGTTGCTACTTCAGCATGTGGCACTTTATCTACTAAAACAAAGCCCTATTTTAAGAGTCATAAAGTTGGGGTTTGGGTTGTGGCTTCTTATATGTGCATATATATGTGATTGGTGAGGAAGCGGAGGTGGAAGGGAAGGCTGCCCAAGAATTTTCTCCTGAATGTCCTGGCCAAATGCAACTATGAGTAATTACCTTCTTCCGCCTACTTAGACTTCCTCAGCAGTTTCCTCACACTTTGCCTCAAATCTTCAAAGCTTTTGACCATGTGGGTTTCAAACCATAAGAATGAAAGTGTCCAGACTGTTGCGGCAGTGCCCGCTGCCAGAGATGTCTGTGGTCACTGTGTCCTGGTCTGGATTAGTGGTTCAGAACTGAGTAACCCTGAGAGGAGTGGCAGTTGAGTTCTGATGTCACTGATGATTGGAAACATCTGTATGGTATAAATGTAGAAATACCTTATGCACTCTCTAATTCAGAGTCCCAGTTTGACTAGGAAATAGTTTGGTCATTTGGAGAATCTAACTTTCAGTGAATTTGCATTTTAAGAAACATTATTTCTTCAACACAGATAGAATAATATTTTAGAAAGACTCTGACTGTTTTACTTGATGGAGAGGTGGTCTAACTGTAGTTAAGACACCTGGGTTCTGTTGCTAGTGTTTGACCACCCATATGCTAGCTCTGAAACCAGTCAAGTCATCATAACATGGGAATTTAAGTATTTCATCCATAAAATAAAAAATTTTGATGGGATCCCGTAACACCTTAAACTGTAACTTTTTGTTCTATTTTTCAGCACAAAAGCTCCATGGAATGCAGGACATACGCAGTGTTCTGGAAACTATTTGAAACCAAATGAATGCTAAAAACCTAAATTATATTATCTGCTTTGAAATATTAAAAAAAATTTGGTGAATGCTGTGCGTGTGTGTTTGGATAGAATCTGGATAGATGCAGTTGACAGAAAAATGTTTAAAATCTTGGTTCCAGCCTGACCTGTGATGGCGCAGTGGATAAAGCGTCGACCTGGAAATGCTGAGGTCGCCGGTTCGAAACCCTGGGCTTGCCTGGTCAAGGCACATATGGGAGTTGATGCTTCCAGCTCCTCCCCTCTTCTCTCTCTCCTCTCCCTCTCCCTCTCTCCCTCCCCTCTCTCTCTCCCTCTCTCTCTCTCCTCTCTAAAATGAATAAATTAAAAAAAAAATCTTGGTTCCATAGACATTTTTTTTCCTCATGGGGTCTTTTTTCCTCTGTATTTCCATCTCCAAGAAATGGCCTTTGAGAAAAAGGATGACTTGGCTTGGAGTGCTCAGAGGTGTCCTGACAGTGAGTATCTCAGGAGTCGAGGGTTAGCAGACTTAGGAGAGCAGGTGGCATGTAGGTACCCCTACCGCGCCAGTGGGGGGTGCAGAACGAGTCTCGTCATCTTTCCTGCTATAGCAGTATGCACCAGTGCAAAGGACCTTCCCAAGAGAGGGGTCCCGCAAATACATAGGCTTCCTCCCATGATTGTCGCGCTCCCATGTGCAAGGAAACACCTAAAGTTCTGATGACACAAGCATCAGCTGCATGTCAGAGAATTGTGTGTTTTCCTCTTTCCTTTTATTACAGTTTGACTTTGCTTTCTAAAAGAAATTGTCTTCTTTTGCCATTTATTCTGCTGCAATTGGGTTTTTTTCCTGCCTGTCTTATTTATGTCAGGGGATTGGTAAAACCTGAACTGTTCAGCTTCTTTAATCAGTATTGTTGGTTAAAAGAAATAGGAAAAAGCAATAAGCTTCCCTTTTTTCCTGGGCTGATCAGATTCTATTTTCTCATTCATTTTTCTCAAACCTGTTCACTGTTGGACTTCCTGAGGTCTCACAAGGTGTTTGGATATTTTACTTTAAACTATGATATTCAACATCGTTCCTGTCCTGGCTCCAGAGTTGCTATTCCACTCACTTTTCTACTCTGTTTCAGACAGTTGTGCTCACTTGCCTTTCCCTCTGGAAAGCGAGTCTCTCTTGCCTCTGCTCTTACTACTTTCTCTGGTGCAACCTGCCCAGTTTCATCTACTCAGCAAAATCTTCAGTGATGCTATCTCTATGCCCACTCACCAGTTGGAAATACTTCCTGAATGCCCACTACTTATTCTGTAACCTTCTTTTAACCTAATCATATGTTAAATAATCGCCTTATCATTATCATCTGCATGATACTACTTTCACATTAGATTGTCAACTCTTTGAGGGCAAAGCTGGTCTTCACCCAATGTTTGGTGATTGAATGAATAACTTCTTCAGCAAAGACTTTGAAAAATTTCTATGTGAAATATTGTTAAAGTAATTACATTATTGGCCAGCTGATTAAAATTGAACTAGGTCTATAGAATAAATAATAGTAGTGCATCAATTTTAAATTTCTTTATTTAGATAATTGTATTATGATTATATAGGTGAAAGTTCTTATTCTTAAAAAATGTACATTGAAGTATTTAGAGGTATTGGGGCATGGTAAGTACAAATTATTCTCAAATGTTTAAAAACATATATATATATGTGTATGCAGATAATGATAAAGTAAATGTGGCAAACTGTTAAGAACTGGTGAGTCTGGAGGAAGGACATGCTTTGTTCTATTTCTGTAGATCTCAAATAAACTTGAAATTATTTTCAAAATAAAAGGTTGAAAAAATCATTAAATTTGATACACCATCTAATCAGAAATAATTGTAGAAAACTAGTTCAAATGCAGGAGTGTGAAAAGAACGTGTATTTGGTTTTTTTTTTGTTTTTTTTTAATATTTTATTTATTGATTTTTTTTTAGAGAGAGAGGAGTGAGAGAGAGAGACAGAGAGAGAGAGAGAGAGAAGGGGGGAGGAGCAGGAAGCATCAACTCCCATATGTGCCTTGACCAGGCAAGCCCAAGGTTTCGAACCGGCGACCTCAGTGTTCCAGGTCGACGCTTTATCCCACTGCGCCACCACAGGTCAGGCCAAGAACGTGTATTTGTAGGTGAAAAGGTAACCTAGAAATGGAAATGAATCTACTCATTTAATGTTTAATGCATGAGCAGTAGCCCAGAACACACGATGACCCCTCCCGGTTACTGTGGGGCAGGTTAATTCTGTTGGGTAGTCAAGTGCCAAACGGTTAAGGACAAATGGGAAGATGAGCTGGGCCAGTGCTTTGTGTGGGGAAGCAGCAGATGCCTTTCAGAAGACAGGCATGGTGAAGGTCATGCTTCTAGGAACAAAATCACTCAGACTGGAATTTGAAAGCGATGCGCTTTTGCCAGGAGTCGTAACGTAGGGAAAAGAGTTCAGGCTCGTTGCGGGTGGTTTCTTCTGTGTGCTGCTGCCACTGAAGATGCAGCAAAGTAGTGGGCATTACTGGGAGCTGTTCTGGACGTCGAACAAAATAGTTTTGGCATAGACGTATTGAAATACAGGCATATCGGTTACCTATTGCTGTGTAACAAATGACCTCAACGTATGGTGGCTTAAAACAACAAACATTTGTTACCTCACAGTTTCTGTGGGCCAGGAACCTGATGGTTCTGACTCAGGTTCTCAGGAGGTTGTAGTCACTGTGGCAGCAGGGGCTATGGTCGCTGGAAAGCTTAACAGGGACTGGATGATCCACTCGCATGGCTGTTGGCAGGAGGCCTCAGTCCCTCACTTTGTGAAGCCTTCTCTTCATAGGGCTGCTTTAGTGTCCTAATGACATGGCAGCTGGCTTCCGCAGAATGGAGATACAGGAAGAAAGATGAAAATGCAATGCCTCTGATGACAGAGGTTTAGAAGTAAATATACTCTGTCATTTTTGCCATACTCTGTTGGTTACATATCTACTCTGTTCATTGTGAAATGGGCTTACATAAGGCAGGGGTCACTAGACACTGTCCTGGCATCTAGATACAACATTAGGGTATAAAAAGGGCTGCCAAAGCATAGTTGTTGAAAAAAGGAAAGAAAGTAAATTTTATAAAAGGGATAAAAGGGCTTTTTCTTGGTAGACCAAAATATTAGGATTCTTCAGGTTGAGAAGAATAAATGGGTATGTTATTGAATAGTATTAAATCATGGAAAGTTTAGGAAAACAAATATAATAATTTTATGCACCAAATTCTGGACTGGGAAGTAGTGTTTGAAGTTTCTTTTTGTATTAAAAAAGCAATGTATTATTTTCCCGGGGGGTGGGGGGATAGAATGAATTGAGAAGCTAGAACTAGGATTCAGAATGGTTTAAATCCCAAACAGCTGTCTCTGATATCAACCATATTTTCTATTATTTCTTCGAGTTCTGCCCATTCTTTCCTTAACTGGTGTCTCATACTCTTTGCATTCCTTAGGCTAGTACCATGGGACAGGCAGTTTCACTTTGCACTTGAATGCACTAACCCCTGCCCACTTTCTTCATCCCCAGTCTCTTTCCCTTGGTTGGATTTTGTACACCTTCTCTGTGTTAATCTCCAAAGCACCTATTTCTTAAAAACAAAGCAAAACAAAAAACAAAAAACAAAAAAAACAAAAACAAAAGAAAGAAAGAAACAAACAAAAAAACGCACCCACACCCTGCTCAAAGACTTAGATATATTTTACTGTAAACAAGAAAAAAACCCTCATCTGAACTTCTTAGCCTGGTGTTCAAGACCCTTCAGCCCCAAGTCTACCCACCTTTCTAGCACAGCTTCTCAAAATCCCTTAAGAGCTTCTGCGCTCCACCCTCAAGGCTGGGCTCACGCTGTCTCTGCAAAGTGCCCCGCAGTTTTCATTTATCCTGATGCTTCCTTTTGTCCAGATGTGATGCTGAGGGCAGATTTCAGACACCAAAGTCCTCAGCTGGACTCACTCAGATCTGCTCTGTTTTAATTGTCTGATTTCAGGTGAAACATTTGATCTTTGCCAATGAGATTGCATATGTAAGGTGAGAGGCCTGGGGTAGGCACTTGATGACTTTTAGTTTATTTTTTCCTTTTGTGAGCTTCTGTTCAAGTTTGACAAGCCTTTGCTATTCACACTGATATTTTTCCTCCTCTTAAAACTTTAGCAGTTTAGCCCTGGCCGGTTGGCTCAGCGGTAGAGCGTCGGCCTAGCGTGCGGAGGACCCGGGTTCGATTCCCGGCCAGGGCACACAGGAGAGGCGCCCATTTGCTTCTCCACCCCTCCACCGCGCTTTCCTCTCTGTCTCTCTCTTCCCCTCCCGCAGCCAAGGCTCCATTGGAGCAAAGATGGCCCGGGTGCTGGGGATGGCTCTGTGGCCTCTGCCCCAGGCGCTAGAGTGGCTCTGGTCGCAACGTGGCGATGCCCCGGAGGGGCAGAGCATCGCCCCCTGGTGGGCAGAGCCTTGCCCCTGGTGGGCGTGCCGGGTGGATCCCGGTCGGGCACATGCGGGAGTCTGTCTGACTGTCTCTCCCTGTTTCCAGCTTCAGAAAAAAGAAAAACTTTAGCAGTTTATTTCCAGAATGACTCATTTGACAAATAATTATATTTCATCTACAATTTTCATCCCTAGTAAATTTTAAACTATTGACGGCAGCAACTCTGCTTTTGAAGTCACAGTAGTCCTCAGAGCTGCTTGTACCATAGATCCTTAGTGGGTTTTGTTTGTGGATTTTTTTCCATAGGTTGTAGGTGATGGATTTATAGAGACATTGTGAGTACTTCCCAAAATTGATAGCAAGTGGGAACCAGGGTCTCCCCCAGATAATCTCTTTGGGGTTGGCTGGTTAAATTGATGAAGCTGTTCCTCTCTGTTCCTCATGCTGCATTGAAATGGTCTGTTTGTGGTCATTCTTTTTTTTTTAATTTATTTTTTTAGTTTAGAGAGAGAGAGAAAAGGAGAGAGAAAGAGATATCGATCTGTTCTGGCACGTGCCCTACCCAGGGATCAAACCCTCAACCTTGGTGTATTGGGATGATGCTCTAACTAACCGAGTTATCTGGCCAGGGCCAGGTCATTCTTATTCTTCACGTGGTGTGCTGAGCTCCCTCGGGGTGGCCCAGGGCCTGGCACCCTCAGGGCTTTGCCCAGTTTTTGCTTGATGCGAAGTTCCAGAACTGTTACTAAACACTCACTTCATGCTAATATTTAGAGACCTTTTTTTGTTGTTTATGAAATCATTCTACATTTATAAAATAGGATTTGAGAATGTTTTTTTATAATGTTAATAGCTACACTCATTTAACTTATATTCTTAGGCACTTCCAAGGTCTGCTGTGGGACTGACATTACAACATGATTTAATTTTTCTTAGAAGAATATCTCTGTTGTGGTATTGGATGTCAGCATAATGACATGAGACCTCCCAGATTAGAAGTATATATAACACTTGTACTGCTTCAAATGAATAGTTATGCTCGGGAAAAGTAATATGCTATTAGAATAACTAACTTTGGGTGGTGAAAATAGAAATCATGACAGTGCCTCAAGGATTACTTTTTATCAGCAAAGTAGTATTTCCAGGGAAGTCCTCATTTGGGGTTTTATTAGGGCAACCAGCAAGTGTTACGCTTTTGACATCTTTAATACTCTGTTAATATTGTCATTTAATATAGTACTCTGTTCACAGGCTCAAAGACGCAAGAAGAACAGCACACAATCCTCTGCCCCACCTGGACAGCCTTTCTGAGTCATTCAAAGAAAATCTAATACATCCTTTATAGATAACATGAGTGATCAAGTGAACTAGGTGGCCCTTTGTACAGGGTGAGGGTAGGGTAGAGGATGCTACCTACCCTATGACGATTAAATATGACGATTCTTAATCAAGATGTTAGTTTTTATTTAGAGAACTGTGAGAGAGTTTTAGGGAAATGAACTTAAAAAAAAATGAGTGAGGACACCCAAGTTATTTTTGTGTGTGCCCCTAATGATTCTAGGAAGGAAATTGATTTTAGAACCAGAAGGAATTATCTGGAATCATTTATCCCTCTGTTGTTGCAAAAATAAATTAGCAAGTCAACGCCCTGTTATTTATTTCACCCTAACACACTGATAGAGAAACCACTCCCAGACTCATGCATTGTGAGGATTTGAACAACCTGATCATTTACTGAGGTTTTGTGGAAGCCTCAGCCACGCCTGCCTTCCGAGCAGGCAGCAAGGGTTAACTCAGCCTGCTGTGTTGCCCCTTCCTAACAGGAGCACTTGAGCAATGCTAATCAGCTGTACTGATTTTCTGTTTTGATTTTTCCATATAATTAAGTGAATGATATGGGATGCAATCAAGTTTGGCAGTAGGGGGTTCATGCAAATGACTTTATTTTTTTACATTTTAAATTTTGTTAAATGGAACCATGAGGAAAGTTATTTGAAGACTGAAGACTGTGTGGGTGGAGTAGCTTAGCATCCAATTTAGAGTCTTGAATATTTTCAAAATATCTATTTTTGATTGATTTTAGAGAGAGACGAGGGAGGGAAGGGAGACAGAAAGAGAAACGTCAATTTGTTGTTCCACTTATTTATACATTCATTGGTTGATTCTTGTGTGTGCTCTGACCAGAGCTCAAACCTGCAACCTTGGCATATCGGGATGACGTTCTAAAACCAACTGAGCTACTCAGCCAGGGCCAAAAATATCTATATTAATAAAGCAGATTTCCACTGTAGTACCTTTTCTTTCCATTGAAATAATGCTATTTTTTTTAAAGATGGTATTTTATTTTTTGTTACACCCCAAAGTGGAAGATTATAATGTAAGATCAGATGATATAGCTTTAAAAAGAGAAATGAGAAAGAAAAAAATCCATTGAACTTCCTTCAGGGCTGACAAAAAGGAACAAAGGTACCCACATTTACTCATCCAAACCTGTAGAAGAAAACAAATAAAATAGGGAAAGAATATATGTAATGCCCCATCCACTTCTAATTTGGACTGTGTGTCAGTGCCTTCAGTAAACTCATGAAACAGAAGGAAGGACCATCCATGCTTCTGAATACACTGAAATGTGTTTCTAGAGCCCTTTACAGCTCACAGGAATATTTTTGAATTGTCTTTTCCTCTGTTGGACAAATAGGCTTGTACAATGTGATATTTATGTTTGCTCACTTTGTTAAAAATGGTGCCGCCCACGTGAATGGCACTGCCCAGGTGAAACTGCTAATTATCTTCTGCTTGGGAAGGGCCATTGTTATGCTAAAGTTGCTGGAGGAGGGGTTTTTGCGCCAAGAAAAGATTGTGAAGAAGCAGGAGGAGGAGGAGGAAGAAGGTGAAGAAGGAGGAGGAAGTCATTTTTAGTTGGAGAAAGAAGCTAAGAGTCAGGGTGCTGAGGAAGAAGCAAGTTGTGCAGAGAGAGAGGTGTGCAGATGGGGAACCAGAGGTGACTGAGACTGGTGGGGCCTTTGAGTCTAGGAAAAACTGGATGAGTCAGTGGCTTTGGGAGCCCTGAATGGAAAGGGAAGTGTTTTCCCGCTGTGTGTTTACTCGCCGGCTGATTGCCAGGCTAGAATAAAGGAATGGCCCACCAATTTTTGCCTCCACTGTTTCTTTACCATCTGCCGGAATCCAGTGGGAACCTGCCCATGAATGGCCACTATGGCCGCGACTGCTGGCACTACATCCTCCCACCGAATATATAACATTTGAATTATTTTCTCAACTGGTGTTTGTGAGTTTGTGTGATCCCAACCTCTTGATCTAGCAATTTCTTTTGCTTTGACATTTTATACTTTAATGAAAATTATTCTAAAATTTAGTTAATTTTCTAATTTTAATTAAAAAAATGCTTTGGGAATAAGAAACCAAATGGAGCCATGCATACATGTTTTAAATGCGCTGATATTTTCCTTGTCATGAATGCAGCCAGCAGCTTTGCCAGGAAGTTTGATTTTTCTGTATGCCGACTTTCAAAAGCAACGGGGTGACTAAATTCTGCTTTTTGTTCTGCCATCCCCTTAGAGAAGTTAAAGCCTTCAGAAAGCCATGCATCAAGTACAAAACAAGAAGGGATTCTGAAAGATTAGCATTACAGTTTTTACATTAAAAGAGAACACACGGCCTTGTTCTTTTTCTTGGAAGTTTGATTCATTGCTTGCGGCAATTTCTAACTTTACAGACTAAACATCTCCAATTGGGAAATAGATGGTTTGACTCTGAGATGGTGACTCAGGATATCAACTTTTCAATTTGGGGTAATTGTTTGTGAGTAGATGGCACATTATTGCTGACCAACCCCCGTTGGGTCTTTGAGGAAAGAATAAAAGTTAATATACACATTTCACACTTCATTGAAACGAAATACTTATCCTGGCATAGATGAAGCCGTAGGACAGAGAGATATTTGGCATGCTTATTTGTTAAGTCACATGGATTAAAGGTTTTCTTATTTTGATGGGTGAGGAAAGCACCAGCAGTATATTTATGCATCTTCAACGGGGAAATGGGGACAGAAAAATACCTCCTCCTTCGGTAAGTTACTGTGAGGATTAAATAGATAAATCACATGCAGTGTTCAACACTGTCTGGCACAGGTAATCCGTCAGGAAATGTTAGCTGATTATTGTCATTGTTAACTTTTTATTCACTCCTGTTAAGTACAATAGCTTTAGTTACATAATACCAAGCTTCCGCTTTTACAACATCACGATGGTTAGGCTGTGAGAAACATCAGTAATTTGAATTAATTTATAAGCCATACTCTGGCTACCCATTTATGCTTTATATGTTGGAATTATTTCATGACGGTTGAAATCCCCCCTAAATATTTCATAACCCTTTGCAGTGCTATACACCATATTTTCATTATTCTTCAAATTAATATTTTTCTTTTTTTCAATCAAACATTTTCTTTGGTTTTAGCTTTTTTGCGGTTAGATATAGATAACTTGTCATAATATACTTAATGTACTTGTCCTTATAAACAGTCTTGATTTTGAAGAATTTAATACTTCTTCATTGATCTCATCTCTCAAATTTGAAGGTTAAAGTATTTCCCAAGGTTAGGTTTTTGTTGGTATTATTGTTTATGTATTTGTTTTAAGATAAACTTACCTTTATAGACCCCAAGGATATTTTTTTTTTTTTTTCTGAAGTGGGAAGCAGGGAGGCAGAGACAGCTTCCCGCATGAGCCTGACCAGGATCCACCTGGCATGCCCACCAGGGGGCGATGCTCTGCCCATCTGGGCTGTTGCTCCATTGTAACCGGAGCCATTTTAGTGCCTGAGGCAGAGGCCACAGAGCCATTCTCAGCACCTGGGCCAACTTTGCTCCAGTGGAGCCTTGGCTACAGGAGGGGAAGAGAAAGATAGAGAGAAAGGAGAAGGGGAACGGTGGAGAAGCAGATGGGCACTTTCCTGTGTGCCCTGGCCGGGAATTGAACCTGGGACTTCTACTCGCCAGGCCAACACTCTACCACTGAGCCAACTGGCCAGGGCTCCTGAAGTTATTATAAAATAAAGCAAGTTCAGCCTTGGCCAGCTGGTTCAGTGGATAGAGTGTCATTCCAGCATGCCAGAGTTGCAGGTTCAATCCCTGGTCAGGGCACATAGGAGAAGCAACCAATGAGTGCACAACTAAATGGAAAAACTAAGTGTGAACGAGTTGATATTTCTCTTTCTCTCTCTCTCTCTCTTCCTCTCCTTTTTCCTCCTCCCTTCCTCTCTCTTTCAAATCAATGAAAAAAATTAAAAAATATAAAGTTGGTTTTCAAATACTAAAAGTTGTTAACTTCATGGTGTGGAAAGTTACTATAATGTCTCAAAACACCAGGCCTGACCCAGAAAAAAATTGCTTTGGTCATATAATCTGGCCTGTTGTTGCTAGTTTCACTAGTTTACCAATAGGTAGGTTAATTTTATTATTATTATTATTATTATTATTATTATTATTATTATTATTGTGTGTGTGATAGAGACAGAGAGACAGAGACAGAGAGAGGGACAAGTAGAAACAGACAGGAAGGGAGAGAGATGAGAAGCATCAATTATTTGTTGTGGTACTTTAGTTCATTGATTACTTTCTCATATGTGCCTTGACCTGGGGCTATAGCAGTGCAAGTGACCCCTTGCTCAAGCCAGCAACCTTGGGCTTCAAGTCAGCAACCTTTGGGCTCAAGCCAGCAACAACGGGGTCATGTCTGTGATTCCATGCTCAAGCCAGCAACCTTGGGTTTCAGACCTGGGTCCTCTGCATCCTAGCCCTAGGCTCTATCCACTGTGCCACTGCCTGGTCAGACCAGGCAGGTTAATTTCAATTTATAATTTACTTAATTTTAATTAGTTATTGCTTATTTTCTTTTAAATTAGGAATGGATCAGCTATTTCTAATTCTAATTCATTTGTATAATGATTATATAAAATGATTTTACATAGTATGGCCCATTTTTCTTTCTTACTAAATGCTGAGTCCCTGAAGGTGAAGAGATGGGTATGAGTGTCAGGTTCATGCCATTGCAGCTGTTACATAGTGGGTCTGACTTAGCACATAGTAGGTGTTCAATAAATGCCTGCAGATGGCTTCATTTGAATATCTCATAGGAACTTCAAACTTGATATTTATAAAGCTGGATTAAAGCTTCATCCCCAAGAGGAGGAGGGCTTCTGTGCTTCCCATCTCATTGAGGGTCCCCCCTCCACCCAAGGGGCGATACTACACCTTCCGTATTTCTCCCTCTTCCTCCCACATTCAGTCACCCAATTCTATAGATTCTTAAAAATGTCCTCGCTTCACTCAGTTCTCTGTAATCTCATTGTTGCTTTTTTAGTTCACCCTGCAGTGGTGTCTTATCCAATCTCCCTCCAATAACCCCCTCCTTCAGATCACACTCCCCTGCAGCCTGGAGTGACCTTTCTGATGCCACTCTGTGACCTTTACTACTCTCTCTTATCCTTGGATGACATTCACATACTTTGCAGTGGCTTGTAACACTCGTTATGATGTGCCCCCTGTCTCTTTCTCCCACGGAATTAAGTTGAGCTCCCTAAGTGTGCCTGAACCTCCCTCACCCTAGTTCCCTCTGCCTGGATCATTCTCCTCCCTCTTCTATCTCCTTCGCTGGCCTGTTTTGCAGGTACACCATGTTGCTACTTGTTTTTCTGTTATGGTCTCTCTTCCTGTAAATAATGCCAGGTCCGTTTGCACTAACACTGGCTTCCAAACAGCTTCCCACCTTTTTCTGTACCCTATGTAGAAATCTCTGTAAAACAGCTGGCTTTGTTTCTGTTCAGCAGATGGGGACACTGAAGCACTGCGTGTAAGAAATATATGTCATAATTATTAAATGATAAACACCTTATCGAGTAGGGACAGGGACTTGATCTGTGTTTTATCTCTGGTTTTATACAGTGCCTAAGATAGTCGATCTGCAGAGCATGTCAAATGAATATTGAATGAATCTCAGTTTGAGCTTGAGGTGCTTCTCTTTTCAGTCAATGGAGCTTCTGTTTTATCATTGATGCTCTGGGACAAATGAGGGCAGATTCCTCT
Organism: Saccopteryx bilineata; assembly: GCF_036850765.1. Classification (NCBI taxonomy): domain Eukaryota; kingdom Metazoa; phylum Chordata; class Mammalia; order Chiroptera; family Emballonuridae; genus Saccopteryx; species Saccopteryx bilineata. The sequence goes on from NC_089493.1 coordinate 259,394,015, forward strand.
ATGAGCCCTCTTCTTCCAGCAGGGAAATATGTCCGGTGAGAGAATCTGGAAGCTTGTGTTGCTCTGAGTTATCCGCGCAGATTCCTTTAATGTTAGTTGGCACGGATGAGAAGGGCTTTTGTTGTAGTGGCCATTAATGATGATTTGCACATTTTTGGTCATTTACGGAACAGTAGCCACCCTGCACAACATAAGAAATACCTCTCTCCCCTGGACCATGAAATCTGGTGACCCTTCTATTTGAATACATGGCTTGTTATGTATGTTGCAGCCCTAGTGACAACTGGTACCAAATGGTTGCTGTCCTGAAAGGATTCTGTCTGGGTCCTTTTCATGTATCTCTAATTTGGATTTTTTTTTTCCCTTGTAGGTTGTTCTTCAGGAAAAATGGTTATTTCTTTGAACACATGCCTGGGCTTTATCTGTTTGTTATTGTGCCACTGGATAAGGACAGCGTCAGCTCTGAATCTTGAAGACCCTAATGTGTGTAGCCACTGGGAAAGGTAAAAATTCTGAAAGTAATCTTAGAAATAATTTCTAATAAATTCCTTATTATACTATCATTGTCATTCTGATAGATAAATTAGAACTTGACAAGAGATTGTAAAATTACTTTTATATAAAAATCATTAGCTATATCTAATAAATCAGACAATATTAGCCACCTTGGTCTTACAGAAAATATATTATGTGAAAAAAACTTGATATAGTGATTCTTATACAGGTGAAATTAGAGGCTTCAGGGAAAACATGAACAGGTCAATTAAAATGAGCTCCCTCAGGTCCTGTCCCTGCTCTGAATCTATTTGCAATAATTTGGGGGCGTTGGACTTCTATATGGGGACGAGTGAGTGAGCACTGGAAGACAGTATGTAATAATGTACTTGAAATCTATGGCATAAAGAAAATGCGCTGTAGGTGGCCTGAAAGGGGGACATGATTTCTGGAGGGCCTGGCAAAGCCGCGTGGAGGGAGTGTCTCCTGAGACGTCTTTGAAGAGCTGCAGCAGGTGTGTGGCAGTGATGGGGAGGGGTCTAGAAATGAAAGGAAGTTTGAAACCAGTGCCATGCAGACCTCTGTGGTTAGAGTGGTACAGTTTTGGAGGAGGTCAAGGTTAAATAGATTATCTAAGAGCAGATGATGTCAGGTCCAGATCGGGGCAATTAGCAGTAGGAAATACAGAGGAAGTACAAAACAATAGGCCATTCCCCTCTGGAACACAAAAATAGCACAGCCATGTGACAATGCGGCACAGTGATGGACAGTCCACTCTGCTGATGTGCTACTTGCGTACGAAGATAGTATCTTTATCCAAAAAGAACATTGCAAATGCAGGTTTTTTTCAAACAAATGGAAGATGTCAAATACTAGAGAGTAATATGTATTTTTAATATCTGTAAGTGAAATGATGTCAATCTTTTGGTCTCTTTTTTCTGTCACCATTTGCACTGTACTGCTACCCCACAGAGCACAGGTTCTGGTCACTGTGGTCACCCACTGAAGGAGGAACAAAGCTCAGAGCCTGTCCAGCATGGCAGCTCTGCTGTTCTTGGGGAACACCAGTCCCTTCCTTTCAGCGTTATTTTCCTGCGAGGACCTATTCTCATCTCCATGGGCAACATTACAATCTGGATAACAAAAATATACCTCCCTGATCTATCAATAGTTTCTTGCGAGGACCCGTTCCCATCTCCACTGGCAATGTTACAATGTGGATAACAAAAATATACCTCCCTGATCTATCAATGGAGTTCCGTATCACTGTGAAACTTTTTAGAGGAAATATGTATAAATATATGCAATAAAGTGCTACATATTTGTGGTATGAACTATATTATGCAGAATTTAAGAGGAGGACCTTCTATTAATTCTCTTTATACTCGTCACAGTGCCTTTTATAAAACATTTCACTAACAAAGTATGTATAATATTTATTAAAGTAATAAAAATGAATCAATTAATATACAAATGAGTGCATATCAAATTTAGAAAAGGGAGTGTCCACTGGTGCTTGAACTTCTTGGAGGATTGATAGCTTTGGAATGGGAGTAAAAACAAATTTGTGAGATACCATGAAATAGAACGCCACAGGTCCTGGGAAGCCTCGATGATGGGATGTGAAGGGGCAGCAGGGGCTGAGATTTAGAGCCTGCTGTGTGAGAGAGGGGAGGGGTCATTGCACACACGGGAAAATAAAAGCGAGGGAGTTGATTTGAGAGGGAAGAGATTAGTGTGGTTTGCCCTGTATTGGTCATAAGATCAGTTGAAATATGGATCTGGACGTGTTTGGGAATACGGATTTGGGAGCATGTTGAGATGTGAAGAATTGAACATTTTGAGCAAAAGACTGTAAAGAGAAAAGACTCCCAGACTTCCAATAATCCAGCACCCATTCAAACATACACATTTTGTCCTGATTCCTTGCTCAGTATTTGACCAAATTTGCTAGCACTTACTTGCATTGTTTTGTTCACCACTGATAATTCCGAGTGTCTAAAGCACTGCCTTGCATGTGGCATGTGCCCAGTAAATAATTGTACAATGGGCTTTCACCTTCTGTTAGGAAATAAAATGACTAATACGGACATGAATTAGGAAGAGGAGAGAAAGAGAGACAGACAAGGGGCGCATTCATTTTTAAATGTAATATAATCCCACTGTTGCATAAGTATTTAGAGTAACCTCTAAAATACTCATTAATGAGGTGAGAAATTGAGCGTGAAAAATTAGGGAAATAATGGAGATTTTTTTTCCTGACCATATTCTTTCTAAATTATACAAACTGCTTGAAAGGATCGACAGCTACACCTTCTTATTGATAGATTTTCTGTTACAAGGCTGAATGATTCTTCAAGGAAAAGTAAAAGAAAGTGGAATGACTTTGACAAGCATGGAGAATGGAGCATGGATTAAAATGATCAAATAGCCTGGCCTGTGGTAGCACAGTGGATAAAGCATTGACCTGGAACACTGAGGTCACACTGGTGCGAAACCCTGGGCTTGCCTGGTCAAGGCACATATGGGAGTTGATGCTTCCTGCTCCTCCCCTTGCTCTCCTCTCTCTCTCCTCTCACTCTCTCTCTCCCCCCTCCACCTCTCTAAAATGAATTAAAAAAAAAACACTCTGATCAAATAAAGGTGCAGTGACAGGTTCTTGTGTATTTTCAAAAACTAAAATGAGTTTGAGTTGAGATGGGGAGAGGATGATTAGCTTCAGGGACAAAAGTCTTGGTAGGAGGTCTGAAAAGGGTTCATTGTAGGCTTTCCTGACACCAGTACCCACCTGTAGCCGATGGTCTCAAGCCGTGGAATGACCTGGAGACTTGCTTCACAGAATGTGGTCTGTGGAGTTCCCGCCTGAAAGTCACTGTGGAGCTTGTGGGAACTGCAGTCTCTGCCTCTACCCCAGACCGCCTGAATGATTTATTTTCAAATAAAAGTACACCTCATCTTAGTGCAGCAATTCTGGTCCTCAGAAGTTGTACATAAAATGAAAATCCAGTCACTTAAAACACACAAGGGGTGCGTGTTATTAAAGGAACTCTGCACAGCATGCTTTCGGAGAGTGAACAACTCCATGTAGCGTCTGTTTCTTCTCCCCATCCCCTTTCCCTGTTCTGTGAGTGTAAGTTCTTCCGTCTACTGGGGTTTCTTCTAAAGAAGGCATGCGTGAAGAGGGGCCATTCTTTGCCCAAACCAGGCCCTTGGGGGTGGAATGCAGAACTGGTCCCAATGGAAGCGGCAGTTCTGAAGCAAGCAGAGATAAGAAGTGATGATTATTACCATATCTGATTAAAGTAACAAGGTAATTTAAGCAGATAAAATGTAATTAACCACTTTGGAATGTGTCCAAGTGATGATGGCTTATTTCCTCCTGTTCTTTGACCTAAAATGAAATCTTGCTGGGGTCTCTCCCCGGATAATACTTAATAGGTTAAAATCACAGTGATGATATGTTTTCAGTGTGTCGAGAAGATTAAACAAACAAGCAGGAAGGAGATAAAGGATTTTGCATCTGGATGCTTCAAACAGTGCCGAATTGAGATCAGATTCCTTTAATCCCACAATTTGCCACTCGCTGTACTTTAGAAGCTTCAGATGGCCTCGTGACATCTGAAAGGAGACAGGGGCAGGGGGGCTGTCTGGGGGTCGTGCTGTTAGTGCTGTCTCTACCCTGCCCACTAGCACTGGGGGCTAGGTGTTGCTCATTTGTAATGAAAATGGAATTCGACTTGATCAGTGATTTTCAACCGTTTTTATCTCATGGCACACATCAACCAATTTCTAAAATGTTGTGGCACACCAAAAGATATCTTTTTTTCCAGTCTGACAAAAAAAAAAAAAAATAGGTATAATTTTGATTCATTCACATCAGATGGGTAGCGTTGTGTTGGCTGTTGTCCTTTTTTTTTTTTTTTTTGCCAATCTAAGAGAAAAGAGGTCAGTGCCCCTCACTAAATAGTCAGGAATTGCATACTTTAAAAATTCTTGTGGCACAATGGTAGAAGATCGCTGGCTGATGAACCTGAAGGTGTGGACTGTTAGCAGAGGGCTGTTCAAGTTCAAACAGCGGCTCAGGCATTGGCTGGAACAGCAGAGACAAAGAGCGGAGGGGGCGGGCCAATTATAGAGGACATTTCCCATCGTGGTGAGAGCACACAGTTTCCAGAAAGTGGCCCCTGGAAACGTGACAGTTTAATTGTATAACAGCCAGTTGGTATTGAGTAAATTAGGTTTAGTCACTTGGGGAGTATTTGGCAGTCAGAATTTGAACACTATTTACTAATGTGGAAAATATTTATATTTATGATATATATATATATATATATCTCGTTGAGTTTAAAAAGTAGGTTTAAAACTCAGGTGCATATAGCATGACTATAAGAATATAAAAAAAGAGATGAGAAGCATCAATTATTAGTTTTTTGTTGTGACACCTTGGTTGTTCACTGATTGCTCTCTCATATGTGCCTTGACTGTGGGGCTTCAGCAGACCGAGTAACCCCTTGCTCGAGCCAGTGACCTTGGGTCTAAGCTGATGAGCTAAGCTCAAACCAGATGAGCCCGCACTCAAGCTGGCAACGTCGGAGTCTTGAACCTGGGTCCTCTGCATCCCAGTTTGATGCTCTACCCACTGCGCCACCGCCTGGTCAGGTGATCATAATACCATTAAAAATAAAAATCAGAGAGAAAGATTGTATTGAAAAGAAAAAATGTGTATTAAAAAACATAAGGGACAAGAAATTGGGTTGGCAAAGCTGAAAACCTTTCTCTTTTAAACATGAGTGGAAACCTCAGTTTCTGAACAAAGTGAAAAGCAATTCATATTCAGTCAATTCTGAATTGAGTTTGAGCCACTGAATAATTTTAATGCAAAGAGTCAAGATCAAAGAGAAATGCTCAAGACACAGTGAATTGTATACACCTATTTCCCCCAAACTGTCTGTATGTCTCCATTAAAGCTGTATCACATTATTTTTGGTATTTACAGGCTGGCCTTTCTTGGAAGCTTTTTTGAAAGCAGGAATTGCAATAATTTTTTCAATAAGTGTTATTGAATTGGAATTCTAAATGGTTTGATTACTCTTTTATAGAAATAAGCATTTTTTTATATTCTCAAACCAGACAAGCATCCTGCAAATGTATATTATTGGTGATCAGCAAGTGGCAGAAAGAGGAAATTCCTGTATTTTAACATTTCCTCTCATCGAAGCACTCTTCAAGGCTGCTCCGAGTTAGTGAACATATTTTTTGTGTTCTCTTGTGGAATCAGTTCCCCCATCCACATCAAAAGGGATGTGTTTGGCCAGGATCGTTTGTTGGTGATCATTTTGGCTCTAAGGCATTTAGACCTCAACAACATACCATGCCCTTTGAAATTTTGGGAAAAGTAAATCAGGTCTTGTTCCAACAAACTGATTTAGTTAAGCTAAATTACTACGGTAGAGGCCAGTAGAATGCCTCCCCCCAACCCCCACATACAACTGGCATTAATTTAGAGTGGTTTTTTTTCATCCCTATAGCACATGTGGAAAGTTGCATTGTGTTGTTCATGGGTAATGTAGGAACACCTATGCAGCAGCTCATGCACAGAGGATGTTCATTTGCTTGGCTCTTCACTTGAAGTAGAAAGGAGAGATAACGTGGCAGGCCTTAAATTTTATCTACTTACAAGCAGCTAGCTATATAGGAAGGTCAAAAAATTGGCAAGGAAGTCTCAGAGTTTGTATCGACCTGAACCTCGGGATACTGCTAGGGGTCTGAAGATAATATTACTGGCTTAATGTGAAATTTCATTCCAAGAAGGTTTTATTTTAATGGAGGCCTCTTGCTTTTGCCAAAAGAAGTTATATTGCAGATGTAGGCAACTGCATCCTGTTCTTGCAGGTAACAGCAGGTGTCCTTGATTAGGTTAGAAGGAAATAATCCTCTAAAATGTGTGTTAGAAATTTAGCATGCTGTGTGGGAAGGGATCTTCAAGACCATCTCTGATCCCCTGATTTTAAGGTGTGATAATCAAAATCTAGGGAAGTGAGGTTATCTGCTGGAGGTCACCCAGATTCTCACTGTCAGATTAGGGTTATAACTCTGGTTTCTTCTAATCCAGTGATCTTTTCAATAGAGCCCATCACATGCTCCAAAGATTCACAGAGACTCCCTCAATTTACCTAGAAATCAAGTTGCAATGTCCCAAAGAATAAACAGGAAAGTGTGAATAATATGATTATTTCGTGGCTGTCTCAGTACACAGGGACTAACAGACCAGCTGGGGAAAGAAAGCTGTGAGTCTTGCATTACAGAGCTTTTCAAACGAGAAGGGTCTGCCCTGTACCTAACCTGAATCCGTCGTGCTCAAAGCTCTACCTCATTTTTTCTGTACCGTCTCTAGTTGATAGTTCCTTTTGATAAACTTGGGCTACTGATTTGTAGCAAGTGAGTCCACGATTGTGGCCCATTTTGTTTGTTAGTGTCAACTAAAGAGTTTAGTGGAAATGTTTGAGAGAATGGTGAAGAAAAGGAAATAAACTGAAAAGGAGGATTCTTTAGATTTTCCTGTAGACAGGAACTTAAGGCTCTTTTTTTAATTGAATTTATTGGGGTTACACTGGTTAACAAAATCATACAGGTTTTAAGTGCACAACTCACCAACACATCATCTGTACACAGTATTGTGTGTTTACCACTCCAAGTCAAGTGTTTGTCCATCAGCAAATATCCTCCCACACCCTCCCCCAGGAACTCAAAGCCTTGAATTTGTAAAAGCCTTATAATGAAGAAGTACAGAATTGAACATTGAAGGTTCTTTTTATACTTCATGGATGTTTTTTATCCACATTGTTAGGCTCATAGGAGTTCATGTTTTTACTTTTTCATTAACAGTAGTGAAAATGTAGTGGAGAACAGGCTGCCTAAGTAGCAACAGGTTTGGTATGATTATTTTAGGCCCGTGATGGCCAACCTTTTTATAAAAACCACCCACTTTTGCAGTGCTGGTCAACCTGGTCCCTCCCGCCCACTAGTGGGCGGTCCAGCTTTCAAGGTGGGCCAGTCGCAGCGCCCTTTGGTTGCTCCGCTACCCCCCACCCCCCCACCATGAAAGCTGGACCGCCCACTAGTAGGCGGGAGGGACCAGGTTGACTAGCACTGCAAAAGTGGGTGGTTTTTATAAAAAGGTTCGCCATCACGGTTTTAGGCTAATGGTCTCAGCTATGAGTAGCAAAATGTTCTGAATACCCAAACTGTCTCTTTGCTGATTACCTGTATTATTTGCATGCAGACTCAGATGGAAACCCTTTTTGTGAATGGTTTTGGTTATTCCTAGCCCCCCTGGGGTGAAGGGATGAAATTTAATACTAAAAAATATATGATGATAATATTTTTAAATTTGAATATAAGAGTTTATGGTGAATAGACAAGTGAATTTATTTTGAAATTTATGACATAAACTCTTGTTTTTTAAATACATTATTATTATTAGTTCTTTTGGGGTTCTGGTTCAAATAAAAGGCTGTAATAACACAGAGATTCTCTGTTACATCAGTGTGGAATTGCAAATGGAGCTAATGTAGCATATGATTGTTTTTCCTTTTTTACATAGTATATCATTAATGTGCGAAAGAGAAATAATGATTCCTTATTTTTCCTCTTTTTTTCAGCTACTCAGTAACTGTGCAAGAGTCATACCCACACCCTTTTGATCAAATTTACTACACTAGCTGCACGGACATCCTGAACTGGTTTAAATGCACACGGCACAGGTAATGAAAGCTCGGATAAATTTATGAGTTTGGTTAGCTGGGATAGAGTTTGATAAGTCATTAAATACTTGAGCAGGTGTATTCATTCATTTAGTGGATAGTTACTAAGTGCTTGCTACTGTCCTAGCCTTATTTCAGATCACAGGAGATAACAGAAAAACAAAAAGATTGTGTCCTTAAGGAGTGGACAGACAACATGTCTACTGGTTACCATTGTCTGGTTAGCAAGAATTCACCCAGCTTTTGTGTTGTGCATTACTGGGGGAGACATTCTTAAATATGGACATCACCAGATACAAAAAAACTCATATCTCAGCATATGTTTCTACTTGAACATCTGACTCAATTTAGGCTAACTTAAATTTGACCTCAATTTAGTAAAATAAGGCACAAATTTTTCTCTATAAATGTGAAAACAGAAAACAAAACAGTGTATGTTAAATATTAGTTACTACAGAGAGACCTGTGTTACCTTAACTTCATTTGTAAAATATAGGAGTATGAGTCAGGGGTCCAGTGTGGCACCTGCTGATTCATGCTGCATTAAGTGAGGTTATACTCAATGCCATTTCTTTAGACAAGCTTTCCTTGACCACACCAGCTAAACAAATATTCCCTTACTTGGGCTTTATTTTTCTTTACACCATTTAATCATTACCAGTCACTATATGATATGTTTATTTGTTTAGTGTGCATCTTTACTTAATTCTGCAGATCTGTCTTCCCCAGTAGAATGTAAGTTCCCTGAGAGCAGGCTTTTTGTTTCTTTTTTTCCCTCTCACTATGAGCTATTTCTCTGGTACCTAGAACAGTGCCTGGAATATAGTTAAGTGGATGGATGAAGCTTTAGTTATACTTAAGGGTTTTTTTTTTTTTTTTGGTCTATAAGCCTTCTACAAGATGGAGCAAAAGTAGGCTTACAATTGTGAGTACATGAAACACAGAGTTTATTTTTATATTATTATTTACTATATTATTTTTCATACAAAGAGCTGTAAACCTACTTTTGCTGTACCCATTATTTAATAGTGGGATGAGATTGCATTGTCATAGAGTTTTAAAATAATTCTCTGAATTTTTCCTTTAAAATATATGTAAGTAAATGATGATTAGATAAGTGTCTTATATGGAATTATCAATACTTTTTAAGATAAAATAAATGAAATAGGGAATACATGAAACCTCTGATCCCTTGAAATGAAATATAGTTTGGCTTCAATGAACAACCTTACTATATATATTCTTAGCAAATTGATAAGAGCTAGCATAATATTGGTCAAAAAAGATATTCCATGTTTCTTCTGAATTATTTTAGAGTACTTTGCTTTTAATACCTTTATTATATTAAGTAGTTCTTTGTATTAAAATATTAATTCTTTATTTCTAATCAAATTGCAGGTCAAAAGAGGTAACAATGTGCTTCTCTTCCCTCTGTATAGAATCAGTTATCGGACAGCCTATCGTCACGGGGAAAAAACTATGTACAGGCGCAAGTCCCAGTGCTGTCCCGGCTTTTATGAAAGCAGGGAAATGTGTGTCCGTAAGTAAGAGCTTTCTCCTTTGAGGTTTACTCATTTTCCCCAGTGCTGGTTTGCATCTGTTCTAGGCAGCAGAGATAGAGACCTGGGGAGGCAGGGCACCTTGGACCATTCCCTGTCCCTCTCGCTGCTGCTTGATTGGTATGTGTAAGGAGAGAAGCATTAACTCTGTCCCTGTGTCCTTTCAAAAATCTCCAAGAGATGTCATTTGAAGAGAAAACAGATGTTACTGAAGGATGCTACAAGGCTAGATGCAGTAACGTAAGTCACAGTTTTCCAATAGATGCCTCTTTGGAAATTGGTCAAGGAGTCATTAGATGTAGGTCACAGAAGAGAAGAGAGACAGAACTTCCCAAGCAGCTGTCCAGAGTGCTGCTGCGTCAGATTCTGAGAAGCCGACATGCTCTTTGTGGGTGAATATGAGCAGCGCAGGGAGACAAGGTTCTGCTCTAATTTGAAGGCACTAGGAACGATTGGACATATCTGGGCTTAAGACTCTGCAGAGCTGGGTGATAGCACCACACAGCTGGGTGACCTCAGATATGCCACTAATACCTTTTGAGGCTCCTTTGAAAAAGAAGGCAGCAGGAAAAGAGGAAAACCAAATAGGAGATGAATTGACTGTATCAAAGATGCCAAAGGTATGAGTCTACAGGAGCTAAGCAGGGCTGTTGAGAATAGGACATGGTCATCACTCATTCATAAGGTGGCCAGGAGTTGGAATCAACTCAGTGGCACGTTTCTCTGTCTCTCTTTCTCCTCTCTGTCTCTCTCTCATACACACACACATGCACATACACACACACAGAGCTTGGACCAGTATGTGTTCTCTTCCTTCCAACCCCTGAATTTTATTCAGAGCCAGGCTATATATTACAATAAATGTTCATTGAAAAAGTTAGAAAATGTAACTCAACAAAAAGAAAATAAAAATACATTCTGAATCTTTCCTGGTCAGTAAATGTACTTCTGCAGCATATTGCAAATGTCAGTGTTATTGCATTTTAGATATCTATTTAGCCAGTTTCAATTATTGAATATTTGTGATTTTCAAGTTTTACCTATTATGAACTGACAGCTATAGAAGACATTATTGTAGTTAAATATTTTTTCATATCCTCAATTAATAGGCAAGGATATATTCCTGCCTATAAGGAGTTAATATTGTTGGGTCAAAGACACACACATATTTCTAAGATGCTTGGTATGTTTCCAGTTTTTACTCCCACCTGCAGTATATAGAATGGTTTTTAATTTACATCCTGTGGCAATTTTTTCTTTGCTAATTTTTAAAATTTGCATGGCTTTGATTAATAATGATGCTGAATAAGGAAAATTCCACATTTATAATGGAACATCTTAGAGAATCATTATGAACTGATTTCTATGGCTGAGGCTGATGGGACATTTTCACAGGAAAGTGGTGCATATACACAGGGTGGAGCGTGGGGAGGCTTCGGGTCACATTCTGTTGGTGTCTTTGCTGGCGTTCAAACTTACAAGCACAATTGTCAGCATACTGGGAGAGTAGTTCTCTCTCCCAGCATTTATTTCTATTTGCCCACGTCAGTGGAAATACATATATAGCCAGGATGCTGACTCATTAAGTTATGCAGAGCCTGGACAGGTGCATGGGCTTGTCCTCAGGCCACACCTGACACGTGAGAAGTGAGATTTTATTGGCAAGCTTGTGTGGAGTGTGGATCCGTGCAAGGTCTGTTAGAGAGTTTCCGTGCTTTCATACCCCAACATCTCTGTCTTATTAAATAGTGCAGCGCATCTCAGAAAGCTGGGCAGTTCTGTTAAAACCATCATACTGAGAATTATAGTGATAAAAGTAACTTTTCTTTATCTTACCCTAGGTATATTGCAAGGTGTTCTCAGGGACGTTTCTGGCAGTTGCCCCTAAAACTCTCATTTTTCTAAGATTTCTTGGCTGCCCAACTATGCCTGGAGACTGAAACATGTTTCCTTTAGATCCGTTAATATTTTAATCAGGGTACTGTCTAGTCTCAGAGGCCTGGGAGCTATTTGGCCTCTTTAAGGGTCCTGTGCGTCTTCACTCAGATGTCTAGATTTCACAGCTTAACCCAGAGGACCATCAAGCTTCTCTTACTTCCTTGTTCTCGGGGTCGCCTCCAGTAAACTTGCACTCCTAGCAGCTGGCGAGGGCACCCTTGTGGCTAGAGGAGGGAGAAGAGAGAACACAGGATTCTTGGTTCTACTTTCATAATCTCCTTCTCGATTAGGCTTTGCTGTGAGGCACAAAGCACAGCCACCGTTTTTAACTGTTTCCAGTTTCCAAAAGGAATGGAAATGCAGGAGTCGGCTGTAATTTTAGTTCAATGTTTTAGTCATTAGTTTATCTAGAAGGCAATAAAGGATGCTTTCATAGAAATACTTGTATTTTTAAAAAGTTTCTCTTAGGTAGTAGTAATAGCAGCTCCTTCTGAAGAGCAGGTGCCACCCTCCCATACCCCTTCATCCCTGCTTCATCCTGCTCAAGGTTGTACATTTCTGCTCAACTCCCGGGCTGTATGAAAGTCGCTGGTCTACAGAGCACATAACGATGCTTTATGTCCAGAAGACAAACGTATGCCACCAGGCAAGAAGGATCACAAAGGATAGTGTAGGGAAAAGCCTTTCCTAAGAATCTGGTTGCAAAAGAAGAAGGGATTAGCATGTTTTCCATAAAGAAAATATTACTGGTCCTCAAGATGCCTCTGATTCCTTGATGAGATTTTAACCTGTTCATAAAATTAAACTTTTAAGTTTACTCATCCTTCATGGTTGTCCTCTTAGCTAATGAATGAAGAAGTGCCCAGAGGAATGAAAGGATTTTAGTGTGTGTATACATCAATATGTATGTAGTATGTGTGTACATATCTGTGTATTTATCTGATTGTGTATATGCATGTTTTTTTTAATTGAGATATAATTGACATAACATTTTATTAATTTCAGGTGTAGAACAGAATGATTTGATATTTGTATATATTTCAAAATGTTCACCACAATAAATCTAGTTCCTATCTATTGCCACACATAGTTACAAGGTTTTTTTCTTGTGATCAGACCTGTTAATATTACTCTCGAGCAACTTTCAAATATACAGTACAGTATTGTTAGCTATAATACAGATGTTGTACATTACATCTCCAGGACTTATTTTATAACTGCAATTTTATACCTTTTGACCACTTTGACCCATTTCACCCACCCCCTACCTCTGGCAACCTACAGTCTTTGCTCTGTATCTATTGGGTTGGTTCTTTGTTTGTTTTAGATTCCAGGTGAGATCATACCATATTTGTCTTTCTCTGTCTGACTTATTTCACTTAATATTATGTCGTTAGGGTCCATCCATGTTGTCACAAATGGCAAGATTTCATTCCTTTTTATGGCTGAATAGTATACCATTTTGTGTGTGTGTGTGAGAGTATGTGTATATCTCACATATTTTTATCCATTTATCCATCAATGGATTCTAGCACTGTTTCTATGTCTTGGCTGTTGTAAATAAAGCTGCAGTGAACAGGGGGACTGCATATTTTTTTTAAAAAAAATTAGTGTTTTTGTTTCCTTTACATAAATACCCAGAGGTGAAATTGCTGGAGCATATGGTTGTTATGTTTTTAATATTTTTTAGGAACTTCCATACTATTTTCCAAGGTGGCTGCACCAGTTTATATTCTGACCAACAGTGCACAAGGATTCTAACAGGTGTGCGGCTATTGATACCTCATCGTGGTTTTGCTTTGCATTCCGCTGATGATAATAGGCGATGAGCTCTTTTCATGTACCCACTAGCCATTTGTATATATGCTTTGGAAAAATGTCTGCTCAGATCTTCTACCCATTTTTAATTGGATTGTTTGTTTTACTATTATGTTATATGAGTTCTTGATATAGCTTGGATATTAACCCTTTGTCAGATATATGATTTACAAATACTTACTCTTTTTTGTAGGCTGCCTTTACCTTTATTTATTTATTATTCAGTGTGAAGAGGGAAGGCAGAGAGACAGACTCTCACACGTGCCCCGACCAGGATCCATTGGACAAGCCCACTAGTGGGCGATGCTCTGCCCATCTGGGGCATTGCTTTGTTGCTCAGCAACGAAGCTCTTCTTAGCACCTTAGGTGGAGGCCATGGAACCATCCTCAGCAGTTGGGGCCAACTGGCTCCAATCGAGCCATGACTGCAGGAGTGGAAGAGTGAGGGAGACAGAGAGAGAGAAAGGAAGAGAGAGAGAGAGAGAGAAAGAGAGAGATGCAAGAGAAAGAGGGGTGGAGAAGTAGATGAGTGCTTCTCCTGTGTGCCCTGACTGGGAATTGAACCCAGGACATCCACATCCTGGGCCAATGCTCTACCACTGAGGCCAGCCGGCCAGCGCCTGCCTTTACCTTTTGTTGATGATTTCCTTTGCTGGCAGAAGCTTTTTAGTTTGATGGAGCCCCACTTGTTTATTTTTGCTTTTGTTACCTTTGCTTTTTGTGTCAAATCCAAAAACTTATTGCCAAGACAGATATCAAGGAGCTTACCATCTGTGTTTTCCTCTAAAAGACTTATAATTTCAGGTCTAACATTCAAGTTGTTAATCCATTCTGAATTGATTTTTGTGTATGGTATAAGGTAGAGATCAAGTTTTATTCTTTTGAATGTGGCTGTCCAGTTTTCCCAACACCATAATTGAAGAGACAATACATGCATGGGTCTATTTCTGGGCCCTTTATTCTGTTGCATTGATCTACATGTTTGCTTTTATGCCAGTAACATTCTGTTTTGAATGCTACAGTTCTGTGTAATAGTTTGAAATCAGGAAGTGTTCCATCTTTGTTCTTCTTTCTCAAGATTGCTTTGGTTTGGTTATTGGATGTCTTTTGTGGTTTACACAAATTTTAGAATTGTATGTTCTATTTCTGTAAAAAATGTCATTGGAATTATAATGGGGATTGCATTGAATCTACAGATAGCTTTGGGTAGTATGGACATTTTAACAGTACTCATTCTTTCAATTCATGGCGTAGAATATCTTTGCATTTATTTGTGTCTTCCATTTCATCAGTGTCTTACAGTTTCCAGTGTATGGTCTTAAACCTCTTTGGTTCAGTTTATTTCTAGGTATTTTAAGATTATATATTTATTGATTAGAGAAAGAAGAGAGAGAGAGAGAGAAAGGGAGAGGGGGAAGGAGCAACAAACATTAACTCATAACAGTAGACTGTCATATGTGCCTTGACTGGGCAAGCCCAGGGTTTTGAATTGGTGACCTCAGTGTTCCAGGTTGACAGTTTATCCACTACACCACCACAGGTCAGGCTATTTTGAGGAATTTTGTTGTTTTTGATGCAATTGTAAATAAATTTTTAAAAATTTCTCTTTCTGATAGTTTTGTTAGTGTTAATAATTTTTGACTTAATGGAGTTATAAATCTGAAAACTCATTGTTTCTTAACCTAAATTTAGCTTATAGATGCTTCATGTATTAGTCTTACAAATTAAAAAAAAATGTTAAGGGGCCTCTGACTAATGTTTTACAAATAAACACTATCAAGTTTTTAAAATGGAACTTGTATATTTAATGAATTTAATTTTTATTTTAAGGAATCCAACTTCCAGGCTGACAAACTGTCCTATGTGCTTAAATACTTTCTGTAAATACAAATAAGTTCAACTTACTGATAAGGTGGAATCTTAAATCCTTTTGAATGTTGTAATATTGTATTTGTAAAATTTCAACTTTAAAATAACATTTCTTATCAATTATTCTACAACACGTTTAAAAAATGAAATGAGAAGACTGACCTCTTACTCGAACAGGCCACAGTCTTTTAAATACTAAAAATACCTTTTTAAATCTAAAATTATAAATGCTATATATTTTGATTCTCTTACACATTTCTATATTAAACTTAAAATATTCATATGACTAAAAGAAGGTTAACATCTAAGCAAATAATTTTGTCTTCTCATGTTTTTTTGGTTCACCTACCCTTCCCCCCCCCCCCCCCCCCCATTGATTTGAAAAAGAAAGAGTGAGGAAGGGTGTGGGGAGAGAGAGAGAGAGAGAGAACTGGTTGTTTCATTTAGCGATAGCTTCCTGTTTATATCCTGACTGGGGGTTGTACCTGTGACCTCTGGTAGGCTGGGCTGGCGCTTTATCCACTGAGCCACCCAGCCAGGGCCTGGTTCACTTCTAAATAAAATTTTGGTGGTCTCTTCTGTTTGTGAAGTTATCTATTTATTATCCATTACCATCTTAATCATTTTTAAGTATACAGTTCAGTGGTATTAAGTATATTCACACTGTTGAGCAACAGAGCTCTAAAACTTTTTTATCTTTCAAAACTGGAACTCTGAACAGATAGGATCCCCCTTCCGCCCTCCTCACAGCCCTTGGCGACCACCTTTTACTTCTTCTTTCTGTTTCCAGGATTTTTTTTGTTTGTTTGTTTGTTTTTTTGTATTTTTCTGAAGCTGGAAACGGGGAGAGACAGTCAGACAGACTCCCGCATGCGCCCGACTGGGATCCACCCGGCACGCCCACCAGGGGCTACGCTCTGCTCACCAGGGGGCTACGCTCTGCCCACCAGGGGGCGATGCTCTGCCCCTCCAGGGCCGTCGCTCTGCCGTGACCAGAGCCACTCTAGCGCCTGGGGCAGAGGCCAAGGAGCCATCCCCAGCGCCCGGGCCATCTTTGCTCCAATGGAGCCTTGGCTGCGGGAGGGGAAGAGAGAGACAGAGAGGAAGGAGGGGAGGGGGTGGAGAAGCAAATGGGCGCCTCTCCTATGTGCCCTGGCTGGGAATCGAACCCGGGTCCCCCGCACACCAGGCTGAAGCTCTACTGCTGAGCCAACCGGCCAGGGCTGTTTCCAGGATTTTGACTCCTTTAGAAATCATATGGTATTTGTCCTTTTGTGATAGACTTAGTATAATATCCTCAACCTCATCCATAATGCAGCCTGTGACAAGATTTCTTTTTGAGGACTACATAATAATTTTTTTGTAGTTCCCTGAAGTTTCTTAAATACCAGGAAACATGGTCCTTGGTTATGCCTTGATGGAACATGGTGAGCCCATTGTCTATTTTAGATGCTGTGTCCTGTGTCACTTGGATTTAAGATATATTATTCCTAGTGCCATTTGTGTTTTGGTTTCAGTGACAGGAACAGGCTGGGGGATAAAGTGAGACTGATTGGTTTCTCAGAGAGCCACAGAAATGCTGATTAGAAACAACAGGTGGCAGTGGAGAGAGAAACTGGCTGATTCTGGAGCTGCTAGTGGCAACGAGACTTGAATAATAAATGCTGGGGAAGAATCAGCAGAAGGCTCAGGTTCCATGGAGCTCCTTACCCTCACCAGCGTCATGGGGACCCATTCTGTCCTCACCTCAGAGTTCGACAGGCCCCCTCTCCCAAGACCTCAACTGTTTGCAACTCCAGGGTGGTTCGGAGCCAGGGCAGCCTCCTCTCGTCTTCTCCCAGACCCGCATCATGAGTGCTGAGGAGAGAGGACTAGTCTCTGGTCCTGTGGCAGTGAGCGGAGCTGTAGGCAGCCCAGACTAGAATGTCAATGCTTGGGTGCCTGGGAAGGAGTTGAGACCCACACTCGTGATCTCCACAGTAGTATAAATCAGCGATTTTCAACATTTTTCATCTCAGGGCACACATAAACTAATTACTAAAATTCTGCGGCACACCCAAAACAGCTTTTGCCAATCAGACAAAAATAGGTATAATTTAGATTCATTCACATTTGATGGTTATTGTTATGTTGGCTGTTGTCTTTTTGTTTTTGACAATCTAAGGGACAAGTGGTCAGTGCCCATGACTGAATAATCAGGTATTGCCTTTTTTTCTTTTTGTTACTGAGACAGTGAGAGAGACAGAGAGAGGGACAGATAGGGACAGACAGACAGGAAGAGAGAGAGATAAGAAGTATCAATTTTTCATTGCAGCACCTTGGTTTTTCATTGATTGCTTTCTCAGATGTGCCTTGACTGGGGAAGTGGGGGGGGGGCTACAGCAGAGTGAGTGACCCCTTGCTCAAGGTAGCAACGTCAGGCTCAAGCCAGCAACCTTTGGGCTGATGCCAGCAACCATGGTGTTAAGCCTAATTCAGAGGGACCCAAAACATGGAAG
This sequence comes from Saccopteryx bilineata, assembly GCF_036850765.1. Taxonomy (NCBI): domain Eukaryota; kingdom Metazoa; phylum Chordata; class Mammalia; order Chiroptera; family Emballonuridae; genus Saccopteryx; species Saccopteryx bilineata. Next base: position 259,411,955 of record NC_089493.1, read on the forward strand.
ACACAAACAAGGTCCATGGATTACACATCATAGCTTTATTGTCTAGCTTGGCCAAGCGGCGGGAACTCCGACAGAAATCTGACGGAGAGTGCACGGGCCCTTTGTTCTACTTAGTTATATAATTTTGTAAGTGGGAAGAACAGAAGGAAAAAATTGTAATTAGGAGCCTCTTACCACTATTGGTTATAGTCATAAATCCTTTACCATGATAGGACCACGTTCAATTTGCAAGCCATACATCCTTTTGGGGAAAACAAAGTTTACAAGCCAACACAATGGTAGAAAGATGTCTCTTTACATATTAAAAGGCATTCCTATATTATCTAGTGTTCATCTGCTATCTCTCTGTCCAGTCACATGTGTTTACCACACGCATTTACATAGGAGAGGTAGTTTCCGTGGGGACAAATGCCCGCAAATGGCTCATTGCTATGAGAAAAGGTTTATTTTGGCTTTTCTCTCCCTGTGCCTGGCTAGCCATTCACCCTTTTCCCCACAGGCGTGGTGGAATGTCTGGGGATCCATGTTTTCCTCCCCTTTGCATTTACAATACAATGCCAAGGGCCATCCTGGTTATGCCAATCACACAGTACAGAGACTATTCTCACAATTTCTCTGCACAGTTTAACCCAAATTAACAAAATGTTTCCTAAGTCTCCCAAAATATTAATATTAATTCTGTAGCTTTTGGTATTTTATAACACCTGTGGGTGAAGTGGCTCAGTGGCTCCTCAATGGGGTCATATCTATGATCCCACACTCAAGCCAGCAACCCCCTGTTCAAGCTGGCAACCTCGGGGTTTCGAACCTGCGTCCTCTGCTTCCCAGTCCAGCACTCTATTCACTGCGACACCACCTGGTTGGGCAGGTATTACCTCTTTTAAAAATTCTTGCTGCACACCAGTTAAAAATCACTGCTGTAAATTATGGAATATATGTGCATTTGAGGCTGCTCTGGGCACCTAATCATTATTTACATTAGAATTTTAGGAAAATGTGTTTTATTTATTTATATTTTGTATTTTTCTGAAGCTGGAAACGGGGAAAGACAGTCAGACAGACTCCTGCATGCACCCAACCGGGATCCACCCGGCATGCCCACCAGGGTACGATGCTCTGCCCACCAGGGGGCAATGCTCTGCCCCTCCAGGGCGTCGCTCTGTTGCGACCAGAGCCACTCTAGCACTTGGGGCAGAGGCCAAGGAGCCATCCCCAGCGCCCGGGCCATCTTTGCTCCAATGGAGCCTCGCTGCGGGAGGGGAAGAGAGAGACAGAGAGGAAGGAGGGGGGAGGGGTGGAGAAGCAGATGGGCACTTCTCCTGTGTGCCCTGGCCAGGAATAGAACCCGGGACTTCTGCACGCCAGGCTGATGCTCTACCACTGAGCCAACCGGCCAGGGCAGGAAAATGTGTTTTAGAGGTACACACAACTGATTTCCAAACACATCTTTGGAACCCAAACTATTAGCAAGTGCAGATCACCTATGGACCGGTTTCATGGGGCTAGGAAAAGCTCACAGGAGAAGCAGCAGCAGCCTGCGAAGGGGGCAGATCTCCCTTTGTGGGAAGACCTGGTTGATCCCAAGGCGAGGCCACCATACATTCTCAGTTCGATGACCTTGGCTTCACCTTGGCTGATCAGAAAAAAGTAAAATACTTTAAGAAGGGCTGCTTGCAGCAGAAGCATGAGTGGACAGAGAGCATGAGCAAGAGTCCCTTCTTCAGTCCGACTTCCATCCTTTGTCCACAGGCCAGTCTTCTCCTGCTGGATTCCATCTCAAAGGAAGGTGTTGGACAAACAAGGGTGTTAGGCTTGCTCACTTGTACTTTGCCTGATTGGTGCATGAGCACGAAATAGCACCGTGTCTATTGTCTATATAAGGCTGCAGGTGCTTGCCCTCAGGGCAGCAGATTGTAAATTGTGGATTGTCTGCCACCATTGGGAAAGGCCATTTGTTGCTATTGTTTGCTGGACAACACCCTCCCCTGCCCGTCCTTGCCCTGTCTTTTTGTTAGTTCAGAGAGAAAGAAAGAAGCAGTTTGCCCTGCCTTGTTGCTTGTCCGCCGTTGCAAGACTAATAAATGGAATGGCCCACCATCCTCCAGCTCTAGAGTTCCTTTACCGCCTGCCTGAATCCCTGGGAACCTGCATGGCCACGGCCACTGGCCTTACAGAAGGGAACATTTGATGAATGTTTCCTTTGTGGTAGACAGCTCTGTTACCCTATTTGTGTTAGCTGGAGGAGGTCAAATGCTAACTTGAAATGAAAGCTGTAAAGGGGGCCTACCAGGCAGTGTGACTTGCAAGGAAGACACAGGAGAGGTGTGGGGACTGGGTCACCCAGCTGATTGCCTGGTAGGCTAGCTCCGTTGGTAGAAGATTAGTTCCCATGGATGTTCCCTGTGTGTCTTTGGCACTTGTTAAGAGAACTTTGGAACCGTAAATAAGAAGCCTTTACTCCCACACACTGAACTGTATATGATTTCCTGTTCTTAGCAGAGATGAGTGTGACAATTGATTACCATGCAGTGACTGAATATTCACAGCTGATTTTTAACTTGGCCAACTTTATGAAAAACTGAATTGGTGGAAGGCAAATAAAGGGCTAGAATTCTGGGCGGTGTTTACATAAAACATAATTCCTGCAGATGAACTTGACTCTTGTTTGAATGTCACGCTGCAGTAAGCAACGGGTTTTAAATGCAAATTTGGGGTTAAGAGCTTAGAGACATCTGTAGCTCCTTTACCTAGGACTGTTTTTCTTCCAGCACACAGATGTACCAGACAGGTAACACTGTAGGGGGCCACATTAGGCTGTTTGCCATGTAACCCATGCATGTCCCCCATTTCTTCTTTTTGCTTTGGAATATCGTGAGACTGAAAATAACAAAAAGCTTCCCCTTTGGGAGAGAGAGTAGCATCTCTTAGAAGTGGCTTCCTGGAACATTGCGTTTAGAAGGCTTCTGAGGCCGTGTCTGTGCTAAGAGAGAGAACAGAGTGACTCACTAGTGATTTCTGTCATGGTCTTTGGGTAGCCTGACTGCCCCCCTTTTGCCATCCCTGTGTTAGACTCTGTCTGGCTTCCTATGGCATTTTGGACCTCTTGAGTCATGGAGGTAGCGACTGAGGTTCCTGACTCACGCACCTGGCCATAGGCTCCTTGTGTACCTAGCCTCTCCATTTAACTGGGAAGTCCTGTGTGCTTGTTCCTGCTATTGTCCCCAGGAAAGCGAGCTTCCTTTTTGTGAACTGAAATATTTGCCAGGCTAACTCAGAATTATATTGTCAGATATTTTGTTTAGGAATGAAAAAAGATAACGCAACAGCTACATTTTGCCGAATTATCAGCCAGAAGAGGATCTGATAGGAAGATTATTTCATACTCAGGCAAATGGGCCCAAAGGGGCCAGGATTTCAGGAAGAGGCACGCAGTAGGTCCTTGTTTCTCTGACCTGGAGGTCATTGAAGGACACACTTAATTCTTTATCCAGGCGTCATGTCCTTTTGGTCTTTGGCTGATGAGAAGTTTAGGGCTGAGAGTTTTGAGGATAAGAGCTGGCTTGCAGGGCAAGATGCCATATTTGGGGCTGTGAAGGTTCAGCCTTTGGCCAGGGCTGTGCCTGGGCAGGCGAGGCTTCCCTGGGGGACCCAGAGGAGGAGGTGTGGGTGTAAGGAGAGGAGGAGCACCTCTCTGACGGTGAAGGCCTTCGAGCTCTCTGCTCGGGCTTTATTTGACTCTCCCAGGCTTGTTTAATACTAAAGTTGTGATCTTGTTAAATATTTTCAAACAACCTTAGCGTGTAGATCCTTTTAAGTAGACTCTTTTGAGTACAGCTGAAAGTGAGATAATCCTGTTAGGCTAGCCAAAGAGACCCCGGACTGACAGTGATCAGATGGTAGGTTCCCAGTATATGTACTCATGATGCCCATTCTGCCAGTGGCGGCGGATTTTCTCATGTTTCCATAGGGACCCTGTATTCTGTTGCTATGGAGCCCGGCTTGGATCAGAGGGAGCTACCAGTATCCTGGGAAAGGCCCTTTGTCTACATACTGCAGCAGCAGAAATCCCAGTTTTCCCCACACTTCTATTGGAACCTAAACTTTTCTTTTCCAGTTTTTGGTCATTGGTCTCTGCTAGTAGTGAAGATAGGACATCTGGTAAACAATGCAGAAAACCTTTGTTGCCTTACTGATTGCCAATGCGTGCTCATTAGTTAGGGTTTTATAAATAGAAACCATGAATGTCATAATAATGACGAACACGGTACAATTCAGGACAGCCTGGGACTAGACAGATAGAAGTCATGACTCAGTCGAAACAGGTGGAAATCATGTCTGCTACACTTGTTTGCTTACAAAAGCCTGCCTTTAGCATCCCATGGGAGAGAGGGCTGAGGGAAACAATGAAAAATCCTTGCCTTGTCTCCGGAAAATGAGTTCCTGCGATGGCAGTCTTCGCAGGACTGGTAGGATTTGTACAGGTCTAATAAGTTATGCAGTCTCCTTATAGGGACAGATTATAGCTAATATAAAAGCTCCAAACTGAGAGGCAATTTTTATTGCACAAAGTTTTTCCTTGCTCAAATCTTTTTAGAGCAAACTAATTCAAAAGTAATGGAAGAAAAATACATTTCGATCTAAGTGACCAACCGTAAAACATTCACATGACCAGGTGGTGGCAAAACTTGTGTATTTTAGTTTGGGATGGCAACTGTTTATACTTTTACAGAGAATCCAGTGGTAAAGTTAGTACATCCCTCAGGCCATGCACGGAGATGCTCCCGGCAGAGGGAGACCCGTGCACGGAGACATGCAAAGCTGCATCGACACTATTCTCTCCTTAACCTGCAGTGATGCCCCAAGTTCTAATTTTCTTTTTCTTGAAAGAAATCAGCTCAAGCCCCAAGAGAAGCAGCTCATGGAAGGGAGCCTTCTGAGCTAGGTCACAGAGGGCAGCACGATCTGAAGGTGGGCCTCCTTGGCCAGCTGGGCAGGTTGGATGGGCAAAGGCTGTTATGGCAAGTCTAACGATATGGCAGTCAACCTGATGTTTAATCCTAAAAACAACTCAGTTACTTTATTGTATTTGGCTGGTAATTGAAGGTCAGAAAAGGAAATGTGCCACCTTGAATGAAATCTGCCTGTTGATTCAGGGATGGGGATAGGTTTCCAGAAACTTGGATCCTGGTAGTGGCATGCTCCTACTGTGAGCCACTGAATCCTCATCCTGCAGAATTTACTTTCTGTTGTCCAGTCAGATTGGGCAGTGCCTTCTGCTGGATCCCCTTCCTCAAAGATTTCTGTATCTGTTAAAGGCTCTGAGCATGTTCAGAATAAAAGCATGTTTCTGTTGTCCGGTCAGATTGGGCAGTGCCTTCTGCTGGATCCCCTTCCTCAAAGATTTCTGTATCTGTTAAAGGCTCTGAGCATGTTCAGAATAAAAGCATGTTTCTGTTGTCCGGTCAGATTGGGCAGTGCCTTCTGCTGGATCCCCTTCCTCAAAGATTTCTGTATCTGTTAAAGCCTCGGAGCATGCTCAGAATAAAAGCATGTTTCATGTTTCAAACTCATGGAATGCCCTACTCTCCTCTTACCTCCCCCTTCTTTTTTAAGGATATGATGGAACTGATACTCCTCAGAGTCTACTTATTGAGAAAACAATGCTTTAAAAGATTTGCTTTACTTTTAAATCACTTCAGACTGGTCATTGTAAATATTTAACTATCAGAGACCCTTCGGATCTTCAATTTATTTTTTTTAAAATTTATTTAGATAGAATTGACTTACAACATTGTATAAGTTTAACAGGTACAGTGGTACAATTGGAGATTTGATGCACTTATATATTGCAAAATGATTAACACAATAGGACTAGTTACACTTCATCATGTGATGAAGTGTTACCATTTCCTCTCTGTGATGAGAGTACATTTAAGATAAACTCTCTTAGCAACTTCGAGTATATAATACGGTATCACTAAGACCCTGTGCTGTACATTAGATCCCCAGAACTTACTCATCTTGTCACTTGAATTTTGTACTTTTGACAAAGGTCCCCCATTTACCTCTCTCCAACACCCGGCCTTGACAACCACCATCCTACCCTTTGTTTCTTTGAGTTCAGTTTTTTGAGATTCCACATATAAATGATATTATATAGTATTTGTTTCTTTGTCTGACTTATTGCACTTAGGATAATGCCCTCAGGGCCATGTTGTCACAAATGCCAAGATGGTCTTCTTTTCTTTATGGATGAGTAATACTCCATTTTATGTATAGTAATGTTTTCATCACCATCAAGGCAGGACCCTTCACCAGTAATAGATTATCACTTGCTGAAGGCTGAGATGATGGTTAGCATTTTTTGGCAATAAAGTATTTTTTAATTAAGGTGTGCACACTGTTGTTGTTTTTTTAAGACAGAAAATTATTGCACCCTTAATAGAGTACAGAATAGTGTACTGTAAACATAACTATTTTTATGCACTGGGAGACCAAAAAGTTCACTCACACAACTGACTTTAGTGTAGTGGTCTGGAACTGAATCAGCAGTATTTCTGAGGTCTGCCTGAATACCACATTTTCTTTATCTACTCCTTGGACAAAGAACATTTAGGTTGTTTCCATATTTTGGCTATTACGACTAAATGGAAATTAAAATGGGAGTGCAGATCTCTTTAAGATCCTGATTTCTTTTCCTTTGGATACATACCCAGAAGTGGAATTGCTGGTAGTTCTATTTTTAATTTTTTGAGAAGGTGCCATACTGTTTTCCATAGTGGTTATATCAACTGCATTCCCTTGTGCCAACAGTGTACAAGGGTTCCCTTTTCTCTACATCCTTGTCAACACTTTTTATCTCTTGATAGCTATTCTGACAGGTGTGATGTGACAATGCCTTGTGGTTTTGATTTGCATTGCTCTGGTGATTAGTGATATCGAGAACCTTTACATGGGTCTGTTGGCCATCAATATGTGTGAGTTTTTTTTATGTCTATCAAGTCCTCTGCCCATTTTTAAATTCTATTTTTTTGTTATTGAGGTATATATATGAGGTTTTTTTATATATTTTGAATAGATGATTTGAAAATATTTTCTCCCATTCAGCAGGTTCACATTTCATTTTGTTGTTTCTTTTGCTGTATAGAAGTTTCTTAATTTGATGTAGTCTCACTTTTTTTGCCTCCATGTTTTCTTCTAAGACTTTTATGGTTTTAGGCTTTATGTTTAAGTCATTAATCCCTTTTGTTAGTTTTTGTGAGTAGTGTAAGATAGGGTCCAATTCCATCCTTCTGCATGTGCTCATTCAGTTTCCCAGGACCATTTATTGCAGAGACTATCCTTCTCCCGCTCTCTCATCAAATATTAGCTGACCACATATGCAACAATTTATTTCTCGGCTCTTGTTTCTGTTGCATTGGTCTGCCTGCCTATTTTTATGCCAATGCAATACAGCTTTGATTAGGATAGCTATATAATATAATATGAAATCAGGAAGTGTGATGCTTCCAGCTTTGTTCTTTCTCAGGGTTGCTTTGGCTCTTTGGGGTCTTTTATGGTTTTACACAAGTTTTAGAATTGTTTGCTCTATTTTTGTGAAAATGCCATTGGCATTTTGGTAAGAATTGCATTGAAGTTGTAGATAACTTTGGGTGGTTTGAACATTTTAAAAATATTTTAATAATGGACATTTCAAATTTATCAATATTAATACTGCTACTCCATGAACATGGGATATCTTTTTACTTATTTGTGTCTTTTTAAATTTCTTTCATCAAAGTCTCATAGTTTTCTGTATACAGGATTTTCACCTCCTTGGTTAGATTTATTCCTAAGTATTTTATGTTTTTGATGCCATTGGGAATGGAACTGTTTTCTATATTTCTTTTTAGATATTTCATTATTTCTTTAATAAGCCCTCTTTCCCTTCTCTTTTCTTTCAGGGATTCTGATAATTCATGAATTGCTTCTTTTGATGGTTTCCTATAGGTTATGTAGGTTTTCTTTACTTTCTTTCATCTTATTTGTTGTTCTTCTCTGACTGGATAATATCAAATATCTGTCTTCTACTTCACAGTTTTTTTGCTTGCCTGATCCATTCTTTTATTGGTGCTTTCTGTAGCATTTTTTTTTTTTTGTAATTTTATTTTTTTAATGGGGTGACATCAATAAATCAGGATACATATATTCAAAGATAACAAGTCCAGGTTATCTTGTCGTTCAATTATGTTGCATACCCACCACCCAAAGTCAGATTGTCCTCCGTCACCCTCTATCTTGTTCTCTCTGTGCCCCTCCCCCTCCCCCTTTCCCTCCCCCATTCCCCCCTCCCCCCCGTAACCACCACACTCTTATCAATGTCTCTTAGTTTCACTATTATGACCCACCTACGTATGGAATAATACAGTTCCTGTTTTTTTCTGATTTACTTATTTCGCTTCGTATCATGTTATCAAGATCCCACCATTTTGCTGTAAATGTTCCGATGTCATCATTTCTTATGGCTGAGTAGTATTCCATAGTGTATATGTGCCACATCTTCTTTATCCAGTCATCTATTGATGGGCTTTTTGGTTGTTTCCATGTCCTGGCCACTGTGAACAATGCTGCAATAAACATGGGGCTGCATGTGTCTTTACGTATCAATGTTTCTGAGTTTTGGGGATATATACCCAGTAGAGGAATTGCTGGATCATAAGGTAGTTCTATTTTCAGTTTTTTGAGGAACCACCATACTTTCTTCCATAATGGTTGTACTACTTTACATTCCCACCAACAGTGTATGAGGGTTCCTTTTTCTCCACAGCCTCTCCAACATTTGCTATTACCTGACTTGCTAATAACAGCTAATCGAACAGGTGTGAGGTGGTATCTCATTGCCGTTTTGATTTGCATTTCTCTAATAGCTAAAGAAGATGAGCATCTTTTCATATATCTGTTGGCCATTTGTATTTCTTCCTGGGAGAAGTGTCTATTCATATCCTCTTCCCATTTTTTTATTGGATTGTTTGTTTGTTTGTTGTTGAGTTTTATGAGTTCTTTGTATATTTTGGATATTAAGCCCTTATCTGAGCTGTTGTTTGAAAATATCATTTCCCATTTAGTTGGCTTTCTGTTTATTTTGTTATCAGTTTCTCTTGCTGAGCAAAAACTTCTTAGTCTGATGTAGTCCCATTCATTAATTTTTGCCTTCACTTCTCTTGCCATTGGAGTCAAATTCATAAAATGCTCTTTAAAACCCAGGTCCATGAGTTGAGTACCTATGTCTTCTTCTATGTACTTAATTGTTTCAGGTCTTATGTTTAGATCTTTGATCCATTTTGAGTTAATTTTTGTACAGGGGGAGAGACTGTAGTCCAGTTTCATTCTTTTGCATGTGGCTTTCCAGTTTTCCCAGCACCATTTATTGAAGAGGCTTTCTTTTCTCCATTGTGTGTTGTTGGCCCCTTTATCAAAAATTATTTGACTATATATATGTGGTTTTATTTCTGGACTTTCTATTCTGTTCCATTGGTCTGAGTGTCTATTTTTCTGCCAATACCATGCTGTTTTGTTTGTCGTGGCCCTATAATAGAGTTTGAAGTCAGGTATTGTTATGCCCCCAGCTTCATTCTTTTTCTTTAGGATTGCTTTGGCTATTCGGGGTTTTTTATAGTTCCATATAAATCTGATGATTTTTTGCTCTATTTCTTTAAAAAATGTCATTGGAATTTTGATGGGAATTGCATTAAATTTGTATATTGCTTTGGGTAATATAGCCATCTTGATTATATTTATTCTTCCTAGCCAAGAACAAGGTATATTCTTCCATCTCATTATATCTTTTTCAATTTCCCTTAACAATGGTTTATAGTTTTCATTATATAAGTCCTTTACATTCTTTGTTATGTTTATTCCTAAGTATTTTATTTTTTTTGTTGCAATCGTGAAGGGGATTATTCTTTTGAGTTCCTTCTCAGTTGTTTCATTGTTGGCATATAGAAAGGCACTGTAGCATTTTTTAATTTCATTCATTATATTCCTCAGATCCAGCATTTCTGTTTGATCCTTTGGTTGTCATTTAAAAAATGATTTCTATTTCTTATTAAACTTCTTATTTTGTTTATATATCATTTTTCTGATCTTGTTGAATGTCTGTGTGTTTTCTTGTAACTCATAGAGCTCCTTTAAAACAGCTATTTTGAATTCTTAATCAGGTAAATTACAGGTCTCCATGTATTTGAAGTTGGTTACTAGAAGAAAATGGTTTCTTACAGTGGTGTCAGGGTTTCCTAATATCTAGTTAGTATTCCTTGAAGTCTTGCATTGCTGTGTTCACATTTCCAGAAGCAGTCATCACCGTCAGTCTTCACAGAAATTGGAAATAAATACCTTCTGTCAGCTCTGCTAGGAATTCTGAGGCTTTCTCAGACCTATTGATAAGCCTGCTCCATGTGTTTTGCTCCCTCTTGTGGCAAAATTTTTAAACTTGTATACCTTCTCTGCGTCCTATACCAGGCCAGGTGCTGACAGCCTCCCTTTGGCTTTCCCAAGGGTGGATAAAACTCAAGTGTGTGGTCTCTTCCTGGCCCATAGATATGAGCCAGCTTTCTGCACATGCTCACTAGACATCTGCCAAAGCTCACTATCACCACCACCATCGGAAGCATGGACAGGGTAGGGTTAATGTAGGTAAGGTACAAGGGGCACTGAGAGTACCCGTGGGCCAGTTGGGGGTGTACGTGAACTAGGCATCCCCAGTGGCTCATGGGTGGGCTTTTTGATGGACTGTGCAACACAGGTAGTAGGATCCACATTCCCTAACTGTCTGATGCTTTCCCAGCCTCTTCCCTTTCCCAGTCATGCAGCTCACAGCTCCGTGCTCTGGGTGTGGTGAAATACAAATGGGCCTGGCTGGCAAAGTCCAGCACAGCTGGGGAAGCTGAGCTCTCACCCACACGCTCGCTCACTGTCAGGAAGGCACTGAGCTCTGCTGCCTGGGGGGAGGGGTGACGTGTGTCAAATCTAACTGTTCCTCTTACCCTCTCTAGTGTGTCCAAACTTGTACCTTGTTTTTCTCCAGTGATGTGCCGGACTCCTCTGCTGGAAATCCAAAACTTCCAGAAAGGGTTTCTCATCCATGCTGATGGTGTTAAGACAGTGTTCTCAATGGACTCCTGGACTGTGGCCAAAACGGGCTGGCGACAGTTCACGACCACTGTAGGGTCCACAGCTGGGACTGAGGCCTGTATGCCTATTATCTGATGCATGGGTGGCCAGCGCTCCCTCTGAGTCCCTTGGCATATGGTCTGGATCCCACAGCTCCCACAAAGGCGCTTCTGTCCATGGATGGACGCTGCGTTGTTGTTTAAGGGGGATGCTGTGATAGATGTCTTTTTCAGGCATGTTGCTGAGGTCACTTCTCTTTCATTTCTTCTAAGGACAGTCATGTCTATTTTCACAACTCAAGAGGGAAGTTTTTAGTTGAGTCATGTCAGCATATCGCAGATACTTGCTTCCCTTCACCGTGGCATAGAAGACGTACCCATTTCCTGGCTTCACCAGTTGGGTTCAGCGTTGGCTGGGTCTCTCCTCTAAGTGTTGCACTACTATTAACAGAGATATTTCACAGCCAACAGTTGTTCACCAAAAGTAAAGTTGTCAGTGAGTGCGCATATGAAGCAGATCTCAATATTAAATTCAAAACAGCTGTATAAATGATAGGTTTGCAGTTGATACCATGGTAAAAACTGAAATTAAAATAAAAGGGCAGTTAAGTTTAAAATGCAACCTGTCAAAGATCTTAAAAGCTTTATTCTGAATATTTTAGGTCCGTTATTGATGTTTTTAATAAAGCAGGCCAAAAGTCTATGCCAGAGGTAGCAGACTAGCAGTTTGGAGGATTTGATGTATAGTTATATTCTGTTTGGCCCACATAGTGTTTTCCATTAAATTTTTTTTTTTAGTGTAAAACTTTGAATTTTTATTTTCCATGGGAGGAAAAAAACAGGTGATTGGTAACACTGGTTTGATTTTTTTTCTTTTAAATATATTGATTTTTTTTTCAATTAAAGTTGATGTACAGCTCTGGATGGTTGGCTCAGTGGTAGAGCATCGACCTGGTGTGTGGAAGTCCTGGGTTCGATTCTTGGGCAGGGCACACAGGAGAAGTGCCCATTTGCTTTTCCACCCTTCCCCCTCTCCTTTCTCTCTCTCTTTCTCTCTTCCTCTTCCACAGCCAAGGCTCCATTGGCGCGAAGTAGGCCCTGGCACTGAGGATGGCTCCATGACCTCTGCCTCAGGCGCTAGAATGGCTCCAGCTGAAATGGAGCAACACCCCAGATGGGCAGAGCATTGCCCCCTAGTGGGCTTGCTGGGTGGATCCTGATCAGGCATATGTGGGAGTCTCTCTCTGCCTCCCGCTTCTCACTTCAGAAAAATACAAAAACAACAACAACAAAAAAGTTGAGGTACAATATTATATTACCTTAAGGTATACAACCCAATGTTTAGACACTTATATAACTTATAAAGTGATTACCCTGATAAATCTGGTACCCATCTGACATCATACATAGTTATTACACTATTATGGACTATATTCCCTATACTGTACTTTACATCCCTGTGACAACTCTATAACTGCCAATTTGTACTTTTTAATCCCTTCACCTATTTTACCCCTTCCCACAACCCTCCCCCTCTCATCTGGCAACTGTTAAAATGTTCTCTTATGTGAGTCTGTTTCTGTTTTGTTTTGGTTTTTAGATATCACATAGATGTGAAATCATATGGCATTTGTCTTTCTCTGTCTGACTCATTTCACTGAGCACAATACCCTCTAGGTTCACCCATGTTGTTGCAGATGGCAAGAGTTTGTTCTTTTTTATGGCTAAGTAATATTCCATTGTATACAGTACATGCACCACTTCTCTATCCACTTATCTATTGATGGACATTTAGATTGCTACCATATCTTGGCTATTGTAAATAATGTTACAACGAACATATGGATACATATATCTTTTTCATTAGTGTTTTGGGTGTCTTTGCATTAATATCCAGAAGTGGAATTGCTGAGTTTTTTTTTTGTCACTTGTTATAACCTTTGTTTTAAAGTCTGTTTTGTCTGGTATAAGTTTTGTTACCCCAGCTTTTTTTCTTTGTTTTTATTTTCATGAAATATCATTTTTCATCCCTTTACTTTTAGTGTGTGTGTATGTTTCAATCTGAAGGGACCCTCTTGTAGACTGCATATGTAAGGGTCCAGTTTTGTTATTCATTCAACCACCATATGTCTTTTGATTAGAGCATTTAATCTACTTTGTAAAGTATTTTTGATAGACATAAACTTACTGCCATTTTATTTATTTTACCTTTTTTCTTCTTCTTTATAAAGAAGACCCTTTAATATTTCTTGTAGCACTGGTTTTGTGGTGATGACCCCCTTTAGCCTTTCGTTGTCTGGGAAGCTCTTTATTAGGTCCTTGCTTTTTATCACTTTGAATATTTCATGCCAATCCCTTCTGGCCTGCAAAATTTCTTATGGGAAATCGGCTGACAGTCTTATGGGAGTTTCCTTGTAGGGAACGAACTGCTTTTCTCTTGAAGAATTCTCTCTGTCATTTTAATTATGTGTCTTGGTGTGGGCCTCTTTGGGTTTGTGGCTTGACATTCTTATGTGGCAATAGTCAGGAGATAATTAAGGGGAATTTTCCTTTTATTTAATTTTAATTGAGATCTAAAGGACACATTATATTTCAGGTGTACAACACAATGATTCAATATATGTGTATATTGCAAAATGATTACCATTGTAAGTCTCATTAACATGTCACCATACATAGTGACAATTTTTTTGTGTGATGAGAACTTTTAAGATTTATTCTCTTAGAAAGTTTCAAATATGCAATAGAGTATTATTAACTATAGTCAACATGCTATACATTACATCATATGACATTATTTTACAAGTGGAAGTTTATTTATGCATTTTGACCTCTGGAGCTGTACCTATTAGATGAACAAGTGCTCTCTCAGTTTTGCCAGGACTTACCTGACCTGCGTACTCTTCCCTTTGATCCCACCTGGCTCCTGCAAGGGTTTGAGTTCGTGTTTCCTGGTTTTTGGTAGAGTGTTCTAGTAGCAAAGGTCTTGCTGCCAGCTGTCTCTCAACCCATTAATCCTGCCCTTTTTTGAAGAAATTCTACCACTTAATTTACACATTTGGCTTAAAGCTTTGATACTGAAATGCTGAGGTCCCTGACAAGGGAAATAGCATAGCTGTTATTATTAGTTATTGAACCTTGACTATTCCATTTTTTCTCAAGCTGATGCAGACGGGAAAGGAGAGTAGAAAGAACATAAGGGCACCAGAAACCAAAAGGAAATGTCCAGGGAGGAACCGCCACCACGGAGGGAGGAGAGGCGAGGGCACTGAAGGGAGAAAGTAGTAACCTTGATGGTCACCATTGCCCTCTTAGCTTCCCCTAGAGCTGGCCTCTGTTATTAACATGTGGTTCAGATGTATTGGATAACCAGAAACAAAGTATCTGGAAACAAGTGTCAGCGAGATGAAATAGGACAGATTGGGGGAAATGCCATGTGGTGGAAAACATGCTGTGGGAAAAAGTATTTGTGAAAGAATTCCATGGCTCCATAAGAGAGTGGTTGGACCAAGAGGAATGCCATTCTAAAAACAGAAGGGCCTGGGATGGCACTTCCTGTGGAATCACCATTCTTTTCTCACAGACATAAACAAACTGGTATCAGGAGGGAAGTCATTTATCCCAAATGAAGGTACCTTCCATCTGGGTTCTTCTCTAAACTGTACGCTGATGATTTTGAGGTCTTTTTCAAATTGAATTAGTTTGCAGTTGTAACATCAGACCAGTTGTAGGCTAAGTTGTTAGGAATCTGTGCTTAGGAAAGTTGGAGTTTATTTCAATGCTTGTTAATTTTTTGAAACGATGATCTATTATGATCATATTACTTATTACTTAAGTCTGATTTAACCTAAGAGACACAATGTGAGAGTTGTGGCCAAAATAGATAATGCCCGTATATGTGTGGAATTAAGCTAAAAACTCTTTTCATTTTCAAATAAATGAATAGGATTATGTGCTCCACAGATGGCATTTCAATCCCTTGTGTGGGATCCATTACAATAGTCTATTTCAACACAAACTTTTTTTTTTTTCTGTATAAGTCATTCACTTTGTAGAGGAAAAGCTTAATAGAGCATTGCATTGTGAGTTTTAGTATTAGCATTTCCTCAAATAAATATTTCTCAGGAAGGTCTAAAGCCAATGCCTTCCTAAGCATTTGGAGAGCTCATTCATGAATAAGTACAGACTCTTACTAAAATCGCCAAGTCTGAACAGTATTTTAGTGTTATCTCAGATATTTTTGTAAAAAAAAAAAAATCATAATCTGCCCTCTTTTTTATGTAGAGAATTCTCTTTGTCCTTCCCTGGAAGACACTCTGGTATTTTTGTTGTTGTTGTTGTTGTTTTTTGTTGTTGTTGTTGTTTTTTCTAAAGCTGGAAACGGGGAGAGACAGTCAGACAGACTCCCGCATGCGCCCGATCGGGATCCACCCGGCACGCCCACCACGGGCGAAGCTCTGCCACCAGGGGGCGATGCTCTGCCCCTCCGGGGCCTCGCTCTGCTGCGACCAGAGCCACTCTAGCGCCTGGGGCAGAGGCCAAGGAGCCATCCCCAGCGCCTGGGCCATCTTTGCTCCAATGGAGCCCTGGCTGCGGGAGGGGAAGAGAGAGACAGAGAGGAAGGATGGGGCGGGGGTGGGGTGTGGAGAAGCAAATGGGCGCTTCTCCTATGTGCCCTGGCCGGGAATCGAACCTGGGTCCCCCGCACTCCAGGCCGACGCTCTACCGCTGAGCCAACCGGCCAGGGCAGTTGTTGTTGTTTTTAAATAGCTTTACTGTGGTAACATTGATATAAAATAACTGCAAATTTTAAGTGTACAATTTGATGGGTATGGTATGTATATACAACCATGAAACTATCACCTCAGTTATAATAGTTAAAAATTCATAATATTCAAACATTTTTTGTTCCCTTTTGTAATTCTTCCTATCTATTCCTCCCTGCCCCCCCCCCACTTTCTACAGATAACCACTGATTTCCTTTCTGTAACTCTAGATTAGTTTGTATTTTCTAGAGCTTTATATACATGGTATTTATACAGTATGTTTTTATTTTTTTATGTCTAATCTTTTTCACTTAGAATAGTCATTTTGGGATTCATCTGTTTTTCCTGGGTCATTAGTTTCTTTCTTATTTTTTATTGCTGAGTAATATTTTATTGTATGGATATCTCACAATTTATTTATTCTTTCATGTTTTATAGACATTTGGATTGTTTCCAGTCTTTGGCAATTACAAATAAAGCTTCCCAGTTTGAATAGATGTATACTTTTACTTCTCATGTAATACCTAGGAGTGGAATGACTGAATCATTTGGTACTTGTACACAACTGTTTAGAGATGCTTTATTTGAAATAGCCAAACTGAAAACCATCTAAATGTCTGACTATTTTTTAGAAAATTCCAAACTTTTCCAAAGTGGTTGTCCATTTTACAATCTCACTAGCGGTATATGAGAGTTGCACTTATTTTGAATCCTTTCCAACACTGTCTACAGTTTTTTAAATTTCAGTCATTTGAATATACATGTAGTATTATCTTATTGTGTCTTAATTTGCACTGTTCTGGTAACTAATGACATTGAGAATATTTTCATGAGCTTATTTTCTATTAGAACATTTTCTTGGGTAATGTGCTCAAATCTATTGCCCATTTGTTTGTTTGTAGTTGAGCTGTTTGATTTTTATCTAGTATTCCTCTTTTTTTTTTTTGAGATAGACAGGAAGTGAGAGAGATGAGAAGCATCAAATCATAGTTGCGCACTTCAGTTGTTCATTGATTGCTTCTCATACGTGCCTTGACTTGGGGGGCTCCAGCTGAGCCAGTGACCCCTTGCTCAAGCCAGCAACCTTGGGCTTCAAGCCAGCACCTTTTGGGTTCAAGCTGACAAGCCTGCACTCAAGCCACTGAAGTCTCACTCAATCTGGCTGGCTACCTTGGGGTTTCAAACTGGGATCTCAGCATCCTGGGTTGATGCTCTATCTACTGCACCACCAACAGTCAGGCTACTTAGTACACTGTATTTGTAAATATAGTCTGGATACAAATTCTTTTCCAGGTAACATTTTTTGGAGGTATTTTTTCCAGCCTGTGGCTTATCTTTTCATTCTTTTAATGGTGTTTTTTGAAGATCAGATGTTTTTAATTGCGATGGACAAATTTTTAATTTGTTCTTTTGCAGGTTATGTTTTGGTGCTATACCTAAGAAATCTTTGCACAATTGAAGGTCACAAAAGTTTTCTCCTATGTTTTTTTTCTACATGTTTTATATACTTTGTAGGTTTTACATTTAGGTCTATGATTCATTTGAGTTAATTTTTGCATATGGTATAAGATTATATATCTATGTTTGCATACGGATATCCAATCTTTCCAGCATTGTTGAAAAGACTGTTTTTACTCCACTGAATTGCTTTTGTGCTTCTGTCAAAAGATAATTGTCCATATATATAGATTTATTTCTGAACTCTATTTTTTCATTGATCTATTTTTCTACATTTATACCAGCATCACGCTTTCTTGATTACTGTAGCTTTAGTAGTTTTTAAATTAAGTAGTGTTAGTTCTATAGCTTTGTATTTCTTTTTCAAAGTCGTTTTGGTTATTGTAGGAACTTTGTATTTACATATGAATTTTAATATTAGCTTGTCAATTTCTACAAAAAAAAACTGTTGGGCTTTTGATTGGTATTGTCTTGACTCTCTAGATCTATTTTGGGGAGAAATGATGTCTTAATATTGAGTAACCTAACTCAAAAACAAGGTCTGTCTCTTTAGAGAGAATATGTCTATTCAGCTGTTGTTGGAATGAATATTCTGTAAATGTTAAGTAGGTCAAATTTGTTGATAGTTTTGTTCAATTCTTTAGTTTCTCTTAGAAATATTGTTACTTCTTAGTGTATAAAACTTTCACCTTTTTGGTCATATTTATCTCTATGTATTTAATATTTTTACTGTGATTGTAAATGGCTTTTAAAATTTCAATTTCTGATTGTTCATTGCTAGTATATAGAACTATAATTAACTTTTGTGTATTGGTTCTTATCAGCAACCTTGCTAAACTCTCTTATTATTTTAGTAGGTTTTTTTTGGAGATTCCATCAGATTTTCTACATACATGCGTATATTTGCATACTCTGTAAATAAAGGTGGTTTTACCCCCCTCCCCCCAATCTGGATGCTTTTTAATTATTTCTTGCCTTATTACACTTGCTACAACCTTCAGTACATTACTGGATAGAGATAAGAGTAGACATCCTTATCTTGTTTCTAATCTTAGTGGGAAAGTATTCATTCTTTCACGATTGAGTACAATATCAGTAGTAAGTTTTTCATATTTGTTCTTTATCAGGGTGAGGGAGCTCCTTTTTGGTTCTGGTTTGCAGAGAATTTTTATCAGAAATGGATGTTGGATTTTGCCAAATGCTTTTTGGCAGCATTTTTTGAGATAATAATTTTGTGCTATTATGAATTTTCTTTTTAAATTAGGAACTGATTCACCTGATGGTAGAAAATCTGATGGAATCTACAAAAATAGATACTATCTCCCAAAAAGGCAGTGTATTAATTAAGAATTGTGTTTGGCCCTGGCCGGTTGGCTCAGCGGTAGAGCGTCGGCCTAGCGTGCGGAGGACCCAGGTTTGATTCCCGGCCAGGGCACACAGGAGAAGCGCCCATTTGCTTCTCCACCCCTCCGCCGCGCTTTCCTCTCTGTCTCTCTCTTCCCCTCCAGCAGGGAGGCCCATTAGAGCAAAGATGGCCCGGGCGCTGGGGATGGCTCTGTGGCCTCTGCCTCAGGCGCTAGAGTGGCTCTGGTTGCAACATGGTGACGCCCAGGATGGGCAGAGCATCGCCCCCTGGTTGGCAGAGCGTCGCCCCATGGTGGGCGTGCCGGGTGGATCCCGGTCGGGCGCATGCGGGAGTCTGTCTGACTGTCTCTCCCTGTTTCTAGCTTCAGAAAAATGAAAAAAAAAAAAAAAGAATTGTGTTTGACTGCAATAAATAGATACTTGAAAAATAGAAACATATAAACACCTGCTGTTTATTATCTTTATGTAGTGAAAAGTCTGGAAGTAGTGCTCTATGACATTTATTCATCTGTACTAGGAATTCAGAGCAAAGGTTTCCATAATTCTGGGCCCTTCCTTCAGAATTTCCTGATGGTACTTGCCGATTCAGTCATTTTGTCCACACACCAGGTATCAGGAAGAAGAAAGGAAAGGAGATTGCATTTACCAGTTAACTCTGTCCTTGTACTACTGTTCTACACACGGACACTTCAATCCACAACGAGGGCTGGGAGATGTAGTTTGTTGCTGGTCACATTATTCTCCCTGGTGAAAATCGCATTCTTTTCATAAGTGTGGAGGGAAGAATAGACATTTCATATATAATTAGCTATATCTTCCAAAGACACTGCTATTAATTACTCTTAGTATTAGTCTTTAAGAGTCATGAAAGCCCTATCAAGAATTATTCCCCCCATTTCTGATTTCAGGGAAAATTTCAGGGAAAGAAATTTTAAATATGGATTTGTTATTACATTTCCTAAGTGCAAATTTGTGGGCTCCAGTGTCCTCTCACTTTCCATGACTGAGCAGCCATTTTTTCAGGCTGTACATATGGACCCCTCGGGACTGTGAAGCCAGGGCTCCTACTCAAGCAGTGAGCTGTGTAACTTTGGGGATGGACTAGAAGGAGAATGGAGAGAAAGGCAGCTGTTGTTGGCCACTTCTTTCTGCAACTTTGTTACAAAGGTGTCCACTTTCTTAGTTCTGATGTTCTCTCTTTCATAAGATCCACCCTAATCTCACAAAAGTCGGAATTAATTGCCTCCTTCCCACAGCTCCACGGTCTTTTCTATGATAGCTTTATTGGGATATAAGTCATATACCATACAATTTAACCACTTAAAGTGTACAATTCAACGGTTTTTCATATATTCACAGAGTTGTGCAGCCATCACATAATTTTAGAACATATCATCACCTCAAAAAAAAAACCCTATATCCATTAGCCACCACCCCACATTCACCTCCAATCCCTCCCGGCCCTAGGCAACTACTAATACACTTTCTCTTTCTATAGATTTAACTATATGAACATGTCATATAAATAGAATTATTAAATGTACTTTCACAGTATTTTGCTCACACCTTTGTTTTTTACCCCTGCATTCTGCTCTGGGTTAAAGGGTTTTTGGGCTTTAAAGGGGCTCTGGGTTATTGGGTTAAAGGAGCTTATATGTAATTTCCACTGTAGACTAAGAGTTCCTGATCTGCTATCTTTTTATCAACAGTAGCAATGTGTCTGCTACATCAGTAAATATTAAACATAATAGGGTAGGTTGCAATATTTGGAAATACAGAAACAAAACTATTCCTGTTTGTACTTCAGCATTATAGTAGCAAGTAGATTTTGTAAAGACTTTGTATGTACTATAGTCGGCCTCTAACAACAGTATGGAGTCTAACTTCTGACTCCTAGCCATGTCTAATACATCTGCCCTAGTTTCTGGCCCAGCACAACTTCTACCATCTTTTTCACCCCCGCCTCTCCCTCCACCCATTAAAACCCATCTTAAGTTTTGTTTCTCTGGGAGTCAGGCACCAGGATTTAATCCTACTTCTGCCTCTCACACCAACTATAAGTATCAGAAAAATCTTTCCATCTCCCAAGTTGTAGTTTCTTTGTCTAAAAATATGGGAATGATGTTCAGTAAAGGCACCGTTAACTCCAAAAATATATGTACCTCATACGAACTCAGAATAAATGAGCAAAAACAAGATTTGTGACTTATGCTCTTTCTTCATAAGACCAGAATAAAAGAAACTTTTAAGGAAGGATGGATTAGCTGGAAGGTTATTTTCAAGAGATACTTTGATCATGGAAACATTTTTCAGATTAATTTCACTGAGTTGATTATATGATACCCTTTTGGATGACAGCAGACCCTGGGTTTAGAGATATAACTGGCTTCTAGAGCAGTCTTTTGTCTTCCCACTCATACTTTCACCTTTGGGCCATATGGCAGGTATATACAAAGAGAAATGTATATGGCAGAAGAGAAAACTATGGAGTATATGGTTAGTGGCTCTCACTATTAAAGCCACGTATTTGCAAGTAAAAGGATGAGGTCCGTGGCACTGGCGATGGGATTTAAACGGATTTAGGAACTAAGGCTGAAACAAGATCATAATTAGAAAAGATGCTGGGGTCATCATGTCAGTCCTCACCTGTTCGTCAGGCAGACAGGCTGTCCACAGCTTTCACTTCAAAAACATGGCGTATTCCTCTCACCAGCGTCTCTTGCCTTCCACTGGTTGAGGGAATAAAGTGTATTGTGGGTCCAGTCGCAGCTTCCATCTGATTTCTAGAAAAGACTACTGAAAACTCAGGGTAGGATATTGAATGATTTTTCTTTTTTTTTTTTTTAAATTTTTATTAATGGTAATGGGATGACATTAATAAATCAGGGTACATATATTCAAAGAAAACATGTCTAGGTTATTTTTTCATTAAATTATGTTGCGTACCCCTCGCCCAAAGTCAGATTGTCCTCCGCCACCCTCTATCTAGTTCTCTGTGCCCCTCCCCCTCCCCCTAACTCTCTCCCTCCCTCCCTCCCATGTCCTCCCTCCCCCCACCCCTGGTAACCACCACACTCTTGTCCATGTCTCTTAGTCTCATTTTTATGTTCCACCAATGTATGGAATCATGTAGTTCTTGTTTTTTTCTGATTTGCTTATTTCACTCCTTATAATGTTATCAAGATCCCACCATTTTGCTGTAAATGATCTGATGTCATCATTTCTTATGGCTGAGTAGTATTCCATAGTGTATATGTGCCACATCTTCTTTATCCAGTCTTCTATTGAAGGGCTTTTTGGTTGTTTCCATGTCTTGGCCACTGTGAACAGTGCTGCAATGAACATGGGGCTACATGTGTCTTCACGTATCAATGTTTCTGAGGTTTTGGGGTATATACCCAGTAGAGGGATTGCTGGGTCATAAGGTAGTTCTATTTGCAGTTTTTTGAGGAACCACCATACTTTCCTCCATAATGGTTGTACTACTTTACAGTCCCACCAACAGTGAATGAGGGTTCCTTTTTCTCCACAGCCTCTCCAACATTTGCTATTACCCGTCTTGTTGATAATAGCTAATCTAACAGGGGTGAGGTGGTATCTCATTGTAGTTTTGATTTGCATTTCTCTAATAACTAATGAAGCTGAGCATCTTTTCATATATCTGTTGGCCATTTGTATCTCTTCCTGGGAGAAGTGTCTGTTCATGTCCTCTTCCCATTTTTTTATTGGATTGTTTGTTTGTTGTTGAGTTTTATGAGTTCTTTGTAAATTTTGGATATTAGGCCCTTATCTGAGCTGTTGTTTGAAAATATCAGTTCCCATATAGTTGGCTGTCTGTTTATTTTGATATCAGTTTCTCTTGCTGAGCAAAAACTTTTAATTCTGATGTAGTCCCATTCATTTATCTTTGCCTTCACTTCTCTTGCCATTGGAGTCAAGTTCATAAAATGTTCTTTAAAACCCAGGTCCATGATTTTAGTACCTATGTCTTCTTCTATGTACTTTATTGTTTCAGGTCTTATATTTAGGTCTTTGATCCATTTTGAATTAATTTTAGTACACGGGGACAGGCTGTAGTCGAGTTTCATTCTTTTGCATGTGGCTTTCCAGTTTTCCCAACACCATTTGTTGAAGAGGCTTTCTTTTCTCCATTGTGTGTTGTTGGCCCCTTTATCAAAGATTATTTGACCATATATATGTGGTTTTATTTCTGGGCTTTCTATTCTGTTCCATTGGTCTGAGTGTCTATTTTTCTGCCAATACCATGCTGTTTTGATTATCGTGGCCCTATAATATAGTTTAAAGTCAGGTATTGTAATGCCCCCAGCTTCATTCTTTTTCCTTAGGATTGTTTTGGCTATTCGGGGTTTTTTATAGTTCCATATAAATCTGATGATTTTTTTGTTCCATTTCTTTAAAAAATCTCATAGGGATTTTGATGGGAATTGCATTAAATTTGTATATTGCTTTGGGTAATATGGCCATTTTGATTATATTTATTCTTCCTATCCAAGAACAAGGAATATTTTTCCATCTCATTGTATCTTTTTCGATTTCCCTTAACAATGCTTTGTAATTTTCATTATATAGGTCCTTTACATTCTTTGTTATGTTTATTCCTAGGTATTTTATTTTTTTTGTTGCAATCGTGAAGGGGATTATTTTTTTGAGTTCGTTTTCTAATATTTCATTGTTGGCATATAGAAAGGCTATGGACTTTTGTATGTTAATTTTGTATCCTGCGACCTTACTGTATTGGTTTATTGTTTCTAATAATCTTTTTGTGGAGTCCTTCGGGTTTTCGATGTATAGGATCATATCATCAGCAAAAAGTGATACCTTTACTTCTTCTTTTCTGATATGGATGCCTTTTATTTCTTTGTCTTGAATGATTTTTCTTAAGGAGAGATGTGAGAAATAAATCAGATAGGTTAAAACATCTTTGCTAACTTTTCCCAGTTTAAGGTGCCCTTTTAAAAATAAGAAGAATGGATTTTCCTACATTCCTTTCGTTATCAAAAAATCTTGGGAAGTATTTACTCATGCGAATATCTCACTGAGAAAGCCCAGTAACTGCCTTTAGTCAAGATAATTCTCTTAGTAAAACATTATTTTCTTGCCGACTGCACTCTCATTCTAGGCCACACAATGGGCCATTCTACTATATCTTACCTAAGATACTATTGTCTAGTCAAATATTACTTATTTATTATATTTAAACACTAGTTAAGTTCTGACTCTATTCTTCTCAGAGTATACCACTATTTGCAGATCAAATAAGCAAGAAGAAAGGAATGTTTCTCTACTCTATCACATGAAAAGGCTAGGGAGGAAAAATGTTGAATTAAGTGAAGGCCGAGAGGTGCTCTGTGCACAGCCACTGCCTCCTTCCCATTCACAAGTCACAATCTATTCTTTCTAACATGATTAAGAAGGAATTCTCCTACAGACTTAACCCTTTACGAGGGATATCATAGCCAGCCTCTTATGTCTGTGAGCCCAGTTCAAGGGGCCCACAGGCTTTTCTGTGTAACTCACATCCTCTGTCTCATTTCCAAAGAAATCACTACGAATCTACAGAGAAAGCACGGTACTATTATCCCTGTGCCATAAATAATAGCACACACCCAGAAAAGGGGGGATATAAGGCCAGATTAATTAAAAAAGTCAAAGGGGGAAGTATCATTGTGTCTCTCCTTTGGGTGACTTCGTCAACCCGCAACCATTGGTCTTCTCTGCTGTGACTTTGTCAATCAGCAGTTTTTGATCTTCTTCTGCTGTGACCTTGTCAGCCAGCAGTTGTGGGTCTTCTCCTGCTGTGACCTTGTCAGCCAGCAGTTGTGGGTCTTCTTCTGTTGTGACCTTGTCAGCCAGCAGTTGTTGATTGGCTCCCGACAAGAAAGGACACGGACAAGCAATAAAATGACTGTTTTCACTGATGCCCGAGCCATACTATGATGGGTGTTTTGCGTCTATCCTTGAAATCTAAGCTATCGAACACTTGCTAAGGGGGAAGAGGCTCTGTTCCCTTTCTCTTTTCTGGTTCACTTTGAGATTTTCTACAGGAGAGATTCATTGGTTCAACCTACCTTGGTTTCTCATGTGGAGTTTTGGTCATGGAAGCCCAGCACCCAGAGTAGGGGGCATTTGAAGCTGAAAGAAGAAAGATGAGGCTGGGATGGGCTTCTAGCACCGCTGACCTCCTAGAGGCGAGAGTGTCACCACTTGTGCCGTAGTTACTGTTCCTGCAACTTGGTGAGTTGGGGCATCAGAGAACACAGAGTTTTCAGCTTACTCTGTTCTCCTTTACAATGTGTCTGTAAAGTCATGGTGCACTTTTGACCGGTTACAAGAAAGCAACAAAAGACGATAGAAATGTGAAATCTGCACCAAATAAAAGAAAAACTCTCCCAGTTTCATACCTATTCAGTGCAGTTCAATGTGGGCTCACGCACAGATTTTTTAGGGCTCCTTAGGTAGCTATCCTATATACCCTCTACAGACTCGTCACTGACTGATGGCCTACCAGAATGGGTTTCTCCACCAAACGCCGGTTTCCTTCAACTGCTTATCCCACCGAGTAATGTGATTCCTATGTGGTGGCGCTTCGTTATAAACGCGCCGATATTCAGATATTCACGTTGCACTTTGGTCATGGATTCGAATTTAGTGAGCCACAGAACACACTGAAATTTCCTCTGTACCGTCCACATCTCGACTGGCATGGCTGTGGGCTGCACCGCTGTGTGTATACACGGTGTCACGTCATCATTTGCGCATGCGCACATGCTGCCACATCATCCTACAGAAACTGGGAGGGTTTTCCTTTCATTTGGTGTAGATTCACATATCTATCGTCTTTTGTTGCTTTCTTGTGGCCGGTCAAAAGTGCACCATGACTTTACAGACACATTGTATTAGCTCCCATCATGCCTGCTGGCTTAGAAGTACTTGGTAAAGGCTGTTACTAGATGTGGAGAGCTCAGAGCTGGTGGGATGAGGGCATGGGGCAGAGATGGCACTTGTGTGATAGACTACTGCTGTGTGGAGAGTTTGGTGTTCTTTCCCTTTAGAATTCCTATCAACAATATTTCTCATGACTTAGATCATTATATGCCTTTAGGCTTTAATACTCAGAGGTAGTTCCATTGGTTTTAAGCTTTAATTAAGAAAGGAAATAATTAGGAAAACAGATTTCCCCTTTCAATTCCTATTTAACTTACAAATCTGTTTTCTGCTATGTATTCATATTGTGCTTCAGAAGTTGGCCAGCCTGACCAGCGGTGGCGCAGTGGATAGAGTGTAGGACTGGGATGTGGAAGACCCAGGTTCAAAACCTCAAGGTCGCCAGCTTGAGCACAGGCTCATCTGGTTTGAGCAAGGTTCACCAGCTTGAGCCCAAGGGTGCTGGCTCGAGCAAGGGGTTACTCAGTCTGCAGTAGCCCCTAGTCAAGGCACATATGAGAAAACAGTCAATGAGAAACTAAGGTGCCACAATGAAGAATTGATGCTTCTCATTTCTCTCCCTTCTGGTCTGTCTGTCCCTATCTGTTCCTCTCTGTGTCTCTCTCTGTCTCTGCCAAAAAAAAAAAAAAAAAAAGGCCAAATGTTAATTTGTTCAAGGTTTTCATAAAAATAATTTACAGAGACAGAGAGTGAGTCAGAGAGAGGGATAGACAGGGACAGACAGACAGGAATGGAGAGAGATGAGAAGCATCAATCATTAGTTTTTCATTGCGAGTTGCAACACCTTAGTTGTTCATTGACTGCTTTCTCATATGTGCCTTGACCGTGGGCCTTCAGCAGACCGAGTAACCCCTTGCTGGAGCCAGCGACCGTGGGTCTAAGCTGGTGAGCTTTTTGCTCAAACCAGATGAGCCCACGCTCAAGCTGGCGACCTCGGGGTCTCGAACCTGGGTCCTCTGCATCCCAGTCTGACGCTCTATCCACTGTGCCACGGCCTGGTCAGGCTCATAAAAATAATTTAGAATTTGAAATTACCCTCATAGAATTTTTTCTTCTACTATAATTAAATTTCTTGATTCTCATTTCATAATATACAAAGTTAGATTTCAAACAAGAGCATTCCTATGATAATTCACCCATCTGAAAGCATTCTGGAGTGGATCTTTGATTACATGTAGAAAATTCACTTACCTTTTTTTAGATATTAACAAAATAAGATCAACATAAAGTAATTAATTGGAATCCAAGCACATGTAATTCTGGTTCTTAACCCTTTGGGGCACATGTTTAATATGTGCATTTTCTCACCCATCTTAGAGGAAAGATACTAGACCTGCTTGTGCAATCTTAGCTTTCTTCCCGATTGATTCAGGCGGCTACAGTGGAAATTATTTGGGGTCACATCAGGATTAAAAGCCCACATAGCTACAACTAAAAACAGTTTGATATGCAGTCTCTATGGTAACTATGTACATTGAAGAAATAGTTTGTGGGGAGATGAGTGGTAGGAGAATGTAAAGAGAGATAAGGAGTGAAAAAGAATGAAAAGATAAAGAAGAAAGGCAGAGCAACAAATTGAGACCTGCCCATAGAACCAAATTCTCTCAAGGCCACCCCTCCCTCCCAGGCAGATACGAAACCCGAGGTTGCTCTTGTCCAGTCCAGTGTCTTGGATTTCAAATTATCAAATGGCGAAATTGATTCATGTGTCAAGTGAAATCTTATATAGATACCCAAAATATAAAAATAAGTAAAGTAGTAGTTTTAAAATTTAAGTTATTTAAACTTTAAATAGTTTATCCATTTCTCCTATCCCCCATCCCTTGCCTCTTGCCTCTTACAATCACCAGTCTCTTCTCTATATCTATGAACTTGGGTGGTTTTTTTTTTTTTTTTAATAAATTTTTATTAATGGTAATGGGATGACATTAATAAATCAGGGTACATATATTCAAAGAAAACATGTCTAGGTTATTTTGTCATCAAATTATTTTGCAAACCCCTCGCCCAAAGTCAGATTGTCCTCCATCACCCTCTATCTAGTTCTCTGTGCCCCTCCCCCTCCCCCTAACTCTCTCCCTCCCTCCCTCCCATGTCCTCCCTCCCCCCCCCCACCCTTGGTAACCACCACACTCTTGTCCATGTCTCTTAGTCTCATTTTTATGTTCCACCAATGTATGGAATCATGTAGTTCTTGTTTTTTTCTGATTTACTTATATCACTCCTTATAATGTTATCAAGATCCCACCATTTTGCTGTAAATGATCCGATGTCATCATTTCTTATGGCTGAGTAGTATTCCATAGTGTATATGTGCCACATCTTCTTTATCCAGTCTTCTATTGAAGGGCTTTTTGGTTGTTTCCATGTCTTGGCCACTGTGAACAGTGCTGCAATGAACATAGGGCTACATGTGTCTTCACGTATCAATGTTTCTGAGGTTTTGGGGTATATACCCAGTAGAGGGATTGCTGGGTCATAAGGTAGTTCTATTTGCAGTTTTTTGAGGAACCACCATACTTTCCTCCATAATGGTTGTACTACTTTACAGTTTGGGTGTTTTTTTATTTACACATATAAGAGAGACCAAACAGTGTTGTTTTCTATCTATTTATTTATTTATTTATTTATTTATTTATTTATTTATTTTGGGGGGCGGAGAGAGAAGGACAGATAGGGACAGGCAGACAGAAAGGGAGAGAGATAAGAAGCATCAATTCTTCATTGCGGCACTTTAGTTGTTCATTGATTGCTTTCTCATACGTGCCTTGACTGGGGAGCTACAGCAGACTGAGTGACCCCTTGCTCTAGCCAGAGACCTTGGGCTCAATCTGGTGAGCCTTGCTCAAGCCAGATGAGCCCATGCTCAAGCTGGCGACCTCAGAGTTTTGAATCTGAGTCCTCCATGTCCCAGTTCGTCGCTCTATCCACTGTGCCACTGCTGGTCAGGCACCATACAGTATTTGTTTTTCAATGCCTGACTTACTTTACTTAGCATAATGCCCTTGACACCCATCCATGTTGTTGCAAATGATAAGATTTCATTCATTCTTCTTCTTCATAGCTGAATAATATTTCCTTGTGTATACACACACACACATGCACACACAGTACAATTTCTTTATTCATCCATCCATAAAAATAGGTTGATTCCATATTTTGACTATTGTAAGTAATGATGCAGTGAACATGGTGGTGCATATATCTTTTTCAATATGTTCTCATTTTCTTCAGATAAGTACCCAGAAGTGGAGTTTCTGAGTCATATGATAATCATATCTTTACTTTTTAAGAACCTCTGTACTGTTTTATTGTGGTTGCACCAGTTGACATTCCCACCAACCATGCACAAGGGTTCCCTTTTCTCCACATTCTCACTAACACTTGTTATTTCTTATCTTTTTAATAATAGCCATCCTAGAAGCTGTGAGGCAATATCTCACTGTGGTTTTGATTTGCATTTTTGTGATGATTAGTGATGTCAAGTGTCTTTTCATGTGCCTGTTGGCCATCTGTATATCTTCTAAAGTAATGTTTTATTAATATAAGTGTATAACTGAACATTTATAACATTACCTTAGCATTAAATTAATTGGTGAGACCAACAATAGTCTTTTATAATCACAAGAATTTGAAATTCTAGGATATGGGTGACACTTTTTTTTATCAACCACTATATTCAATTTTTGTGTTTTCTATTAAATGCAGTATATTAAAAAACTCTTGTTTCATATCAAAAGCAAATAGTGTCTTTCAAAACTTCTCAAGACACATAAACAATTTTAAACAGTTTTAATATTTTGAAGGAGGAGTAATTGGTAAATTTGGATCTGCAGGCTGATCACTGTAAGTTGCAAACAGAGATGCCATCAGTACATAAGCCAAGTGAGCACTTTTATATGTATGTATTTTCAGTGGGTGTCAGGACTCTCTATGGTGAGTGTCCTGTGTACGTATTCTACTATGTAACACAGTGTGGCACAATGTCCAGAACATGCCCTGCATGGTTTGACCTGAGACTTCTGTGGCATTTAATTGATCCTTGCATATTCCAGGTATGGTAGTTTGCTGGCTTACATGTGCATATCTAAATTTTAAAGAAAGAACAGTACAGAATGATGACCTTACAAATGAACAACACGTTTACAAATCTCCCTGACACATGCACAGATGTGGCGGAGACACTGAACCCTGAGTTTAGAATGCACACACTGACCTAACCAGGCAACCTGGCAGCATATCCCAGGGCCGGTGTGTGCACGTGTCAGGGACATCCTGCTTTTCATTACAATTAAATATGTAATTGTCCGATTCCAATCTCGTGAGTTTCCTAAGCCTCTCATTTGAAATCTAGTGTCAGAATTTTAACTCTGAACAAATATCCCAAGCTCACCTGACCTGGCACCCCTCACCAAATCGCCTGGGTACCCAAAAAGTTATTCTGGTGATACAAGTGAAACTGTATTTCCTGAAATTTATGGTCACTTTATTCTGTTGTGGTGTCCTCTACCTGATGAGTTTTCTTTGTAATAAATTGATATTTTTTGTTAGAACATTCCTAATGATCACTTGTCAGCCTTTTGACTAAGATCAAGTGTAAAATATTCCTAGTGAATTCTCAGAATAAAGTCCTAACACCTTCGTTTGGTTTGCAGGGTCTCTCTTGTTTTCTAAAGCTATTATCGTCCCAAACACTGCATACAAACAGACCTCATTTTCTTTTGTGTTTCTACATTTTGCTTTTGCTTTCTATTCACGTAAAATGCTTTTCCCTTATGTCTAAATAGTTTTGATAAAAAGTGTTAGAAGTGGATATCATTTCATTTTTGGTGCAGCAATATAGATTTGATTAGATAGATAGATAGATAGATAGATAACAGGTGCGCACACACACACGCACCCAGTATATAAAGTACATAAAAAATATTTAATGGGAAGATTTTCTCATTATGTTATGTGAATTGAAAATTGAAAAATACAATGATCCTATTTTTCTTTTCCTTTAGGAGAAAAAATATATAGGAAAAAATTTCCTGAAAGTTTCTACCTACACAAAAATGTTATTAGTTGTTGGAACTGGAGATGAGGTTTATTTTACTTATTGGTATTTTATGTTTGGACAGTAGACCTGTTTTGTTTTGTAATAAGACATAAATTAAAATTTATCTCTAAAGCATACTTTATCTCATCCTTTCATAAAATTTTGGAATATCTTAACCCCAAACTCTTCTCATAATTACTCATATATCCCGGTATTTTAAAAAATGTTTAATGAGTGTGAGTGGCACTGAGGTTGAAGGTAATACTCACTAGTGTTCAGCACAGAACAGTTTTTTTTGTTTTGTTTTGTTTTTTGTATTTTTCTGAAGCTGGAAATGGGGAGAGACAGACCCACTCCCACATGCGCCCGACCGGGATCCACCCGGCACGCCCACCAGGGGCGATGCTCTGCCCACCAGGGGGCGATACTCTGCCCCTTCGGGGTGTCGCTACGTTGCAATCAGAGCCACTCTAGCGCCTGGGGCAGAGGCCAAGGAGCCATCCCCAGCCCCCCGGGCCATCCTCGCTCCAATGGAGCCCTGGCTGCGGAAGGGGAAGAGAGAGACAGAGAGGAAGGAGGGGGGGGGGGGAGTGGAGAAGCAAATGGGCGCTTCTCCTATGTGCCCTGGCCGGGAATCGAACCCAGAACAGTTTTTTTGATATCCCTTTCTATCAGTCCACTGAACTCTGCTTTGGAAATCATCACACTCTCCATCCACTCATGTTTCCAATGATACCCCTTATCTCCATGGGTTGGGTCACAAATGCAGGAGGAATTGAGATATATTATTTCCTAAGGCCTCGGTGACATTTTTTAAATAATCTTCTCCAATAGGCAAAAGGCATGTAGGTTCGCTATGTCATTGTTGTGAATGACATGTGCGCAAAGAAATCTGACTGTTGTTTCTGAGGTGAAGATAACAGGGGATACCTCTCGGTCGGCTCTGTCAACCCAGAGTCCTAATATCTTGCTTTGGGGCTTGTTTCTGCGCTCACAGTCATATGTGCTTCTCCCGAAACAAAGGGGATATATTTGGTAGTCACTGATAATTTTTTTTAAGTGGATTAGGCAGGTTTCCTTGAAACTTCTTCCCTAATTTAGCATGAAGTAGAATTACATAGTAGAAATGAAGGAATTTATTTGGAGATATCAAAAATAGGAAGGGGAATTGTTTGGTTACACCGCAGACTGCCAGAGGGCTGGGGAATGGATTGGAGAAAATTATCAAGCATGCATGTTGTTTTTAAGTGATACTTGAAACCGGGATGTGAAACAGCTGTGTTGTTGGGGGGGTTTTCTCGTGCCAACTTTCCTTATTTGATTGATTCTTCTCTCTGACAGCCCACTGTGCTGATAAATGTGTCCACGGTCGCTGCATTGCTCCAAACACCTGTCAGTGTGAGCCTGGCTGGGGGGGCACCAACTGCTCCAGTGGTGAGTTTGCACCTGCTGTTGTCTGTCTCAGGATGTTTGTGCTGTAAGGACCCCCTTGTCTGCAAATTACCCTGAACCAGGGGGTTTCCCTTTTCATCCCTACGCACAATGTGGTGTGGATTCCCGACCCCACTCATTAATGCCGTTTCCTTTAAATCTGTGCATGTATTCTACACAGAGCTGTTGTTAACTGGGTAGAGAGAAGGGACCTGGGAAAAGGAGATTTCAATACTGTGATGCTGATTCTTCTATAAGTACAAATGTATTTGCCAGAGTAGGGCATTTGTGGTAATATAGCTATTGTATTCTAACTTCATGTTTTTACTTGTTGATTTATCGGTGATACTTTCTTGGTGATTAAAATTTACCACTTATTGGTTATAACTTGGAAGTAAAATTGATATTTTCAATGCCTAACCTAATTTTCTCTGCGTTCTGAGAAGCAAACAATGAGCACTTGCTAAGATAACTTTGGGGAGAAATATTGGTAGTAAACAAAAATTCATAAACAGTTTGGCATTAAATTAAACATAATAAGTATATATTCTGTCTTTGTTGTGTTAGAATTATAACTCTAAGATAATGATATTTTGGACGATTAGCAGGTTGTACTTAAAATGTCATATTCTTTATTGAGTATTAAATGATGGAATGCCACGCAATACACAGTTGCTTTTCTAAATTTCACAGTTAAAAGTGAAGTTTTCTGGCTAAATCATTGCTGTGTGTATAATTGTATTCACTTCCTGCTCCTTCACACCTCTTTTAAGCCTTGAAAAATATGAGAAAGAATCAGAGTGCAGCTAAATTGTAAGGCACGAACTCTTATGTTTAAAGAAAGAAAAAAAATAGTTTTAAAAAGTAGCAATCTCTCGTGACAACACAAATGTGTCCTCATTTATACAAAACAATTTTCTGAAACTAGTCCCAGAGGACAGCAAGCTATCTAGGTAATCTGGTTTTAAAGATTTTTACTTGCTTACGTTTAGAATTGAGAAATGCCTCTTTATCTTAATAGAATTACTTGTTTCAGTTTTGTGGTCTCTTGGCTGTCCCTGCGTCTGTGCACAGAGCATTCTGTGTAAAAGAGTCTTCTTGTTGTGTCTTAAACAGGGAGTGTGTGTGTGTGTGTCTGTGTGTGCGTGTGCGTGTGCGCTCCTGACCAGCTTCCAATTCTAAGGGCTAACTGTCCTACAGGGTTTGTTTTGCTTCTGTTGGAGATCGGGAGGAGAGTGGGCATTTTGTTCACATGGTGTTGAGGCAGAATGTTTGGGATGTGGGATTTGGCTCAGGTCCATTTTTCTGGCCAACTGACCTCAACTGTGATGTGGCTTTCATTAACTTTTCCAGCTTAAAAATCAGTCGTGCCTACACATTTTGAGGAAAAATAACATTATTATATAAACTAGTGGAAAAAGAGAAGGGTGGATGTAATATTTGTCAATTGAAAAGTGAAGTTTGTTACTAATTCTAGGGCAAGAATGCAGTGGAATCATTTTAGCTATCTTCGTACTTTGTCTCATAAGGACTGCCGCCCATGTCAAGCCAAGAGATCAGACTGAAGAGTGTTTGTGTGAAAAACAAAACAAAAGCCTACATGGGTTTCCGGCTCTCCAGGACTGGTTTAGGCCTTGTGGAAAACAAAACTGGTGCTTTTCTCTTGCAGGTTAGGCCTTCTCGAAAATATAGTATTTTATTTTGCAGTTGACTTAACTTTTAAAGGAAGGCTCTAGAATTCTGAGAACAAATGTTCTTTCAATCCTGGAAGGTGATATTTGCACAACTTTGAGTTTATTCTCTATAACTCATGTCTCGGCTTCTTTATAGTGAACAAAAGCATATATAAACATGGACAGATAGCTGATGTCTTCAAAGATGCTTGGAGAAAAATATTTCTGACGCCTTGTTAAGGATATAAGACAAATGCTATTCAGAGCTGGAGCGCTGGGTCTTGGTTACCTGGGTTTTGTCTGTGGCAGTTACTCTAATATCATCCATTAGGAGTTACATAATTTATTACTCTAGGCCAAGTAATTCTTGAAATAAAATGCATTTTCTGGTAAATTACTAGAATCTACTGAGTAACGGAGTTAATGGCCTAAATTTCAAAGATTCTATTCCTATGTCCCCTCTTCTTTGATTATTCTTATACATATATACTGCTCACGAAAATTAGGGGATATTTCATCATTTTATATTTATTTTTAAATATCCCTAATTTTTGTGAGCAGTATGTTTGATGATATATATTAGATCTATAAAATAATTGCTTTAATAATCAGAGTAGTTTCTTGTATCAGTCAGAGTCCAGTCAGGAGACAGAAACCACATAGTGTGTGTGTGTGTGTGTGTGTGTGTGTGTGTGTGTGTGTAAAGCTTTTATTTTGGAACAGTTTTAAATTTACAAAAAGGTGCAAAGATAGAGAGTTCCAATATACCTGAGTCTTTATTTGAATTTCATCGGTTCTTCTATTAATGTCCTCTTTCTATCCCTGGATCCAATCCAGAGGACCACGCTGCTTTTCCTAGTCATGTCTTCCCGACCCCTCTGGTCTTTGACAATTTCTCAGTTGTTTTCCCTCACCTTGATAATCTTGAAAAGTAATAGCCAGCTATCCTGGAGAGTGTTCCTCAGTCTACGTTTATCTTTCTCCTGATGACACTGGGGTTATGTTTTTTGAATAGAATACCACAGAGATGAAGTGCCCTTCTCATGACATCACATTAGGGTTATCTTGACATTCATATCACATCACTGATGATGTCACCTCTTGGTTAACCTTCCTGATGTGTAGTGTTTGTCAGGTTTCTCCACATAAAGTCACTATTCTTCCCTTTCCCTACTCTGTTCTTTAAAAAGCAAGTCACTAAGTCTAGCCTGCCCTCAAGGGTAAAGAGAAAGAATTAAGCTCAAGTCTGTGAGGGCTGAATACCTACATACGTTATTTGGAACTCTCTTTAAGGAAGATTTGTCTTTCCCCTATTTATTCAATCACTTATTTATGTCAGTATGGACTCATGTATATTTATTGATATTTTGAGTTATAAACCAGTATTGTGTTATTTCTCTGCTCAAATTGTTTCAACTTTGGACATTGGGAGTTCCTTCAGGTGGCTCCTGTGTCCTGTTGACCTGTCCCCACACTTCTGCTTTTGTTTGTTTGTTTAGAGCACTTCCTTACTTCATGCTCTACCCATCTTCAGAGGAAAGACCTTCTCACTCTTTATATGAGATACAAATACTAATAGTTGTGTACCCATTGATGATTAAATTAATTTTCCCTCAAATTTATTTTTTTATTATTTTTTACAGAGACAGAGAGAGAGTCAGAGAGAGGAATAGATAGGGACAGACAGACAGGAATGGAGAGAGATGAGAAGCATCAATCATCAGTTTTTTGTTGTGACACCTTAGTTGTTCATTGATTGCTTTCTCATATGTGCCTTGACCAGGGGCCTTCAGCAGACCGAGTAACCCCTTGCTCAAGCCAACGACCTTGGGTCCAAGCTGGTGAGCTTTGCCCAAACCAGATGAGCCTGCCCTCAAACTTGCGACCTCAGGGTCTTGAACCTGGGTACTCCGCATCCCAGTCCGATGCTTTATCCACTGCGCCACTGTCTGGTCAGGCAATTTTCCCTCAAATTTAGTCATAGTTTTACTGACTATTGCTACCTAGTTACTAAGGTTAATGTCTAACAACTTGTTTATAAAATAAAATAAAAAAGAAAAGAGAAGAAAAAAGAAAATAGCACCTACAAATGAACATATCGATATAACAAGCTAATAGAAAATAGTAACGACTACAGGCTCCTTTTCTGGAATTAGTCACACGGCTGTAACTGCGTGTGGCTTCCTCCTTCCACGCAGCACTGTGTATGCGACCCTTCTCAGCCCAGACCCCACCGCTGGGAGTTCTTTCCATGGTGGAGGGGCTTAAACCTTCATTCCTGAATTAATTGAATTCTCAATTGTCCTGTCTTTTTATTTTTTAAATAAATTAAAATTATTGATTGATTGATTGATTGATTGATGGGGGGGGGAGAGAGAGATTGATTTGTTGTTCTATTTATTTATGCAGTCATTGCTTGATTCTTGCATGTGTCCTGACTGGAGATTAAACCTGCAACCTTGGCATACCAAGACGATGCTCTAACCAACTGAGCTACCCAGCCAAGGCCTGTCTTGCCTTTTTAAAAAATTGTTCATGTTTTCTATTAACCCTTGTTAATGGGCATGGAAGTTTGAGAGGTACTCCCCTTGGTTTCCAGACCATAGTTTTCCTTTCTTCTATTGTATGGTAGCAACCCACTCTCTTCTTGATGATCAGGATCAACAATTTCATCCATACAAGTAAGTACTTTTATTTATATTAAGAGGCTAAAATAACCAGATGGCAGTAAATTGATAACCGTCACACAGGACTATCTCTCTGTCTTTGTTTTCTTCCTAATATATTTGGATGATTAAGGAACTAACAGGTAACTTCACATGCACAGATTTACAAAGGTTTCCCTTGGAGAGTTAATCTGTTTACTTTGTCAGTGACGAGGAAGATTCTTATGTGTGATATACAGTCAGCGTTCTGGATCTCAATGTATTCTCTGTATAAAAAAAACCCAGGTGTGTCAGATAACTGTGCAGATTTTCTTCCCCTGGAGTGAAATCAAGATTTATTTGACTAGACTTGGACATATTGCTTCTTTTTAAATTTGATTAAATGATTTTTTACCAAAGCACACACATATTTTACTTTTATTGACATCCTAACGTATACCCTAGCCTATACGACATCAATCTGTCTTACCTCCATCGCTCCCATTGCTCCCTTCCCTCCGCTCATTCCTGTTCTCTCTCTTTACCCCTCCCCCATCAATTTCTCAGTCCCATCATCAATCTTCTGTTCTTCTTCCTCCCTCCCTGTATGACAAACAACTCCTGGAGGGCAGGCACTGTGTGTTATTAATCTCTGTAGCCTCCACTGTGCCTGGTAGATGTTGGAGCACAGTACATGTTTGTTCCATTTAATTAGATTAAATGAACCATATGATTCTATATGATTCTAAGAAGGTCATTCATGTATTCATGATGCAAAATTCCACTGAGTGATTACTGTGTGCAAGGAACTGTATTGGATGCTGGGGATAAGGAAACTAATGTGGAATAAAGCAGTAAAGCTCATGCTTAGAGAAAAGTAGACAGCAGTGTGAATGTTTCATCCTGAGCAAGGGAACAGCCTCAGTCATAGCGGTGGGTTGAGGAACCATAAAATAGAGTTGCGTAGGTAGTGTGAGATTTTCTGGGTGGACTTGGGCAAGAAGGACATAATGAATTGCTCTGGAGTGAGGGGTAATGAAAAGAAGATGACGACATATAGAGAATTTTTCTAGAAACTTAGCTGAGAAGCCAACGAGGAGGAACAAAGAGGGAACCAGTAAAAAGGCAAATGTAGGCTCAAGGAAAGTTTTGTGATTGTTTGATTTTATTTATGTTTTAAGGTAAAAAAATATTTAGAGGCTGAGAGGGAGGTGTAAACAGAGAAGCTGGAGATTCAGTTGAGAGAGAAGACCATTTAGGTGAAAGAACAGGCTCCTGAGAAGACAGTTGGGGGGTGGGATGGGATCCCAGGAACTGATTAGCAGGAAGAAGTGCTTCCCATTCCCAAGAGAATGAGAGGGACAGAGTGTCGGGCAGGGATGTCCATAGGTTTCTGGTATCAGGGTGCTGCGTGGTGAGGGAATTCATATTTGATGATCTTTCTTCTCTTGGTAAACTTGGGGGAAAGAGAATCTGCTGATTCTAAGGAGAGCAGAGTTGGGTCACTTGATGATGATGATGATGATGATGATGATGACAGGTAGTTTTACTTTACTGAGCGCTCAGTGTGTGCCAAGCATCATTATAAAGGCTTTACAGGGATAGCATTTAATGTTCACAACAGACAGATAGCTGGTTACAATTCTTGTAATGGCGATGCAGAAACATTAAATGACTTACCTAAGTTTATACATGTAGTAAATGGTGGAGACAGACTCACATTCAGAGCCAATAACTTTAACCACAAGGTATGGTGACTCCTGAAGCTGGAAAGGGGTTTGGTGAAAGTGACAAGGGGTACTAAGAGGAATGAGAGCAGGAGGCAGGGCTGAAAACACCA
Source organism: Saccopteryx bilineata (assembly GCF_036850765.1). Taxonomy (NCBI): domain Eukaryota; kingdom Metazoa; phylum Chordata; class Mammalia; order Chiroptera; family Emballonuridae; genus Saccopteryx; species Saccopteryx bilineata. The sequence goes on from NC_089493.1 coordinate 259,450,287, forward strand.
GACAAATATTAACATAAATTTCCCGAGAGATGTTGAGGGTACACTAACATTGCAGATGATGAATTTCAAATGACACCAGTTTGTTTAGCCTCATTTGTAATTTTTAATTTCCTCATTTGGAATATTAAGAATGCTGGGCCAGATTATATTTACGATCCCTTTCAAGTCTGTGATTCTATGAGTGGTTTATTCTAATAACCAAACATATATGCAATCCCTGAGACCTTGCCTTGTGTTGGAAACCCTTTAAAACTTTTGTATGAGTTACAATAATACACTTGTTCTTTCAACCTGTATAATCCTATTCATGATTTTCTAAATGTCTTTAGAGATATTTATTTCTCTTCTGGCTATCAGGCACATCCAAAACTACAGGAAAGTCCTGAATCAACCAGCAGCCAGCAAATTGTTTTCAAATGCTTTTGACAATAGGACCCAATAGAGGCAAAAAATGGAAGTTAATTTTGGTTTAGAAAATCCAAAGTGGAGTTGTTTGGTCACCAAGAGCATTTCTACTTAAATGTACGTGGGAGTAGTGAAAATATGCCTAGGAGGCAAGACAGGCTCAGCATTTTCAGGTTCCGTGGCAGGAACACTGATAACCTTTTCTATAAAGCAAGCGCACTGTGAAACACTGGGTAAGTAATGAGACTTTGCCTGCAGGATATTTGGAGTGGGGAATCCATTTGCAGAATATTACAAGCCAGAAGTGGTAAGGCACAAAAAAGCTGCCTTACTCCCCAGCAAGATTTGTTGTAAAGATTTATTGACTGGACACAATAGTCAGGTCGATATTGTCTGGGGAGAGAAGGCACTCAGAGCCCAGTCCCGGAGGCAAGTCATTAACATGCCCATCTCTCTGTCAGAATTACTTTAGAAATCAGGTCGATGGGGCAGCAAGAGTAAGAGTGGATCATTTGGGTTCACTAGCATGAGGACAGGGCAGTGATGAGGGATGGGAAGGATTGCATTCAGGGCAGAACTGTCTGAAAGCAATTTTACTGATGGACTGCCCAAATATTTTGATAGAGGTTACAAACAGAAACTGCTGATTTTGCCTTTCTGAAGGAGTCTGAAATCTGGGCTGTTCTTAGTTGCTCTCCAGAGGGGCAGAACTGCCTCCTCCCCATGTTGGAACTGAATTTCAGTAGTCCTGGCTGCTCTCCTTTCTGTGCGGTTTCTGAGCCTAACTTTCCCCGTGTTTCAACCAGGGAGAAGAGCATCTACTTCGTTTGCTCGTGAGGATTAAATGGCACAATGCCTGTTCAGTGTTCAACACTGTGCCTGGCAGCATAATAAAGGCTAAATAAATGGTACTTGCACTTTCTTGTGTAACGAATGGACTTCCACCAGACTTTTCAACATCAGTGTGGTCTTTAGACTGGAGACCGGATAGGTGGTTCTAAGTGGCCATCTCATTGTGTCCTGCAGAAGCCTCTCTACATAGTCACTTGCTAGATGGCTCCCCAGACAGCCCTGGTGCAGTTTTGTGTGTGTGTATATGATTTCTACCTGTGACCATGGATGTCCGTCTTTTCCACATGCATTTGGTCTGGTTTATATTGCTGCTGGCACAGTGAGAACACTACATTTATGTTATTCATACCAGTCAGTTCACTGGCAGTGGGTATAAGGACAAAGCTGGGCTGTCATGTTCTTTAACTCTATTCCACATCATTTATTGGTTTTTTGTTATTCTATTTTTTCTTTGTGTAATATCCCTCCACAACCACTTATCAGAAAATCTTGGCTCAACCTGAAAATATAACAAAATCCAGCCTTTTCTCACTGTCTCTACTGCTGCCATTCAAATCCATGCCTCCATCCTCTTTTTTTTTTTTTTTTTAGAGGCAAAATAGATTTTTATTAAGACATATCCTTTTCTTTTTCTCACAGACAGCAATTTAAAATATCTGCTATGTTTTGCTTAATTTGGAAGCTCTAGATATTCTATCATTTTTTAGTCACTAAATATATTTATTTAGAATAACTTTTTATTTTTAAATTATAGTTGATGTACAATATTATATTAGTTTTAAGTATATAACTTAGTGATTAGATATTTGTGTAACTTGTGAAGTGATCACTCTGATAAATCTAGTACCCATTTGACACCATACACAATTATTACAACATTATTATCTATAGTATATTCTTTATGCTGTACTTGACATTTCCATGTCTACTTTGTAACTGCCAGTTTGTACTTCTAAATCCCTTCACGTTTTTCACCCATTCTCCCAACTTCCCTTCCATTTGGCAATAGTCAGAATGTTTCTATCTATGAGTTTATTTCTGTTCTGCTTGTTTATATTTTATTTCTTAGATGCACATATAAGTGAAATAATATGGCATTTGTCTTCCTCTCTCTGACTTATTTCACTCAGCACAATACTCTCTAGGTCTAGCAAGATTTCATTCTCTTTTCATGGCTGTGTAATATTCCCTTGTATATAAATGTAACACTTCATTATTCACTCATCTATTGATAGACACTTATATTACTTTCATATCTTGGCTATTATAAACAATGCTGCAGTGAACATATGGTTTGTATATATCTTTTCAATTTAGTGTTTCAGGTTTCTTCAGATAAATACACAGAAGTAGAATTGCTCTTTTAATTGGTGATCACAGTAGTCTTCTTTCTTCTGCATCTACTCAGGCCCCACTGGAGTCATTTGTCTCTAGTAAGAACAGTGAGAACGGGTAACCTATAAAAAATGTATTTCAGAACATGCCGCTCCCCTTCTCATAACTCCTCAGTATTTCCCGTTATAGTTGGAGTAAACTCCAAAACCCTGACTTTGATCCACCAAGTTCTGCTTGATCTGTCCGACACTGTTTCCCTGAACCCTTGCAATCCCACTGCCACTCTGGTTATCACGTGGCTCGGCCTCTGCCTTTTTTTCTTGAAATATAATACTTTCTTTTCTGCCTTTGCTCTTGACGTTTCCTCGGCCTAGAACAGTCTTCTCCCTGGATCTTTTTTTTTATTATTCATTTTAGAGAGGAGAGGGAGAGACAGAGAGAGAGAGAGAGAGGAGAGACAGAGAGAGAGAAGGGGGGGGGAGGAGCTGGAAGCATCAACTCCCATATGTGCCTTGACCAAGCAAGACCAGGGTTTCGAACTAGCGACCTCAGCATTTCCAGGTCAGTGCTTTATCCACTGCGCCACCATAGGTCAGGCTTCTCCCTGGATCTTTATGTGGCTGATGTCTTCAGGACAATTAGGTCTCAGACTAAGTGCTGCCACTAGGAGAGGCCTTCCCTGACTTTGCCTCAATACAAGAACATATTAAAAAAATAATACATCATGATCAAGTGGGATTCATTCCAGGAATACAAGTATTGTTCAACATATGGAAATTGATCAACATAATATACCGTATCAACAAAACAAAGAACAAAAATCATATGATTCAATCAATAGATTTAGAAAAGCCATCAATGAGATAACCATCTCTTTATATTTAAAAACACTCAATAAAATTGGAATAGAAGGAAAGTACTTCAATATAATAAAGGCCATAAATGACAATCCATCAGCTACTATCATACTAAGTGGTAAAAAAAATGAAGGCTTTTTTTTCTCTAAAATCAGGAACAAGACAAGGCTGCCTACTCTCTCCAATCTTATTCAACATAGTTTAGCCAGAGAAATCAGGTAAGAGAAAGAAATAAAAGGCATCCATATGGGGAAAGAAGAAGTAAAGGTATCGCGTTTTGCAGATGATATGATCTTGTATATAGAAAACCCCAAAGATGCCACCAAAACACTATTAGAAACAATAAACCAATACAGTGAAGTCACAGGATACAAAAGTCTATTGCTTCTCTATATGCCAGCAATGAAACTTTGGAAAATGAAGTAAAAAAAAATTCCTTGTATAATTGCAACAACAACAAAAGATAAAACACCTAAGAATGAAGTTAACAAAGGATGTGAAAGACCTGTATACTGAAAACTACAAAACATTATTGAAAGAAATTGAAAAAGACACAATGAAATGGAAAAATATTTCATGCTCATGGATTGGAAGAATCAACATAGTAAAAACGGCCATATTACTCAAAGCAATATACAAATTTAATAAAATCCCCATCAAAATCCCAATGTCATTTTTAAAAGAAATAAAAAAATTACCAGGTTTGTATGGAACCATAAAGAAACTGAAATAGCCAAAGCAATCCTGAGGGAAAAAAAATGAAGTTGGAGGTATCACATTACCTGACTGCAAATTATACTATAGAGCCATGGTACTCAAAACAGCATGGTATTGGCAGAAAAAAAGACATACAGACCAGTGGAACAAAATTGAGAGCCCGAAATAAAATAACATATATATGGACAAGTAATCTTCAACAAACAAGCCAAAAACATACATTGGAAAAAGAAAGCCGCTTCAACAAATGGTGCTGGGACAATTGGAAAGCCAAATGCAAAAGAATGAAACTTGATTACAGTTTGTCCTCATGCACAAAAATTAATTCAAAATGGATCAAAGACCTAAATATAAGATATGAAACTATAAATTGCATAGAAGAAAACATAGGTACTAAGTTCATGGGCCTTGGTCGTAGAGAACAATTTGACCCCAAAGGCAAGGGAAATAAAGGCAAAAATAAATGAATGGGACTATATTAAACTTAAAACACTCTGCAAAGCAAAGGAAGCTGACAACAAAACAAATAGGCAGCCAACTAAATGGCAGGTGATATTTGCAAACAACAGCTCCGATAAGGGTTAATATTCAAAATATATGAAGAACTCACAAAACTCAGCAACAAACAAGCAAACAATCCAATTAAAAAATGGGAAGAAGACCTGAACAGATACTTCTCCCAAGAGGACATACAAATGGCCAAGAGATATAGGAAAAGATGCTCATCTTCACTAGTTATTTGAGAGATGCAAATCAAAACTATAATGAGATACCACCTCACACCTGTTAGATTAGCTATTCTCAACAAAACAGGTACTATAATAACAAGTGCTGGAGATGCTGTGGAGAAAAAGGAACCCTCATTCACTGCTGTTGGGAATTCAAATTAGTACAACCATTATTGAAGAAAGAATGATGGTTCCTCAAAATATTAAGAATAGAACTACCATATAACCCAGCAATCCCTCTACTGAGTATCTACCCCCAAAACTTGAAACCAATGGTTCATAAAGACACATGCATTGTTATTTATCACAGCATTGTTCACAGCGGCCAAGACATGGAAACAACCAAAGTGTCCCTAGATAAAGGATTGGATAAAGAAGATGTGGTACATATATGCAATGGAATACTACTCAGCCATAAGAAATGATGACATAGGGACATTTACGACAACATGGATGGACCTTGAGAACATTATAATGAGTGAAATAAGTAAATCAGAAAAAGCTAAGGACTGTATGATTTCACACATAAGTGGGACATAAAACTGAGACTCATAGACATAGATAAAAGTGAAGTGGTTACCAGGGGGAGGGAAACATGGGGGAGTGGGAGGGGAGGAGAGGAGGTGGGGAAGGGTGCCCTCTGCCCAAAGGTACAATGCATATAGGTCCTTTCCCACCTCCTCTGGAAGCCACCTCTCCCTCTGCCCAGAGGTGCAATGCACATAGATCCTCTGTGTTTCTCAAGCACCCTATGCATGGCAACACTTAGCACCATCTTTTGTGATAAACGTTACTGTTGACAAGTCTCTTCTAATAGATAAGAAATCTTAGCTACAGAGCATGTCTTAGGCAGGAGCAAGTAGGAAGTGCTCAACAAACAAAACTTAGTTGCCATAGAAGATGCTTAATTTGTTTGTAATGAGAGAATAAATGAGCAAAGAATGAAAATATGGCAAGCCTTTATAGAAAGCAAGACATCCTGTGATGACTTCTGAGCTTATTGTTTTTCTTTTGACTTCAGTAACTATCTGTAATCCTCCCCAAATCCCTGTCTTAATCCCCAGCCGACAGTCTATATCCTTGAGATTTTCCTGCAATGTGAATAGAGTCATCAATATGCTCTCATAGAGGGACATCAACATTTCTATTTAGACACATTAAAGAATAAAAATTTCATGCTCCTTTTGCCGGTTTATCATTTGAGAGAAGCATACACTGAAGTTATAACATGACAGTGTTGCTTTGAAAATTTATTTAGCAAACATTTTCTTAAAAGAAGAATAAAGGTCCCTCGGCCATTGAATAATATTAATATAAACAGCTCTGGGTGGTTGTCCGCAGTGACTGTTGGCACTGTGTCAGCACTCCAGCGGGGTTTTTTTTGACATGTGAAAGACATAGGTTTCAGTGCTTTTGGGGGATCTGGAAAATACATTTTTATTGTTCTTCTTCATGGATGGAGAAGCTTTACAGAGTTGTTTTATTTTTAAAGCACTTGATGTTTTGAATGAGGATCTTTTCTTCTACATGGGGACGACACAGCAGAGCCTTGTTAGCCCGAAGCACAGGGAACAAGATCACAGGGAGATAAAAGATACCGAGGGAAACAAAACTTAGGAAGAAAGGGCGCGTCTTTCAGGAACTGTGTTTTTCTGTCCTTTGAGACATAAAATTATCTTGATCTTTTCTAAAAGACACTCACCCTGTAGAGAGATATTTTCTTAAAAGTCACTTATTTGTGCTTTGTCTATATATTAAAATATGAAGGGTCAGATTTCTTCCCTATTAATTACTCTCCTAGTCACAAACTTTGTTAGTCAATGGACAACATCATGGCAAGATTCCAGGTGAAAAGATATTTTCAAGTTAGTATAGCTGACTGATGCATCCTAACAGATACTTGACATTTACCTGTTAAGAGCACTTACAGTCTTAGCTCCTTCAAACAGCAGCCCTGGTGAGGGTAGTCATGTATTAATAGCTGACTTCACTTTCTTTTCGATAAACTTGAGTTCCAAGGTTCAATAAATTATCCTGCTGTATCTGGTACAGGTGTATCCACAAGGTTCTTGAACCTCATATAATTCTACAGTTTGATTTCTTAGAGATATTAAAGCAAGACAAAAAAAAAACCCAAACAAACAAAAGAAACCAAACAAACAAAACAAAAAACCCAGCGAATATAAACTGAACTGCCTGTTCATTTAGACTTTGTTCTTCTCTAGAATGGGGCACTTTTATTGTTCTCTGTGATTCAGAACCAGCTGCTTTTCAAAAAAAAAGTTTTATGTTTCAAAGTGTGCTTCAAAGCTGCTCTGTGATCTTAGTGGGCCTAGATTACCTGAGGCAAAATTAAGTCATTGGAGTTGGTGCCCACTAACATGGCAAGATTCTCTAGATTTTATTAATGAGCATTATTTTTTACGCTAAAAGGGAGGATGACTAAGAAGTTCGTGTTTGTTGTATTCCATTTCTGGGCCCCATGGCATAAACCTCTGGACACATTAATCTTCAGCAAGTGGGAAATTTCTAAATCCAGTTTTTTCTTTCTCTTGTATTGGGGTGGCACTGGTTAACAAATTATACAGCTTTCAGGTGCACAATTCTACAAGGCATCATCTGTACACAGTATAGTGTGCTCATCACGCCAAGGCAAGTCTGTGCCCATCGCCATTTATTCCTCATAAAATTCCCTCTCTCTGCTTCCCCCTCCCCCCAGCAATCACCACACTGTTGTCGTGTTTGTGGCTTCTCTCTTCCTCTCTCTCTCTCTCTTTCTGTTTCTGAATTGGCAATTAAGCCTGCGATGTAAAAGGCAGGGTTTCATTGCAATCCTGAGCCTTTTCCAAATGGCTTTGTAAAAACGGATGAAAAGGGGTGATACCAGGGCTTGTTTTTACTTCATGGAGTTACTGGAAAATTTGTTTTTGAAATTCCCATTGTGAGAACCAAGTTGTCTTTTTTTTTGGCAGGAATGTTTCATGCAAGACCAACAAATAATCCAAACCGACGGCAAGCCTGTTAGTCCAGCTTCACACACAGCTGGAGGATGTTTTTCTTGACTGCTCTTTCTTTTGGGTTGGATGTTTCAGTATGCCAACCATAGAATAAAATATCTGCTGCTGTTCAGCCTGTGCTGTGTCCCGCACGACAACAAGCACTTTTTGTGTAGTTAATGTGCTCCAAGAAGAAAATAAAGTAGAAGAAAGGTCGGGGCTTGCTCAAGGTGCCATGCTGTGAAGTGACAGTGGCCGGTGGGGGCCAGGCGTGTCTGATGCTAAATCATCCTGCTGCCTTCTCGAGCCAGCTGGTGATTGGTAAACTTTGGAACAACGCGAACTTGATGATAAACATGAGTCCATCACCCTTTCCCGAAGAGAAAAAGGACTTCATCCTTTCACTTCGGATTTTTGTTGTAATTGAATCCTTTGGATGAAACAGTGCATTAACCTGCCCCTGTTCTTTCTGTCATGGTCTCTCCTTGTGGCTTTTCTGTTTATCTCTAACTGTGCTCCATTCCTTATTCTTTGTCTAGTCATCTGTGTTCTTTTTATTCAAAGATGCTTCCTAATGTCTTGTTTTTTGTTAATACCTTGTGTGGCTGTGGACATGTTGGGATGTTCCTTATTGAAACTATTCTGATAGGCCCTGGCCGGTTGGCTCAGCGGTAGAGCGTCGGCCTGGCGTGCGGGGGACCCGGGTTCGATTCCCGGCCAGGGCACATAGGAGAAGCGCCCATTTGCTTCTCCACCCCCCCCCTTTCCTCTCTGTCTCTCTCTTCCCCTCCCGCAGCCAAGGCTCCATTGGAGCAAAGATGGCCTGGGCGCTGGGGATGGCTCCTTGGCCTCTACCCCAGGCGCTAGAGTGGCTCTGGTCGCGGCAGAGCGACGCCCCGGAGGGGCAGAGCATCGCCTCCTGGTGGGCGTGCCGGGTGGATCCCGGTCGGGCGCATGCGGGAGTCTGTCTGACTGTCTTTCCCCATTTCCAGCTTCAGAAAAATACAAAAAAAAAAAAAAAAAAGAAACTATTCTGATAAACCTACTATTAACATTTTGATGATCACAGCTTTGGAGGCCTTGATAGGTTGGACTTTATCCCTTGCTTTTGTCCCTTGAGCACTGAGTGACTTTGAGCAAATTATCCTGAGTCTATTTTGCACATGACACGTTGGAATAATGATACCTGATAACATTGAGTGTTATTGTGAGGTTGAAATAAAATCGCTGCATAGAGCCGACACATGTTTGACACTCAGTCTGTCTTAGAACCCCTTCTCTCTCTGCATGTCCTTTGCATGAAAAACTAGACTGAGGATTAGAAGTAGGTTAGGAGAAGAGAAATGCACCTAGAATTGTTATGATGGTTTTACAGGCTTCTCTATTTGTGAAGCTTGTAGTGCTCTACATTCACAAGCACATTTATTCATTCACCAAATGTATCTTGAGTGCCAGCCACATTCCAGGTGATATGGGGGCCTAGTGGTCAGGTCTGTGTACTTCAAAAGCTAATGATTTCAATAGTATTTTCACAGTGAGTTATTGGCTTTTTTGTTTGCATTGAGTTTTGTTCAGTGTCCCTAGATACCGAGTCATTGGCTGACTCCTTAGGCTTGCTCATGGAGGTCTTATCGTATGTTGCTCTGTCTTAATGGTTCATATTAGACAAAAAACAAAATTGTAGGATATCATGTTTAACCAAAATATAGAATTTTTCTACCTCAGGAGCAGAATGGTCTCTTGAAAAGTGCTTGGACTTTTGTTTGCAGGAAGTCTTAGATTTGAATATTGATGCCACCACTTACTAGGGGGGTGTTTTTGAACATTTTACTGAACTGTTTTCATTCTAAATACCCTCTGTGTGCTAAATGTGATAGTGATACCCACCTTGTAACTGCTGTGAAGACTGGAGAGAGGTGTGTAAAGCCTGGGGCATGGAACCTGGCCCCATATAAATTCTCAGCAGATCAAACCACTTAAAACCTAATGTTCTGCTTGCTTTTCTCCTAGTGCCAAAAGGATGCATGTTGATTGTAGAACATCTAGTTAACCCAAGTGAATAAAATAAAAATCATGTGTACCCTTAAGACCCAGGAGATGAGCTGATGAGCCCATCTCAAAACCTAGTGGTTTGGAACCAGTGACCTCAGTGTTCCGGGTCAACACTTTATCTATTGTGTCACCACTGGTCAGACTACATTAGAACTTTTCAGTATGTCTCTCTGTCTTTGTCTTTCTCATTATCCCTCTTCTCCATCCTTCCCCAGATGTTAGATTCAGCCATATATAATTGCTGGTATTCACCCATTTTTTACCTAAATTAATGACAGTTTCATCTGGTTCATTCTAATATATTGCTAAAAATCGAATCATGTGGTGCATATAGTTTTTAATCTACCTTTTATAATTATGATATTGTTAACATCTTTCAAGTTCATTAAATATTCTTTGATGCCACTTTTGATTAATGCATAGTATTCCATTATATGATTATACCAAAATTAATAGTCTTCTATTACTAGAAAATTAGTTTGTTTTCAATTTTTTTTTTGTTATTATAAACAGTGCTGAGATAAACATCCTTATAACTTCAGAGGGAGTAAGATACAGGGGTGAACAAAAGTAGGTTTATAGTTCTTTGTGTGGAAATAAGACACATAAATAATAAAATAATTAATAAATAATAATACAAGAATAAACTCTGGGTTTCACATACTCATAACCATAAACCTACTTTTACCCAGCCCTGAATAGTGGTTTAGAATATGGATTCTGAAGATGGAAGGTCTTGTGCCTCACTGCTTACTACCTGTGTAACTTCCTGCAAGTCATCTGGGTCACAGTTTCTCCATCAACAAAACAGAGAAAACAATAGTTCATAGGGTCAATATCGAGAGTTCATTTATCTCAAGTGCTTTAAAACAGTGGCAATGGGTGCACTGTATTATTAATTAGTTAATTATTATAGATTGTTACTGTCTTTGCACACACACACACACACATTTATTTCTTTTGGAAAAATCCCAAAAGAGGTATTTATGAATGAAGGGCTTTAGCTACATTTTTTCCAGATTAATCTCTAAAATGGGTGTGGTGATCTGTTCTTCCATAGTAGAACCTAAGAGTGCTGGTTTTCACGAAAAGGGAGGGTTTATCATCATCACTGTTTCAGTCTCACCATTATTATTACCCTACTTTATGATTCAAGATGCACAATTTTTCACAGTTTGCTATCCCTGGAGTCAGAATGCTTCCAACCATATTGTCAACCAGGTGACTGCCGTGACATGACAGTATGAAGCCTGCTGTTGACAAGTGCTGAGATCAGGAAAGGATATCAGTGTGTCTGAACACCTATAACATTTAGTCTTATCTGAAAAACAGGAAGTGATATTAGTGGGTATCATAGAATATATTTAATGCTGTTTTCAGAGAGTATCTCAGATTGGGTCTGAGAAGTGTACCTGAATGGCAGAGGTCTCCAAACTGAGCTTTGAAGACTAGGGAGACAGGAGGAGTGAGAGGGCGTGTCTAATATCTCTCCATCTCTACTTATTTTCTCTACTTCTTGTTGTGCACATAGCTGAGAAAGATGATAATGGCCATGATACAACAGTGTAGAGGCTCAGAAGGCATTCACAGACGTTTGCTATTTAAAAGCCTCTTGGGCCTGACCTGTGGTGGCGCAGTGGATAAAGCATCGACCTGGAAATGCTGAGGTCGCCGGTTCAAAACCCTGGGCTTGCCTGGTCAAGGCACATATGGGAGTTGATGCTTCCAGCTCCTCCCCACCTTCTCTCTCTCCCTCTCTGTCTCTCTCTCTTCCTTCCTCTCTCCTCTCTAAAATGAATAGATAAAATAAAACTAAAAAAAAAAAAATTTATAAAAAAAAAAGCCTCTTGGTGGTTGCATGCATCATCCTCTCTGAATGTAATACCTCCTGCAACCTTCCTCTCCTGCCAGTCCCCCTCTTTGTATTGTATGTACAAATCCTCTCCCCTTTACCTAAATATGGCGCACTCTGCTTGTAAGTCCAAGCTTAGACATCGTTCTAGCTGGGAAGCCTTTCCTGACTCACCAATGCTGGCTAAGTGTCATTTCTGTGTTTTCCGTTGTGCCCTGTCCATATCCTTACCTTACTGCTTATCCCAGGCTGTTTCATGGCCTAGTAATTTGATGCTACTGCCACTAAATTGTAAGGTTCTAGAAACATGCACTCCTTTGTTCTCCTTTCAAGTCTAGGCCTAGCACCATGGTGTAAGGCCAAGGGCCACCACCGTGGCCATGCAGGTTCCCACTGCATTTGGGAAGATGGTAAAGGATCAGTGGAGCCAGAAAATGGTGGACCATTCTGTTTATTAAAGTCTCGTACCAGCGGACGAGCATACAGGCAGGGAAGCCCGCTTCCCTTTCTCCCATCTCAGCCCCCCACCAGTCTCAGCAGTCCCCAGCCAAACAGGCCAGGCAGAAATCAGGGCTCCCAAGCCCGACTTGGTCTCCAGTTCTACAATCCAGGCTTCTTCTCCAGAGTCACCCTCCAGATTCCTTCTCTCTCTCTCTCTCTGCACTCTCTAGTCAAAACCAGCTGGGGAAAAACCCCTTCTCCAACAAACAGTTGCTCCTCCCAAGCAGGAAGGCAATCCACAGTTTGCAGTCTGCTGCCCTGCAGGCAAGCACCTGCAGCCTCCCATGGATTATGCCGGTAATGGCGAACCTTTTTATAAAAACCGCCCACTTTTGCAGTGCTGGTCAACCTGGTCCCTCCCACCCACTAGTGGGCGTTCCAGCTTTCATGGTGGGCTATAGCAGAGCAATCAATCAGCGCCAGGATTGGCCCACCATGAAAGCTGGAATGCCCACTTGTGGGCGGGAGGGACCAGGTTGACCAGCACTGCAAAAGTGGGCGGTTTTTATAAAAAGGTTCTCCATCACAGGACTATACACACATGTGCTGCCCCAATTCAATGCAAAATACAAGTGAGCAAACCTAACTCACGTGTTTCACACTTGAAACACATTGGTTTGCCCAGCACATGGCTGGCACGCAGCAGGTATTAAGAGTTATCAGTTGAGTGAATTTCAACACCCAGCCCTTGAGTACAACCTGTGTTTACCGTGTCATTGGAAGTTGCAGTCACGAGGGCTCCAGCGTGAGAGGGCTCAGTGCTCTACTAGCATCGCTAAGGGTCGTAGCATGGACTGTACACTTCTGGTGTTCCACAGTAGTGTGAAATTCCTTTTATTTCCAATTTATTAGGAGAGCTTAATAGAGCAGTCTGTCTGTGCTGTCCGAGGCCCTCATTAAGCTGTCTCCTGAAGCGTCTGCCGGAAGCTGGGCACATTGTGTCTGACAGCCCATTTCTGGCTGTTAGCACACTAAGAGCTAAAAATGAACCATCACTCCCTTATGTGCATTTGGGTTTTTTTCAGTTCGATCTGAAACAAAATTTTGTTCATTTACCTTTTCCTATTAGGACATTCAAGCTATTTCAATGTTAACTACATTTTTTGGGGGGGGGGGGTTAGTGGGAGTAACCAATCTGGTCTCTTTATCTTGAGGAGTGAAACACTCCCCATTTGAGATGAGAGTGAGGTGTAAGGTAAAAGATGCCAGCTGATATGAGATCAGATTCTCTCAAAACTGACTTTCCAAACACAGTATTTCCATTCAGAATAATTGGTGAAGCTTGGTACTAAACATAAGGAAAAATTCTGCCTCTTGTCAAGACAGCCAACATACCCTTATATTTGTAGTAATGAGGAGAGAAAGCTGGCTTTTGTGTCATTCACTGGGATACATTTAAAAGTGGGTGTGCTGAAGTGGTTAAATAGGACAAATGAAGAAAGGAAAGGAAGTCCTAGCGATGCCTAACTTCAAGCCACGCTCTGTGTCCACTCAATTCCACTTCCGGCCTATTTGTCTGGACACCCCTGTGTGGCTTTTCCCCCGGCATAGCGGGCACCGGTGCCCAGTGAATACATTGTGAGGCCCATGTGTCAGTGGCCTTTTAGAGAAATACAGCCCCAAGGGGAGAAGCTGTCACTTCAAAGCATACCACAGTGCTTAGACAGAGCCAGGAAATTAACCGTGTCGGCGTGATAATATTTCTTTAAAAGCCTGAAACCCCTTCTTTGATGCTGATAGTTATCAATTTCTGCTGTAAACTTGCTTCCATCATTAGATATATTTAGGGTTTTCATTTTTGTGTTTTCATGAAATCTTGTGAAAATAGAGCTGGTCTCTCCCTGACTGCTCAGCCGGGAGAGACGTCATTGAGTGGGTTGTGGAAACGGGTCGGAAGGGAGGAGACCAGCTCTGTCCCTTCTGTCCCTCTTCCTACCACTGGCCTGTTGTCACCAAACATGCTCTGTAAAACGTATGGGCTCTGGCCCCTCTCACCGTGTCACCCTGGGGAAAAAGAACTCTAACTCATCACGATTTTTTTTAAGGCTTTTCAACTTGATCTTGATGCCCTTATCCAGGTAATTTTTTTTAGCTAAGTTGAGTGAGTGTGCATGTGTGAATCAATCCTTCATTTTACATAAGGAAAAAAATGGGTATTTAATGTCGGAAGCTCCTGGAAGTTGAGAGGGCTATGAAAACTTTGGAGAAGGTTTAGCAAAAAAAAAAAAAAAAAATTGAGTGAAATGGAGTAAACTTTTAAAAAGTGAGTAAAAATATTGGGGCTGTAGTCTTTAGTCTAGCAAAGAGCAGGGTCAAGGAGGCATTTGCATTCCAGTAATGAGATCATTTATAATATAGAGAACAGTGATGAACCGACTATACTGTAAAGAGGACAGGAGAAAAAAGGATCAAATTATAGGATAACGGTTTTGGTTTATGCAGAATGAAGATTTTTTTCTTACCCTTTGGGCCGATGAACCAGGGAACAAGTCATGAAGGACTATGGAATTTACGTTGGTGGAGCTTAAAAAAAGAGTAGAGTCTTCTTTAACCGAGATAGCCGATAGGATGTAAAAAAGACATACTAGGTAATTTTTTTTAAAGTATATATCCTAGACTAAAAGAGTTACAACTAAAAAAAGGAAAAGAGACTCTTTATCTATATCCATAGGCAATCAAAGAAACAAGTCACATGAATAACAATTGGGCTTAAATCTCATCTTGGAACCACCAGCTAATCTTATTTTATAAAAGAAGACTGTGAGTTCTTAGGTAATTGCTTTCTTGATCTGCTTTAGGTTCAATAATTCTCTCATTGTCTTTAATTGTGCTAAAGTATGTTTATTAAAGTACTAATGAGACCACAGCCATACTGATTAAAAACAGAATTATTCATTTAAACCTTTCGATATTATGAAATGAAAGGTAGGCTTTCATATTGGAAGATAAATCCTGTATGTCTAATGCTGTTTTCTTTTTTTAAAATAGTTTATTCCAGGTCTGTGAAGTTACACAGTTCTTAAGAAATGAAACTTTTGTTTTATCATAAAAGCAATTTGTCCTAAGAGCTCTAGGCAGGGTGCATCTTCCCTAGTGGTTTTTATAGCATCTGATTAATAAATAAATGCACGGCTGACTAGCCAATACATATTAAGAGTAGGTTTTGCTTATCATTGCCTTTTTTAATTTTTAGACTGTTTGGGATCGAGGTTGTTTTCCCTTCCCTGCTCCCCTTTTCCTACTCATCAACTTGAATTATAACAATCCTTTCTTTTTGGGGGGAACTGTACTTTAAAAATCTCTTTCAAAAGCTGCTTTCTGCCTTTGTCTTACCTGGCTTCATGTGCCTATTATTTATTTGCTGTCCATTTTCTGTTTCAGAGTTGTCTTATTTTTATTTTATTTTATTTATTTTATTTTTTTCATTTTTCTGAAGCTGGAAACAGGGAGAGACAGTCAGACAGACTCCCGCATGCGCCCAACCGGGATCCACCCGGCACGCCCACCATGGGGCGACTCTCTGCCTACCAGGGGCGATGCTCTGCCCATCCTGGGCGTCGCCATGTTGCGACCAGAGCCACTCTAGCACCTGGGGAAGAGGCCAAGGAGCCATCCCCAGCGCCCGGGCCATCTTTGCTCCAATGGAGCCTTCGCTGCGGGAGGGGAAGAGAGAGACAGAGAGGAAAGCGTGGCGGAGGGGTGGAGAAGCAAATGGGCGCTTCTCCTGTGTGCCCTGGCTGGGAATCAAACCCGCCTCCTCCGCACGCTAGGCCGACGCTCTACCACTGAGCCAACCGGCCAGGGCAAGTTGTCTTATTTTTAAAATGTCAATGAATTTAAAACATTTCAGTCAATTTTATTCCTGCCTTTTCTGCGTACATCCCAGTCACACATATTTTGATTGATACCTAGAAAGCTGTTCTGAGAGAGCTCAGCCCAGAGCCATGGCAGGGTCAGTCCACTCCCCAGCAGCTCTGCCTGTGGGTCCCCTCTTGGTCTTCGTGACCACTGCCCAAGGTCAGGCCTCCTCCTTGGGTTCCTGAGCTATTGCCATTCTCCTTGCCTGGTCTTTCTGCCTCTCCATGTCAGCTCCCTCCTGGCGTTTCCTCGCCCTACAGCCAGCTGACCTTACTACAAGACAAATCTGCAGTGTTGCTCGTTGCTTAAAATTGTTTACTACCAATTTCTTGTCCAAAAGATGAAGTCGCCATCCAAACTTCTTAGTGAACATAAAAGCCCCTGTACGAGCTGACCCTTCCCATCTGCCTAGCCAGCCTCATCTGCCCCCACAAGCTTAGCCAGTCACTCTGGCCACATCAAACTCAGCACTCTAGGGGCAGGAGCAGGCTGGCCAGAGGCACGGAGCTGAAAAATGTAGCTATGCTTACGCAATGGCATGATGGGAAGTGGCTCACTTGTGCTGAGCCTAGTGTTTGAAACACTGCCCCAGGTTGGCCCAGCTAAGGAATGGCGATGAAAGAGTCATTAGCCATTTTCTTTGAGGGAGAAGAAAGCTGACTCTGAAGAGCTGGCCGCTACCCATCCCATCCTCTGATGCCCTCCATGTTTCTTTCCCTAACCTCAGCCTGCGATGGCGATCACTGGGGGCCTCACTGCAGCAGCCGGTGCCAGTGCAAGAACAGGGCTCTGTGCAACCCCATCACGGGGGCTTGCCACTGTGCGGCAGGCTTCCGGGGCTGGCGCTGCGAGGACCGCTGTGAGCAGGGCACCTACGGGAACGATTGTCACCAGAGATGCCAGTGCCAGAATGGAGCCACCTGCGATCACATCACAGGGGAATGCCGCTGCCCACCCGGATACACTGGAGCCTTGTAAGTGACGTACTGCCGAGCGGCATGGCGGGGCTCACCCCCCCTGCTGCCATCTTACTCCTGTGCTTCTGTTCCTATTGCTGCCTGACGAGTTACTGAGAGGGCAGGAGTTCACCCACAGATGCAGAGATGCTCCTGCTATTTGACCCTTGAACATTGGAGCCCAGCGGATCCAAGGGTCAGCTCCCATGCTTTGCTTTTGTCAGGACAAAAATAGAGATGGCCAGGATGTAGTGCTGGATGGCAGTATTTGGGCATTGTTGGGGCAGATTTGAAGTTCCACTTTGATTTCCCCACAATCACATTTCTTTTACACTGCTGGTGTTAATGGTCCGTGTTGTTCTGTTCTGTGTGGCAAGTTAATTAGCTGGATAAAACTGGATGGGTTCAGTGCCTTAGAAAAGAGGAGAGGGAGAATGTATTGGAAACAGTCCATGCTAAAAGGTTAACTGAGTTCTTTAATCCCCGTAGGAAATGCATTGCTTTGTGAATGTGAAGGTATATTTATCACATCTGTGTAGGCTGTGTGCACACAGATAGTTAATGCCTTCTGGAGAACAATGAAGCCACTACTTGCATTTTTTGTTGTTTTTGTTTTTTTCTTTCATGGAAAGGACATTTCTTTGGTTTGCTTGTACAGATGGGCCCCAATTTCTCAACTTAACAGTGGTTCAACTTAACGATTTTCCAACTTTATGGTGGGTGAAGCGATACCCATTCAGTAGAAACCATACTTTGAATTTTAATTTCTCAGACTACTGATACATGCTACGATGCTCTCTGGTGCTTCTGGGTGGTGGTGGTGAGCCATGGCTCCCTGATCATGCGGGAAAATAGCTGATACTCTACATTCATTGTGTTAGATGATTTCGCCCACCTGGAGGCTAATGGAAGTGTTCTGAGCGTGTTTAAGGTAGGCTACGTAAGCTATGATATTCAGCAGGTTAGGTGTATTACATGCATTTTGAAGTTATGTTTTCAACTTGATGTAACCCCATTATAAGTTCAGGAGCATCTGTATTAGCAAACACTAAGAGGCAGCAGTTGCCAAAAAAGTAGGAGAGAGAAAAAAATCTTGTTCTTTTACTGAGAAAATTACACGTGTAAATCACAGAACTGAAATATGGCTGGAAAATGGGGCTGATTAGGTAAGTACTTCCTGCTGACAGCGTTAGGGCAATAAAGTAGAACTACAGAATAAAGTACATTAGCCTGGAAAGCCCTGATTTTCAGGAGGATGAATGATCATCCCAAAATATTTAATTGTTAATCGTGCTTCTATGGGTTTCTATCAAGGCCTCAAATGAATAGGGCTTGGGGAAAATTGGAGCAATCTCACAGGAGAGCGAAAAACACAAAGGCTTAGGGAAGAAGGTTCATTCACACAGTATGGGAGGGGGTGAAGGTGTGGAAACTGGTCAATCTGAAGAAGAGAATGCTGAAAATTGATTATGATAAATACGGGCACAACGTGGGAATGTGCAAAAGTGTCAGTCTCCTTTGAGGTTCGAGCAAACACACAAGCAAAAGCAGACTTCAGATGTCGTGCAGGGACGTTATGAAAGTTACGTGGAAAGTTCCTGTCACCAAGGACTGTTTTCCCAGCTAGGGTCATCCTGGGTGCTCTCAGATAAGATGGATTCTCCTCAGATTGAAATTACTTCCATAGACAGTACCCCCAAACAGAGGAAGGACTAGATGACCCCTCAAAGACCCTTCCAGCCAATGTGATTGATGCTCTTGAGGTTAATGAGATGAACAATATTGAACAGAGAGAGCTTGTCTATTTTAGGGCCCTGGGTGCTGCTGTGTCTGTGAACCTAAGGGTTGTATAGTTGGATAAAAATAATGGTGTCCTTTGTCACCCGTTAATCTCTCAGCTGTGAGGATCTTTGTCCCCCTGGCAAGCATGGTCCACAGTGTGAGCAGAGATGCCCCTGCCAAAATGGAGGAGTGTGTCATCACGTCACGGGGGAGTGCTCTTGCCCTCCTGGCTGGCTGGTAAGCTCCCCTCCTCCCTCCCACAGTGACCAGTTTCCGGTTGCTCAGTAAAAGCACCTGTGGAGGACTTGAGCACAAAGTCAAGTTCAAGGTTCCAAAACTGGAACAGCCCAGCCCTTTCAAAGCCTGGATGCTTTAGTCAAGAGAAGGGAAGAAGGTGATTCAATCCTGAACTCCAAGTACACTACGGATGCTCATGGAAAAGATAGTGGGCCATCAGTCCTGCATTTCCCTCAGACATAAAAGGGAATATCTCGTCTTACACATGGCAGCCAGAGCTGTTAAACACTGGGCAGAGTTAAATACGTAATCATTTTCATAATTATGTTCTGTGGGTCACTCTTGTTCTTTGAGAATGTTATTCTCAACAGAATAGTGTTATATGAAAATATTATCTGGTCATATAAATTTGGAGACACTTCAGGTAAACCAAGTTCCCCAAGTATTGTGGAAACTCAGGGACTTGAGTATCATAATTTGAGAGGAAGCTATAACTCCTCACACTTCCCAGACTTTGACCATGAACTCTTTCTTTATGCAGCATCACACAAACTTAATGTTATGTGGAATGCACAATGTCAAAGCTGGTTTGCTAACTAGATTTCTCTGAAATGAAGAAATAGTATTGGTTCTTATTTCTCTGAGTTGGTTTGTGCAGGAGTCTGCTTGAAGGCAGAAAAACGAATGACCAATGTCTGTTTCCTTCATTAACAAGCAATAAAAGAGCAATGTCCATGATTAGTTGCTATCTCCATGAGTGGTGGGGAGCTGCTCTTGCGTGGTTAAGTGACTTCTTAATTGCCAAATCCATTCTCATTCCACTCTTCCTTTCTCATTAGCTTCACTTCTCCAAAGCTTTTGACACTGTCACTCATCCACTTCCCTTTCTTAATCTCTTTTCCCACCACTTCTCTGATAACCCTCTTTTCTATGCTCACTAAAGACCTTTCCTAACCCCCTTCCTCCTACAAATCATTTTATTACAGTATTCTATAGGTTTCAGTCTTGTCCTTCTTCTCTGTTTTTGCTATACATCTTCTGAAGAAATCTCATCCAGACCCATGGCTTTAACAATTGTATGCTGATTTTTCCAAATCTTAACTTGCCCAGACATGTATCTACCACGATCCTGTTAAACACCCAGCTTAGATTATCTATGTATGAAGCCACTGTCTGTCTGGGTGATGCCCACGCTGGAGCCCCTAGGAGCCAGACATGGAGAAGAGTTGGTCTTGTATTGCCCTTGTTGTAGGCAAGGAGCAAAGGACAACTGGAGTCCAGTTTCCGGTGACAGTTGTGGGAAGAGACTCTGGAGAAATTCCATGAAGCAGTAAAGTCAGAGCGAGGGGGCTTTCTATTGAGTGCCAATGATAAGATGAACAAGAGATCAGAGAAGGAGCACTGAGGTGGTTCAAGGAGGCCCATTAAAGTCAATGTTAGTAAAACCAAACTCTATACCCAAACCTTTTTAAAGGCTACTCCTCTTCTACCTTTTCTTAAAAAAGAAAGTCTTCATTAAAACCAACATTTCTCTCTTAGCAACCCAGGCTAGAAATACTGAATTATCTTTGACTCTTACTCTTCTTTCTCTTCTTTTATTTCTTATGTTCAGAATTTTGTCAACACTGGTTATTGCTTTGTCCTTGGTAGGGGAAGGATTTTGCTGGAGAGAACTATGTGTTCTTTGAATGAGGAGCTGTAGGCTTTTAGTATACCCCTAGGACTTTTGTGTAGACATTGAATGTAGAGTTGCCTCATCTTGAGATCAAAGGTTTCTTCTTCTTGATTGGAGTGCTCATGGTGTGGTAACCACAGGCGTGGACTGTGAGTCCAGGTGGGCAGGTGGCTGTCTCCACCAGCCCTTTGGAGCCTTGCCTATGCTCTTGGCCCCCTATCTTGGTAGATGTTTCTTACTGCATGTTTCAGGTCATTTTTCTCTGTGTGTAGGTGAGCTTCCATCTTAAACTTCTCTTTTAAATGTTTTATTTGTGCTGTCATCCTAGTTGCTTTTCAAAGATGAATATACCTTCCTATTACACATATGTATTTCAACTAGTGGAAATAACATCCTACTTAAAGCTCTTTGCTCACATTAATCTTTATTCATAAACAATATTTCAACAGCATCTCCGAAGCTTATGTGGGCCCATTACAAACTGAGTAGTTACAGGAAGTCCCTGAGAGGGTAGAATTTTTCACCAGAACCCCTGCTTCCCACTGATTGATCCTTAGTATATTATTCCTTTAGTCATGTTTGTATATTGTGTTCATGGAGGAATTAGAGCTATTTTTACATCTGTCCCCCTCCTCGCATTGTCAGTTAATAAGGGTTATGACCTTATCTTTGATTCTCAGAGTTTAAGCGCTACTCCTGGCACGTAAATGATTCTCAGTTAGGCGTTGATTTGAACCATCTCTCAAAGGCTTTTTTGGTTCCAAAAGTCTGTGGAAGAACTTCCCCTGTTTGTAGTTAGATAGAAACCACCAGAGGAGACTTAATTAGCACACCAACTGCCTTTGTGGGTAGCCAGGAGTTAGAGGAAATGTATTTTCTTATGCTCTCCAGAATAAACATTTACAAAACCATCTGGTGCGCACTAGCCTCTCCAATTTCAGAGTGCTGGGGCTCACTAGCCTCCAATTTCAGAGTGCCCACAGTCTGCCTTGATTTAGAGAGAAGGAGAACAAAGCAGCAGCTTCCAACAGTTAAAAACATTTTTTAAAATTCATGTTATTTGCAATATGTTGTATGCTCTGACAACAACCCCGATAACTAGATAAGCTACAAGACCAAGTAACGTAGCAAAGTGAAGTAGAAAACAGTAGAGTATTTCCTAGATTTCCCAGTGCAGTATCTTATTCTGTTCCACATAGGATTGGAATAAAAATGACAAGATGGACAGCCCTAGGGTGAGGAGACATCAGGAAGTAAGCTATCCTATTGATCTTGGCCCAGCAATGTTTGTTGAACCTGCTGAAAGTAGGAAGTGTTTTTCTTTTGAAATACAATGTCTAGGTTTATTTCTTTAGGAGTATTTCTTAGCCAATGTTATTGTTAATTCAGGGACACAAAATTTCAATCTTAGGTTATGCCACATTACAAAAAACAAAGCCGATGGTAATGTGTATTTCCTCCAGAACATATGGTAAAGCATTTGGATATGCCGTTTGCACCAGATGTTGCTGTTGATTTAAGGGATGCTCAATAAGTATTGCTGACTTATTGTACATGTAAGACACAAGGAAGAACACTTAAAGAATTTATAAATTCCTGCCTGACCAGGCGGTGGTGCAATGAATAGAGTGTTGGACTGGGACGTGGAGGACCCAGTTTCGAGACCCCGAGGTTGCCAGCTTGAGCGTGGGATCATCTGGTTTGAGCAAAGGTCACCAGCTTGGACCCGAGGTCGCTGGCTTGAGCAAGGAGTCACTCGGTCTGCTATAGCCTCATGGTCAAGGCACATATGAGAAAGCAATCAATGAACAACTAAGGTGTCGCAACGAAGAATTGATGCTTTTCATCTCTCTCCCTTCCTTTCTGTTTATCCCTCTCTCTGACTCTCTCTCTGTCTCTGTCCAAAAAAAAAAAAGAATTTATAAATTCCTTAAGTTACCATAGTAATTTGCTATGACCTTCTTTTTTTAATATGATGGTTATTTCTTAAGATTACTATTTTGCCACTTTTGAATGTATTTGAGATTTAGGCTTACCAAGTAAATAAGTCCATTTAAAATTTCTAGTATTTTTTTTTAAGATGATGAACAGAGTCTCTGTGTTCTAAACCCCCCTCATCTAATTTTGTTGCAATCTGCTCCCGTATTCCTCCTTCCCTTTTTGTTTTCTCTCTTCTCTTCCTCCTCCTTTGGCCCTTCCCTGGCTGGAGGCCCATCTAATTTTCCAGGTCTGTTTGAATGCAGGGCACAGTGTGTGGGCAGCCTTGCCCCGAGGGTCGCTTTGGAAAGAACTGTTCACAAGAATGTCAGTGCCATAATGGAGGGTCCTGTGATGCCGCCACAGGCCAATGTCATTGCAGTCCAGGACACACAGGGGAACGGTAAGGGACAGTCTTATATTTTTGTTTATAAAATGGCATGAAAGGAGAAAGTTTGGAAGGTCCAGCAAACACCTCCACTGCCATGTGCCTGTGACTGCTCTGTACTCTTCCGGAGTACCTATCAGGAGGTTTCAGTGGCTGACAGATTCTTTCCAAACTAACTCAGTGCATAGGGATGGAATCCTAGACAACGATGGTGAATTGAAGATACAGAGACAGCGTTAAAAATAACAATAAATAACATCAGCCATTCAAAACCTATGATGAATATGTCATTCAAAACCCTTGAGTGTTTGGGACAGCCAGTTCAAGCGCCCAACTTTTTATCTTATATACATATATATACATTTGGATAGATTTATTTTTAAGTGGAATGTATACTTAGGTATCTTTAAAAAATATGTTGGATATGATGTTAGCTTCTTATGATTCCGAATTCTATTAAAAACATCAGCCATTTTATTGTGTTCTAGTGCTAAAGATTCGATGGGACATACGGGGCTCTCCGGACCCACGTGAAATAAGAGCATATGAATGTGATCGTGTGGTTCTTACATTCACTGCTACTCAGTTTTTGTATTAGGCAGTAAACTGTTAACTCAGGGAGCTTTGCTCACCAATGTCTTCTCATTTGCTCTTTAATCTCTTCTACCCTGGAAGACAAGGTAGTCAAGCTCATTGGGTGTGTGTGTAGAGAAAAGAGACTTGAGAGACAGAAGAGTATAATGGCTAAAAAACAAAGATTTTGAAAACTATGCCCTCATCTAAAATGTTCAAATAATAATTGTACTCTCCTCTGGGATTATTATAAAGATTAAACAAGTACATTGAAGCATTTAGAACAGTGCTGAAACTTATTAATATTAGCTATTATTATAGTGGAATGATTTCTATGAACTGTGTAAATCCTAATGATTTCAACTTGAGCAATGTCTAACACTGTATAAATATTAGTGATGACCATTAATTTTTGGTGATATCTGTCAACTAAGAATTTCTTCAATCTTCTTCTTTGATTTTTATTCTTTTCAAAATCCTGGTCTAATTTTTATGACTTTTAGTTAGATGCTATAAGGTTTCCTTTCCCCCATCCCCAGTTAGACTCTGTACTTCCTTGTTAAATTTATTTTTAAGCACTTTGTAATTTTTAAAAAATTCCGTTTCTAATTGGGTATTTTTGGATAAAGGAAAACTTGCTTTTGAATATAGGGTGGGGCAAAAGTAGTTTCATGGTTGTGAGCACACAAAACACAGTTAATTCTTGTATTAGTATTTATTAATTATTGTATTATTTTCCATATGAACAACTATAAACTTACTTTTGCCACACTCTTTATTTTCTTTTTTACTTAGCCACTCTGTTACTTTGAGCAAATGCTAAAGTTACTTCATTGTCTACAAATAAAGATCTTAGTCTCTTTTTTTCAACATATATAATGACTACTTTATTTTCTTGAAATATTGAATTAGTTAAAACCTTGAAAGCGATGGTGACAAAAACAGGTAAAAGTGGAAATTCCTGTCTTGTTCCTAATTTTATTAGAAATGGCTTCAATATAATTTCATGTTTGTTATTGGTTCTTAGTAAGCTATCTTTCATGCTCAAGAGTTTCTTTTTTATCCCTATTTTTTATTAGAAGCTTTTGTTAGTAGTATATGTTTAATTTCATCAAAGACTTCTTCATCTTTTATTAATATAACTATGCATTTTTTCTTTAATTGTTGATGTTATGAATTATTGACACCTCTAGCGCATGGTTTTTATAATATGTAGTTAAGTTACTCAGAGTTTTGTGGCCCTCCCTTCTGGCTTCTGGTCGTGTTCTGGAGAGAGGAGGCTGTTAGATGAATTCTGGATCCATGCGTCAGCAGCATCTTATTATAGAAAGAGAGGGGCCAGGAGATGAGGGACACAGGACCAAGCAGAATCTTAAATTATGGTTTTGTGTAATATTTTTGCCCTCTAAAGATTTCAGTCTCAAATTTGAGGCAAAACAGAAACAACAGACATATAAGGCAAGCCTATATTCATCTCATTTGAAATATAAGAAAAGGGAATAACAGCTCATTTTCAGGTGAATTTTAGATTTGAGGCAAGGAAAGTGAAGAGCTAGAGAAAGAAAAGGAAAATGAAGACAGAACTTGCTTCTTGGGTATTTCTTGTGCTATTTTTCTGATGAACTAATGGCATGATCTCTGTTTTCCATGATGCTATCCCCATCTGGGTTCTAGAATTCACTCACACAGACACACAATGAGGACAAACACATTTGTCACTGTGAGAGGGACAAAAATGCATGTCTATGAGGCAGTTTGTGGGAAAAGGGCCCAGGGTCTGAATTTGCTATTTCCCCTGTGTCGAAAAGTCCGTGCAACTTGATGACTGAGGTCAGGCCAGAGGGCTGCTGCCTGGCGGGGTGGGCAGCGCCACGTGCATTGCCAGCAAGCATCCACAGGATGTGGGAACAGCTTTCCCAGCTGGAGGGCAAACAGAAAAGACAAAACAAACAAAAAAACAAAACAGGCACCTTGTAGGCAGGCAGAACAGCTCATGGGATGCCTTAATGATAGGTTTTGGGGGTTGTGGAAAGGTTGAGAGGATATTATAAGGGAAATGTAAACTCTCATAGCCAAGCAAGAGTAAGGAAGGGGATGATTTCCAAATCCTCCCAAAAATTCTTCTGAAGGGGTTAAAGAAGTGTTTTCTTTTTTTTTTTTTTTTTTTTTTTTTTTTTTTTTTTTTTTTTTTCATTTTTCTGAAGCTGGAAACGGGGAGAGACAGTCAGACAGACTCCCGCATGCGCCCGACCGGGATCCACCCGGCACGCCCACCAGGGGCGACGCTCTGCCCACCAGGGGGCGATGCTCTGCCCACCAGGGGGCGATGCTCTGCCCATCCTGGGCGTCGCCATGTTGCGACCAGAGCCACTGTAGCGCCTGGGGCAGAGGCCACAGAGCCATCCCCAGCGCCCGGGTCATCTTTGCTCCAATGGAGCCTTGGCTGCGGGAGGGGAAGAGAGAGACAGAGAGGAAAGCGCGGCGGAGGGGTGGAGAAGCAAATGGGCGCTTCTCCTGAGTGCCCTGGCCGGGAATCGAACCCGGGTCCTCCGCATGCTAGGCCGACGCTCTACCGCTGAGCCAACCGGCCAGGGCAAGAAGTGTTTTCAATGCTAACGGGTTGTCATGGAATTGCTCAGGCCTTCGATGGCCTAGCTGGGGTCTGTGCACGTAATCGGTGCTCTGTAAATGTTCACTGGATGGACAGATTCGTGGGTCAGTTGTGGACCATGTTAAGGTGAAACCTACAACAGTCCTGTCACGCCTATGTCCAAATTACGCTCAAAGCAAAGAAGAACATGGGTGAAAGGAGGTAATGTCAGAAATTACAGACAGAAATTAGGGAGATGCTACATTGGTCTTCAGTGGAAAAACTCTTTCCTGTATCCAGGACTGTGAAAGAGTTGGCTTTTTATGTTTTCTCCCAAGCCACAGTTCCAGAAATTTGAAAAGAGGGACCTGATTCACTGATCCAGGTTTAAAGAGGAATGTGGTTCTTCCCACTATATCGTTGTTTGGCCCAATTATTCCAGTCACTGTAGGGAGGGGATGCTTAAAAGGACAAGGGAGACAGAGGAAACTACCACCCCTTATATCAGGCGTCCCCAAACTACGGCCTGCGGGCCGCATGCGGCCCCCTGAGGCCATTTATCTGTCCCCCCCCTACACTTCCGGAAGGGGCACCTCTTTCATTGGTGGTCAGTTAGAGGAGCACTGTATGTGGCGGCCCTCCAACAGTCTGTGGGACAGTGAACTGGCCCCCTGTGTAAAAAGTTTGGGGACCCCTGCATATGCTCACTCACTTCCTTTTACACATGTCCACAATGAGATGCAATGTAATTATGGAAAGGGTATTAAAACAATCATGTGACTCTCATTGGGTTGGGAATTGGTGTCGTGTTTTATTAGTTTATCTCTATTTGTTGCTTATCTATTTTTCCTAATTGTAGGGCATTATTCAAAATAATAAAAAATATATAGAAACTCTATCCATTATTTCTACTGTAGTCAATATGTATTGCTCTATCTTTATCCATCTCTCTGCCATCTCTCCTAAGAAAATGTATTTCCTCTTTTCCTGATTCCTAAGATATCTTTTCTTGTTTCACTTGGGTACCACAAAAGCAGCAATAGGGCATTAAATTTGCTGGGAAAAGATACCTCTTTTCCATAAACAGGCCAAAAAATGGAGCTAAGACTGCTTGGCAAAGACTTTTCATTCAGCCAATCAGAAAGGCAGAAGCTTCTTTGTGATTCTGTTTATTTTCGACATAGAATGTGTCTATTTTTAGAAAGATACCCTACCATGTTGGTTTGGTAGATAGAAATAGCCAGCCCTGTTTTTAACAGAATTCACTTACAAGTGCAACATTGACAGAAAAGAAGCAGGAAGATGAACCATGCTTTGCATCCTGACTACTTTAGTAAGTAAAATTCAAATGGCTTTATGCCATTTATAACATAAACCAGTAGTATATTTAATTATAGGTTAGAATGACAACTATGGGCCAGAGCTAGATATTATGAATATTGTTTTCCCAGAGAAATGAAAGTCTCTGCCAGGATATGGTAACATATACACATTGGTTCCCTGTCATTTGGAAGCTGATGCTTTTCCAGGCTTCCGAACTATACCTGCTTCACGCACTTGAAGAGCTGTGCTTTTTATGAAGTTAAAATCATGCAGTCCCACACGTAGCATTTGGGTTTGTTTACAAATTTATGCAAGAGGGAGAAATTCTTTTACCTTCCTTTTTTCTTTTTGGTACTGATTTGCAAAAACAGCTGGATAGGTAAGTTGCAAAGTTGTATCTCTAGCATTTAGCCGAGCTGTGATGGAGGCCAAATTAGTGTGCCTCCGGTTTCTTTCTCTGAAGTTTACATCTTTAAGGATTAAACAGAGTGACATTGCTTATTAAAGCGTCTTACAAGTTAAAAAATAGAGTACCTTTTAAAAATACTCTGGTCTAAAATGCATAACTTTAAGGTACACATCTTATTTAATGCTAAATGTTAGCACAATTAACTCGAGCACTTATCTAATAGTTTGTTGAGCAGTTGGTTTGAAAACTTTGCTATTAACAAGCGACACCTAAAGATGTTTTGAGTCTGTGAAACCCAATTTTCAAGAGGCTCTTTTCCTTGTCTCTATCACATTACCTATATGAGAGAGCCAGAGTTAACCTGAAAAGTATCAAAGGAGTCTCAAGATTTATCCTCTACACTTAAATAGCATTCCTGCCCAGTCCTGGTATTGTTAGTAATCATGCCCTATCATTAAAAATACGCAATGCCATGTGGAAAATGTTGGCTCTTTAGCCACTTTGCTGTTGCTTTTTTTTAAGTATGCTCGAATTTGTTTTGCACTTGCTGCTTGCGTTATGTTGATCTGAAACAGGCAGTGCAGTGGGTCTGGCATGACTTGAGAGCCAGCCACATGGGAAGTGGCTATGTAGACTCACAGTGTTACCCTACTTTTGGCGAGGGCTTAAATAAATGAAGCCCCATCTCCCTCTCCCTTGACAAAAAGCATTCCTTCTGCTGTAGAAAGCTCCGTCAAGTCACATCGCCTGGTTGAAAAGAAGCTTGCCTGGCCAAGAACGAGTTCTGCTTTCTGGAGAGCAATACAAATGTTCACTTCTCTCTCAGGATTTCCTCCAATGCCTCCACTTCCCGCCTGATCCAGCTTACCCAGAGCACATCCTTCTCTGGGATGAGCTCTAAGGTCATTTTTAAAAAGACAGTGATGTGAATTTTTGAAGTCTGATATTTTTCTTCTTGCCATTTGGAAGCCCTTCTTCCCAACCAAAGACAATACCCTGTTTAATAAAAATTTTGTCTTAGAGAACGCCATGCTTTGCTACAAGCTACCAGCTCCTGCCCCCAGGTTGGAATTGAGGATAGCTCAGACCTCCCCTGATCTAAAAAGTTTTTTATTAGTTATATACTTTTTAATCTCATGGCTGAGTTTAAAAATTAATGTCAATGTGAAAGCCAACAATTAAAATTTAGTTTTGAATTTGCTACAAAGTTTTCTCTTTGGAACCAGGAAACACATTTTTTTTAAATTTCCTAGTATGGACTGGACTAATATTTGGACAATTTCTTTTCTCCCTTTCCTGATATTTAACTAAAATGTTATATATATATCTTTGGCGGACACTACATATAAAACATGTTTCATGTGCCATGTTATGTTTTGGTTTGTTTATGTTATTTCTTTGATCAGGCCATATTGCTGTTGCTACTATCTGTAGTCAGAGCAATTCATCTAAATGCTTTTCGTACCTGTAAGGGGTAATCACTAAATAAATATCAAGTCTTAAAAATAGTTTTGATTTATACATAACAAAGTCTGTCTGAATTGACTGTTTTCACAAGGTCCTAACTAATCTGTCTTCTGCTTGGTAGGTGCCAGGACGAGTGCCCCGTTGGTACATACGGAGTCCGCTGTGCAGAGACCTGCCAGTGTGTCAATGGAGGGAAGTGTTACCACGTGAGTGGCTCATGCCTTTGCGAAGCAGGCTTTTCTGGTGAGCACTGTGAGGCGCGCCTGTGCCCCGAAGGGCTCTATGGCATCAAATGTGACAAGCGATGCCCCTGCCACCTGGACAACACTCATAGGTGAGGGTCCGTTGCCCCTGGAAGCACATGTCCACTATTTGAAAGGAGACTGGCAGAGAGATTCCCACCCCAAGCCTTTCCTGTCTCTGAGTCATCCTGGATAGGAACCACTAAGTAAATGGAAGACTTTTATAATTGGTGGGTGATGTTCTCAATCGGTAGTTTTCAACCTTTTTACACTTGGGGATAGGTGAAAACAGGAGAATTACTTTGGAGACTGTTAAGGCAGAAATCAACCAGCATAAGATCATTGGGTCTAAAATCAACTAAGATCATCGGGTCTAAAATCTTTATACAGCATCGGGGGGGTGAACTCTTTCATGGGACAAAATTTCTGGCAGACAGTTGAAAAACACTGGTCTAAATCACAAGTGCTAAAATTGTTAGATGGTTGTGGGGTATATATTAAATTTTGTTCTCTATTAATCGTTACTAACAAAAACTAAATTTGCTGAGGTTAATAGTTTGTTTCCCTTACAAAGGGATTCTGTGATATTCTCTTAGATCAGTGGTAGTCAACCTGGTCCCTACTGCCCACTAGTGGGCATTCCAGCTTTCATGGTGGGCAGTAGTGGAGCAACCAAAGTATAAATAAAAAGATAGATTTAACTATAGTAAGTTGTTTTATAAAGATTTATTCTGCCAAACTTAGCGAAAATCCAACATAAAGTACTTGGTAAATAATTATTATTATATGCTTTAACTTGCTGTAACTCTGCTTTATTAATTTTATAAAGTAAAGTTACTTCCCTACTTTATAAATCACCATTACTGTGGAACCAGTGGGCGGTTAGAAAATTTTACCACTAACAGAGATACAAAAGTGGGCGGTAGGTATAAAAAGGTTGACTACCCCTGTCTTAGATGCAAAGATGCAGTAAGAGAAATGGATTAAACCCAGATTAGTGTGTAAAAATATCACAAAATGATTCTCACGGCAACATCTTTCACTCGACAGAAAGAACATCTGTGTAGAAAGGAAGTATAGCAGTGGAAGTTTTATGGAAGTGCTTCACATGTGGCTGTCACATGTGAAATGTTTTCAGAATTGATTACCCTGACATAGGACTCACAGGGGTCTTTTAGCTCAAAAATCTCTCGAAGACTTTAAGAACAGGAAACCATGGTCCCACCCACCATACTGTACCTTGTCTGCCCCTGAAAATACCTTTCCACCCCCTTCCTTCCCCTCCCTCCCCTAAGGACCAGATACATATCACTTAGAATTCTGGGTTTCATTTGTAAACTTCTGGGAAAGTGGAGTTTGACAAGAATGTGGTGCCTTATACAGCAGCTCAGACGTCACAAGAATTATTTGCGTTCAGCACAGCTGTTACTTCATTTATGATTCTCAAAGAGAATTCTTGGCCACATCAAATCTCAAATGCACAAAAGTTAAAAGTAAACAGAAGCCTGTGGTTGGTCTCTTCTTTAAACCATTGCTAGGAACAAAACAAGGGACTTTTGCACTGCATGTGTGTGCACGTGTGTGCATGCACGCACGTGCTGGCGTATATGTTAGTGGAGCACATCAGAAAGAGCACATTCTGAAGTGCCTCAAGCAACTTTGTAAGCCACATTAGTCAACTTTTGGTTGGCTTTATTGGAAAATCCTGCCACTCTTTACGTGGCACGGTTAAATAAATATTTGGGCTGTAAAAATGAATAATCTCTATAGGATTTTCTTTGTTTTTAACCTCGCCAATGTTTAAGGAGTTGGCAGGATTTAGGGACAAGCCATGAGTATGGCCATCTTTCCTGCAGTAAAGCTTGTCCCAGTGAAAGGTTAGCCTCAGGAAGCAATGGTTAAGAGCTTTTTGATACCAGTGTGCTATTTCATTGTATTTAGACACAGGCTAAAAGCAAATACAGGAAGTCCCTAGGTTAGGAACGAGATAGGTTCTGTAGGTTTGTTCTTTTTTTAATTTTTTTTGGGTTTTTTTTGTTTGTTTGTTTTTTACAGAGACAGAGAGAATCAGAGAGAGGGATAGATAGGAACAGACAGACAGGAATGGAGGGAGATGAGAAACATCAATCATCAGTTTTTTGTTGCAACGCCTTAGTTGTTCATTGATTGCTTTCCCATATGTGCCTTGACCGCGGGCCTTCAGCAGACCGAGTAACCCCTTGCTCGAGCCAGCGATCTTGGGTCCAAGCTAGTGAGCTTTGCTCAAACCAGATGAGCCCGCGCTCAAACTGGTGACCTCGGGGGTCTCAAACCTGGGCCTTTCCGCATCCCAGTCCGTTGCTCTATCCACTGCGCCACTGCCTGGTCAGGCTGTAGGTTTGTTCTTAAGTTGAATTTGTATATAAGTTGAAATAGGCACATTTACCTATTAAATGTGTCTTAAACAGATGTTTGTCTTAACATGGTATTTATTTTTACCTTTCTGTCCATATAAATAAACATTTTCATACCTACAGAACCTATCTCATTCATAACCCGGGGACTGCCTGTAGGTTACTAAACCCACACAAAGGAGCTCTGCTATGAGAAGAATTGGAGGAGCAGATAAATTTTGTTTTTGTTGTTGGGTGCCATGTTAGTAGCTGCAGGTGCAAGTCGATAGTTATTTGATTGATGTAAACATCACTCTAATTTTGACCTAGGGCCCTGGCCGGTTGGCTCAGTGGTAGAGCGTCGGCCTGGCGTGCAGGAGTCCTGGGTTCGATTCCCGGCCAGGGCACACAGGAGAAGTGCCCATCTGCTTCTCCATCCCTCCCCCTCTCCTTCCTCTCTGTCTCTCTCTTCCCCTCCCGCAGCCAAGGCTCCATTGGAGCAAAGTGGGCCCGGGCGCTGAGGACGGCTCCATGGCCTCTGCCTCAGGCGCTAGAATGGCTCTGGTTGCAACAGAGCGACGCCCCAGATGGGCAGAGCATCGCCCCCTGGTGGGCGTGCCGGGTGGATCCCGGTCGGGTGCATGCGGGAGTCTGTCTGACTGCCTCCCGGTTTCCAACTTAAGAAAAATACAAAAAAAAAAAAAAGAAAGTAATTTTGACCTAGGTCGTGTGTACCTAAGCATGTGTGCTTTATCATGTATGCATCGTCCCTCAGTGGCTTTGGAGGGTTGGCTCCAGGACCACCGCCACGGATACTAAATCTGCAGATGCTCCAGCCTCTTCTGTAAAATAGGGTGGTATTTGTATATAACCTATCTGCATAGAAGCTACAGCGGGTATGCTTACACATCTCTTTTCAGGTGGATTCAACGTAGTGCTTGGGATATGGCAAGTTCAGTTTTGCTTTCTGGAACTTTCTTGGTTATTTTTGTCCCCAGAATATTTTTGATCCACATTTGGTTGAATCTTGAATGCAAAACCTGTGTACAAGGATGGCCAACTGTATCTGGAATTATTTGACAGTCACGTAGCTCAAAGGAACACTAAAACCTGTCTAGTAATGCATAACAATCAGAAAATTTTAAAAATCCCATGAAGTGCTTCCCTAATAATAAAAGCTACTTTTAAAAATTAGTTATACAAATTTCTATCCAAACCATTTGAATGTTGAGTAGATGTCTCTATTTTGTTGAATTTACACTTGGAGCTTTCCATCTGATTATTATAACTTGAACTTCTATGTAAAATTCCTGGAAACATACTGTTTCTTTGAATTAAAAGTCATAGGATCTTTGTATTAATTGCAAGTCTAGCTTGTTCATTTTACCATTTAAGCAAATGGAGCTTGCTGTTACATAATTAATGTATATTTAGACTAAAACCTTCCATTATAATTAATGAAGTAACTAGCACAATGCAATTAGTTTACCTTGTCCTTAGGTAAATTTTAAATTATATGGGCATGCATATTGACATACATTGCAGTCACATATTTGAGTAGGGGTTTGTTTGTATCAGTTAGCATTTGCTGCATTAAAAATAAAATCTGGCCCTGGCCAGTTGGCTCAGCGGTAGAGCGTCGGCCTGGTGTGCGGGGGTCCCGGGTTCGATTCCCGGCCAGGGTACATAGGAGAAGCGCCTATTTGCTTCTCCACCCCCCCCCCCTTCCTCTCTCTTCCCCTCCCGCAGCCAAGGCTCCATTGGAGCAAAGATGGCCCGGGCGCTGGGGATGGCTCATTGGCCGCTGCCCCAGGCGCTAGAGTGGCTCTGGTCGCGGCAGAGTGACGCCCCGGAGGGGCAGAGCATCGCCCCCTGGTGGGCGTGCCGGGTGGATCCCGGCCGGGCACATGCGGGAGTCTGTCTGACTGTCTCTCCCCGTTTCTAGCTTCAGAAAAATACAAAATAAAATAAAATAAAATAAAATAAATAATAATAAAATAAGATAAAATCCTATCTCAGATTTAGTGATATAAAACAATATGGTGGGTCTTTTGCTGGTCTCTGTATGTTCAATTGGAAGATCAACTGGAGCTTGATTGGGCCAGGAATTCCTCACTCACATGTCTAATGTTTGTCTGGATATGGGGTGTCTGAGCCCTGTGTTTCCAGCACAGGTTAGCCTGGGCTTCTTTACATAGTAACTGGCTTCCAGAAGCAGCAAGAGACAGGTCAGGTGCCAATGCGCAAACACAGTGCAAACGTTTGGTTATGGCATGTTTGCTGATGTTCCTGTAGACAAAGCAGGTCACGCAACCAAGTCTAGATTCAGTATACTCTACCTCTTGGTGGGAAGAGTTGTAGCCATTTTTATTTTGTCTTCTATCATAGGGTTCAAATAATTTAAATATGTTTATAGGTGATATTAGTATTTAAAATTATACAGCACTATTATAGAACCTAAAGACAGTCATTGTGACTTGGACTTTTCACTAAAAAATAACTTTTTTTTTAAAATGGTAGAAATGATTTTGATCACTTGATAACAATCACATTTGATAAAAATCAAATGATAACAAATGATTTTATTTGAAAATAAAATTTGAGATTTAGTAAGCTTCCACAAGATATTAATACGAGCTGTTGTTAATAAGGACATTTAAAAACTGTGGGCAATCACGTTGTGACTTTTTGCAAATGCCACCTAATCATCGTTACATTCAAGCATCAGTAACATCTAAGGAAATGAATAAAAGGAATTTCAATAACTCATTCTATTTTAGATGTAATAGTCTATCTCTTTAGACTTATAGTAATTTAACTCTTGAACTGAAAATTTTACTTGAATATGGATATCTAGTAATATATATATGTATAAGATGATAGATATTCCTATGTATTTCTAATCCTGTTTTCACATACACAGAGCAACCTGTTCTATAGAAAGGGACCAGGTAGGAGTATATTACGCTTCAGCCTCTAAGCTGCCGCTCTAATATCAACACATAAATCTCATTATCAATTAAACCACCTCCGTGAGAACCCATCAAACACCTTTAAAGTGCTTTGACTTCCTATACCTAATTACAATTTGCAGAACACTAATTTGGGCGTCAATCAATCTGAGAACCAGTGTGCTGCACTAATACTCACTGGGGGGCATTGAATGTCAATTTCTCTGTCTGCCTCTAGCTGAGTTCAATTCCCTGCCCCTCACTGTCTGTTTGGTTTAACATTTATGTCTATACCGTGAAAATGATTTTCTTCTTTTTAATGTAAAATAATCTTTTCTACTAAAAGATATCCTGTTTTTTTTCTAGCGTGTTTAGATAAGATAAACTACTTTAACTAGTCTGTTACTTGAAATATTTCTTGTCCTTTTCTCAAATGTAGTCAACTTAAAGTGGTCCCTGCTTTTTGCACAGGACAGCCTTTTCTTGGTCTTGTCAGCCTTTTATTTATGCTGTATCCTAAATAATAGCAATTCGTAGTAGTATCTAGCCCTCTTAGTAGACTTATCAAACTTCCTTTTCTTTGGTGTAAAAACAAATACATAAAGTGGGTTCAAGTTTGATCCCGCCACAGCCTGTGTGAGATTTTGAATGAATTACTTGCTCTTTCTAGGTCTCTGTTCCCTCATTTATAAAATAGGATCATACCTGGTATTCAGAATGATCGTGAGGTTTGAATGAAACCATGTACGTGGATCGCTGAGCATGGGGTTAGCACACACTCAGTGCTCTGTAAACGCTAGCTGCTAGTCTGGGCATTCACTTACAATATCACCATAAAGGTCAGATAAGTGACTGTTCTCTGCAATTAATGGTGATTCCCTTTAAGCCATGACTTTGACATTCTGAAAACTAATTTTAGGGAAAATGTTACCTTTGTATTCAGATATACAGATTATGATTTAACATTGCTGGCTGACTCAGATTAGGGAGAAGCAGATTAGTTTGGGAACATAAGATCCCTGGAGTCAGACCCTACTACACATCAACTGTGACATTTTCACTTACTCACTGTCAGTATCTTCGATGCGCCTATCATGCACCAGGGACAAGTAACAAAACATACTTAATTCTTGCCCTCATGAGGCCCAAAGTCTAGAGGGAAGGATGACATTCAAAGATTGTAAAAATAAACCCAAGATTATAGATATGAGAAGTGAGATGAGGGGAAAGAGCAGGGCGCTCTGAATGAGAATGGCAGGCGGGGCCTGTTTTAAATGTGAGCGGTAGGGGCAGGCCTGCCTAGGGAAGAGATACTGTCTTCGCTCAGCCTGGAAGGGGGAGATGGAGAGAGCTAGGCAGAGCGGGCAGCAGCATTCTACAGCATTCTAGGGTATGGAATAGCTCATGTGAGGCCCTCAAGTTGACAAATCTCAGCACATTTTTTTTTTTTTACAAACTATAACTAATCCATCACAGTTGAGCATAGTAATAAAGAAAGAATGAAAGAAGAGGTTGGGAAGGAGGCAGTGATTGAATGGTGAGGGCCTATGGGCTATATCTGGGGTGATCCTAGATCTGGTGTCCCATGGACCATCTGGTGTAGGCCTGTTGTCCTAATTATTAGTAACTGCCTTTTCTTCTGGTTTAGACAATTACCCGATCGCTCTAGTTATATTAAACAGTACGGGTTTTATTCTAAGTGAAGTGGGGAGCTTTTGAAGAGTTTCCAGGAGAATGATACAATATGGTCAACTTTCAGGTGATATGGTGAGTGGGTGCAGGGGGAAAGTGAGAAGGCTATTCGGGAGTTTTAGCGATAGATGATGTCAGCTTGGAGTAGGATGGTGACAGTGAGGCTGAAGAGATGTCGATGGAGTCAAGATACGTTTTGGAGTTAGGATGGCTAGATCCTAGTGAGGAAGCGGGTATGCGAGATGAGGAAGGAGGAGTTACCAAGAAAAACTTCAAGGTTCAGTTTAAACAACTGAGCAACTGGAGGTGCCGTTACTTTAGTGGAGACAATTGGGAGTAGACACCAACAGAGGGGTGAAGACAGAAAAGGACAAAGGCTCAGTTTTTGATGTGTTAAGTTTGAGATGCCATGGAGAAGCCAGATGTTTGCCCCAGGATGAATAGCAGATAACTAAACCTGCCTAGATCTGAGTAAGGCTTGTGATGGATGCCTAGGCCTTTGCTTATGGGAATAGAGTTGCAACAGGGGCCTAAAAGTATATTTAAATACATTTCTGAAAATGGGGAACAAATCATCCAACCTACACAGGTATGGCTGAGACCCTCACGTGACAGGCTAGGACGTCAGGCCCAGAGAGATTGTGTACTTTCACTACGGTCACCCCAATGGCAGGACAGCTGGAATTCCATCCTCCGTCTCATCCATCCCAGAAAATCATTCTTGCCGAGCGCAGGAAATCTGTGAGCAGTCCCTCTAATAAGAGGTCCTTTAGTAAATGTCTGGGTGCAACAGTGGAGTGTGTTGTTGACCCTACTTACAGGGAGGGTTTTACCTCTGGAGAGGAAGCTCATCTTTAACAGTCTTCTGATTGTGCGCAGAGCTAGTTGGACCGTTCCGATTTTCCTTGGTGACAGGCACATGTGTTTTGAGCGCCACAGAGTGCCCCATTGTGTCAGGCTCAGCAACGCGTGCATCTTAGCACAGCTGATGGATCCATTTGCTATGGGGCGACAGCTGGCTGCCTGGCCCATCAGCGTGCCGGCTTTTTCAGGTAGAGACAGCTGTACTGACACCAGGTATGGGGCGCAGAGAAGAAATGGGCTGAAAACGTTGCAGCTCTCGGAGTTCCTTGGACATCACCCTGGGTCGCTGTTCATTGGATGGAGTCCTTTAGCTCCTCCCATCGTGTCAACCTTGTTATTGAATCAGTGCTTTTGACTTATAACAATTAAAATGACTTTCAGACAGGACACAGTTGTGACAGTCGCCCTCTTCGAGCAAGGTGCTGATTCCGTGCAACATTTCTGTAGTATCCATCAGGTTTCAGCCAATTACTTAAATCACACTGACTCTGGGAAGGAAGTTAAGTTACTACACATGAATTACCCACACATTTAGTGATCATAACTAAAGCAATGGGCATGGGCCTTGGGTGTCATGTTTACCCAAGAGTGACTGGTTCCTTTCATCCATGCTCTCAGCTGTCACCCCATGTCTGGAGAGTGTGCCTGCAAGCCGGGCTGGTCGGGACTCTACTGTAATGAGACTTGTTCTCCTGGATTCTACGGGGAAGCTTGCCAACAGATCTGCAGCTGCCAAAATGGGGCTGACTGTGACAGTGTGACTGGGAAGTGCACCTGTGCCCCCGGATTCAAAGTAAGTGGCCTGGGCTCTAGACAAAGAAAGCAAGGGTACAATGTGGAGTATATTGATACCATGACTTATATGACCTTCTCTGAAGTATGCTGAATATGCTAAAGTCAATTCCATCATTAACACGAATAAGAATAAAGAAAGAACTAGTTATAAGTGTTGTCATTACCTTATAATGATGACTGGGAAAGCTGGTAAAACTATAAATGTGGCATTAATAGTTAATTATTTAATTAAGAAATGTCATGAAGTGTGATGTATTGTAATTATTCCTTACATAATTATTTTACTGTTTTATAGGCAACAAAGAAATTACTTTTCCAAGTAGGATATGTATTATTCTCAACAGTTTTTGTCTTAATTCCATGTCATTTGAAAGTACATCATGTTTCAAGTTAGTATTTATTGTGTATTTACATGCAATGGTTAGTAATAGGTAAGTGTTTTGGTCCCTTTGACAATCTAGAACTTACAAAAATGCCTATATATGCCAATAGAGCAAGATTTTGCCTAGTTTCTAGGATTTCTTAGCTATAGGTCAAGAATCTTTGTTGTAAACGGAAAATAAGTTGTTCTTGAATTATTCACTCCCATTTTAAAGAGGGCATCAAATTCTGAAGAATGGTGATGATTATCCTAGAGCACGTCATGCAGAACAAGTGAGAGCTGAGCTGAGAGGGTCTTCACAGAGTTTTCTAACCTATGTTGCAGTCCTTTGGTTGAGACTTTGAGTCAGTTTTTTGTTAAAGAGTCCTTCTGTTTTTAAAGAAGGTGACGTCCAGTCAGTCACCTTCAGTAACCAGCTTCTACGCATAAGGCTCGCTGTCAGATAATAAATTTAACCATGTGGACTGTTCCTTCGCTACATCCATTAATCATATTGCATATTTATTATACAAGAAAGTCTAGGAAGCATTAAAATTTAAAGTATAGTTCATATTTATGTTTATTTATTGGCAGTAATTTTACGGCTGCTGTTTATTGCTATATATCTACTTGTCTGAGCAAGGACAAAAGGTTTATATTTGCCACAAAGGAAAACTAATGAAGCCGTAGGCTTTGTTGGATGTTAGTCAATACATAGGCTAGCTAGCATTGCCCTTGAATCTCTAAATTTGTATAGTGGTGACATTATAGCAACTTTTAAATGTATAATGTGTTAAAATTGCAGAGGGAGTATAATTAGCATCACCAAGATATATTTTCGTTTGCTTGTGTTGGCCTCATTCCAGTTGGTAGAATTGCATGTCTCTTCCTGTTTGCGCCCGTCCAGGGGACTGACTGCTCTGCGCCGTGCCCTCCGGGGACCTACGGGGTAAACTGTTCCTCAGTCTGCGGCTGTAAGAACGATGCTGTCTGCTCTCCTGTGGACGGGTCATGCACCTGCAAGGCAGGTAAGTGGGTGAAAGAGTCTTTTATCTGACCCTGGTCCTGTTACTTCCTAAAGTCACACAGGAAAGAAGCTTTGACCAGGGTTCTAGGTCCAGCTGTACTCAAATTCAGTGCCTGATCTCAGCAAGCCCTTCAGCTGGGGTGGGTTCTCCTGTTCTTGTGAGTCCAGGGCAGAGGCTCATTTGTAGGAGAGAATCTCTGAAGTTGCTGCCAGCTCCAAAAGTCTGAATCTCTGCACTTTGGGGACAAGTAAGCCAAGCAGACAGGTGTCAGTGCCCTTAAATATACTTGACCTGGAGATGTGATGGGAAATTCAGCCAGGCGCCGATTTTACATGAGGGCCAGACTGGGTCTCCCCAGAGTTCCTGCCACAGCTGGATCCTAGACGCTCGGTGTTCACGGATACTGGGGTCCTGCTTTAAAGACAGGGTTGTTCTTTCAAACACGAACTTTCCTTCTCCCTCCTGTTATCAATATTTCACTTTCCTAACCTGAACAAAACTCGGCATCCTTGTGTATTAAAGGGGCCTCCACTCCATACCTCGTCCCCCAGGAACCCAGTAGTGCTTCTCAGTATTGGCATCTGTGTGACAGATCACACAGCGTACATGGCTGTCTGGGGGCTTTTGTCTATTTCTTTGCTGGGGCTGGGGACACCGCTGTGCGTCTCTGAGATGCTTCTAAAGGGACAGTGGCTTGGAGAGGCTCGGCAAAGCTCCCTGCTGCCCTGTTTGCTCACGTGCTCTGGCATTCTTGTCATGGCAGGCTGGCACGGGGTGGACTGCTCCATCAGCTGTCCCAGTGGCACATGGGGCTTTGGCTGTAACTTAACGTGCCAGTGCCTCAACGGCGGAGCCTGCAACACCCTGGATGGGACATGCACGTGTGCACCTGGATGGCGCGGGGAGAAATGTGAACTTCCCTGCCAGGTACGACCAAACCAGCGCCCCCCGCTGCGAACACCTGGGAACTGATGCCAGAGGGTTGGCCTCTTTTGGCAGTTTTCCAGACTTAAAGCATCTGAGTGCAGACCAAACCTCAGTAACTATTAGAAGAATTAAGGTATTTGAACTTAAAGTAGATATAGGATTGGAGAAGGGGTAGACATGGAAATTGGTTAGGTAGCTCTGTGAGAATCTCTTTCTTCTTTTGCTTCCTCTCTCCTCAGGTTCCCCTCATCGCTGCCCCCACCTCCTATATTAGACACCCATCTCTTCCTGGCAGCCTATCAACAGCATTTGTTCTGCCCCAGTGTATGCCTGTCAGCTCTCCAAATATTGTGTTTCCATTATAATGGAAATCCTCCAGCCTTTGGGGTGGAAAGTGGCAGGGGATTAAAGCGGGTGGTGATGGTGTCACAGACATGCTCATCAAGGTGGTGAAAGAAGATTTGGAAACAGCCGTCTTTTCATGTAAATATCTCTGGAGTCATAAGACTCCCCAAAGATTTCCCTAGTTCAGCCTGACTCTATCCCCTGGACCTGCTTTGGAGATAGTCGTCATTAGAAATCCCACACACACTGTGTAACCGCAGGCCAGCAGAGGCTGCACAGGGCAAGTGCATTCCCTAGGAATGTGCTGATTTCTTCCTGAATGAGGCATGTGGCCATTTCTTTCCCTTTTTTCCTATCACAGTTCTTTTCTCTTGAACCATTAAGCATTCTCTTATGATGTGTTCTCTGCCTCTGGGAGAACATCTGAGAGCAAGGTGGCCCAGTGACCCCTGGACAGATCCCCTCGGGAAGGGCCAGCCGTGGAGGTTCCGTTCTCACCGGGCTTCCTTCTCATTAAGTACAGCTCATTTCCCAAAGCAGAAAGGATCTGCCCTATTTTACGCCCCACAAACCCTCAGGGCAAAGTTAAGTTAGCTTTGCTGCCTCTCATCGACCGGTGAACAAATGATCAGCTCTCCTAGACGGGCTTCAAGATCACTTTTCATTCCCAATCTGTGGACAAAGCAAAGCCTCTGGCACATTCTTGTCCTTTTTGTGTGTATTAGATGTGCTACTAAATCATCAAAAGCCAGTGGTTTGGTGGCTCATATGGTAGCAAAGCTAAATCCTATACAGCCCCATCAAACATTAGTGGGGACTAAAAATGGTTTATTTCATTTTAATAAGTTTAATAATCTAGATAAAAGATTATGCCGTCTAAGGCCCACTGCCTGTCTCCTGCCGGTTCTCAGATTTCTCCCTCTTGGTAATTGTGCACCCATCTTCTTAGTGCTGGGCAGTGTGGGAGGTGTGTGGTGCTCTCCCGCAGTATCTCGGGATCTGGCACCGAAGAGCAGGGCTTGTCAACGCACAGCCTTCCACGGCTGTCCCACACACTGAACGGTCACGTCCACAAGGAGCCTCGTCTCCACTGGACCGCCCGAGCTGACGGGCGTGTGACTACATCGCGGTCTGGGCGGGACAAGAATGGAGAGTGTGCCGACATGCACTTCACCCTCTGAGAATCCTGAATCAGAACACTTGGTTTTGTCTAGACTTCTTCATTGCAAGGAGGATATTAATTAGGAAAAGTAGCAAAAGGCTTTCATTTTTCCTTATAGTTTCACATATTCCTTGGCAATTTATGAAAACAGATTTAATTCCATTAGAGCGATAAAACTAAAAAATCTTGGAGCTTCTCTAGGTAGGTGAGGCTCCTCCCTTTCTACTAAAGAATAGAATACCCTGTAGGGAACATTGAACTATTTTATAAAAACCTTCAGGAGCAAAAGAAAATATGTGTACAAGTTGCGATTTAAAATGAGATAAAAAAGATTAATTTGTTGGCATATCTATATACACCTGCATATATGCATATCAGCTTATTAGAATCATTGATTTCACCAGTCATATGTCTCAACTATATGTCAGACATAAATTAAGGTTTGAGGGATGTTAAAACACTGACTTCTACCCTGGTCGGGTGGCTTGGTTGGTTAGAGTAGCATCCTGAAGCACAGAGGTTGCTGGTTTGACCCCCAGTCAGGTCACATACAAGAACAGATTGATGCCCTCCCCCTCAAATCAATTAAAAAAAAAACCACTGACCTCCTGGAGCCTGTATTTTGGGGGCAGGAAGACATGGAAAGAGGTAATTATAATGCGTCCTGGAGCCTGTATTTTGGGGGCAGGAAGACATGGAAAGAGGTAATTATAATGCATGTTGCTGAGAGGTGTTTGGGAGAGGAGGAGGGTGCTGTATCTCAAATGGCTCACTGTGGGCCCTTTGGTCTCCTGCGGTTGATTTTCCACGTCCTCATTGCTGTGTTGTCTGCAGGATGGCACGTATGGACTGAGCTGTGCCGAGCGCTGTGACTGCAGCCACGCAGACGGCTGCCACCCCACCACGGGCCATTGCCGCTGCCTCCCCGGATGGTCAGGTGAGAGCAAGGAAGAGGGAAACATATCAATCTGTGCCTCATGCTGTTCCTTGCTATTTTAAGGAAACACACACTGGTTAACTGTACAGAAAAAAATGAAGATGCGGTCGTCTCCAGTAAGCTGACACATTTTTTTTTTTACCCAAGAAATATTAGTGGCAGGCCTAACTAATCCAGGAGTGACTTTTGTTGGATCACACAGAGGCAGTTCTGCTGAGCCTTCATGTCTGGTCCGAATGTCAGAATTCAGGCTGGCCAGAGGGGAAACGTGAATTGCTGAGGAGGAGTTCAGCAAGGCCTCTGTGGTGATTTTGAGCATGGAGGAAAGAATGATTGGAAGAAACCGAAAGAATGTAATCAAGCTCAGCTTACTGAGACAGAAATATTAAGTATTAAGATCAATGTGGTTAGGTAGGCAAATAATTCATTACTAGAAAGAAAAGTTTTAAAACTTTTTCTTATAATAACGTTTATCAT
Source organism: Saccopteryx bilineata (assembly GCF_036850765.1). Lineage (NCBI taxonomy): Eukaryota > Metazoa > Chordata > Mammalia > Chiroptera > Emballonuridae > Saccopteryx > Saccopteryx bilineata. The sequence continues at coordinate 259,493,970 of NC_089493.1, forward strand.
TTAAATTTATAATATGGTTGAATACCAATTTTCCAACCAAGTTTCTCCCAATTTGTATGACTCCATGGTTTCAGCCAGGAAGTTTAACAAACAGGGCTCTTAAGAGAAAAACAGTTTTTGCTCATGATGTACAGACTTGGAAAATGACACTAATTGCCAAAGTCAATTGAAGTCTTGTTCTTTTTTATATGTCAAGTCAAGCCTATCCTAAAAATAAAACAAAACAAAACAAAAAAACTGGGTGAACTTTTGTATACTTTTTAAGAAAAACTCTGAATGGCAAACCAATAGGACAGTTATTCAAATTGGGATGAATGAACTGAACATATTAATGACTATTTCTACTAAAAATAAAATGTTGATTGCTGATTTGCCAAGTTTAGAGTGAAACTTTGTTATAACTAGGGGCTGGATTAGAGGTAGATAAATGAACCAGAACTCCCTTTTAAAATGACCATTTCTTTTAAGTCATTTGTGTGTGTGTATTTGTGTATATATTGTATTCATATCAGACTATATTTGAATATAAGTTGAGAGAAGAGAGGGAATTTGTAGGAGAACAGTTTCCTTATTGATGTTCCCCAAACATTTTCAGCTTGTCCTTTAAAAGAAATTGGTAGCAACAAGCTAAACATCCTCTTTAGTGATGGTTCGTATTTTCAGAAGATGGATCTTCAGAAGAGAATCTAATGCTTCCATATCAGAGGTGTCCCATTTAGGAAATTTTCTCTCATTCTGTGACTTATTTTATTCACTTTTGATGGTATCTTTTGCAGCAGAAACGTTTTTATTTTGATGGACTCTAGTTTGTCTGTTTTATTTTCCTTTTGTTGCTTATGCTTTTGTGATCAAATCTAGGAAATCATGGACTAATCCAAGGTCCCAAAGATTGATGCTTATATATTCTCCTAAGAATTTTATAGCTTTAGCTTTTACACTTTTCGCTTTTCATGTTGTATGTCTTTGATCCTTTTGAATTCATTTTTCGTATATGGTGTGAGATAAGTGTTCAACTTCACTCTTTTACATATGAATATCTAGTTGTTCCATAACCATTTGTTGAAAAGATTGTCTTTCCTTCACAAAATTGTCTTGACAGCTTTGTCAAAAATTAATTGACCATGAATGGGGATGAGTTTATTTCTGTACTCTCACTTCTATTCCATTGGGATATATGTCTCTCATATTCCAATATTATACTGTTTAATTATTTTAGCTTGGTAGAACGTTTTAAAATTGGGAAGTATGAGTTATCTAATTCTGGTCATTTTTTTAAGGTTGTTTTTACTATTCTGTGTTTCTTGAATTCCCGTATGAATTTTAGGATCAGCATATCAATTCTTGCAAAGCAAGAAGGTGGAAGTTTCATGAGGATTGACTCTATAGATAAGTGTGGGGAGTACAGCCAGCTTAACATCATTAAGTCTTCAGCTCCTTGAACATAGGGTGTCAGTGGTAACCTATTCAATGGTGTCTTTTAGTCCTTTGGAGTTTGTTAGGAGCTTCTTTGGCTTTGACAGAAATAAACTGAGATGAGCTGCCATGTACCTGACTTCTCACGTCTGAGAGCTCCCTTGAGAAGCAGGCCAAGGCTGGCGCAGTGGGCTCTATTTTCTGCCAGTGGGAGCAACCCACAGACACAGGGACTCCTTAGCCTTCTAATTCCTCTTTGACTTGCAAAAGCGAGAATAACTCAGACTTCACAATACAAAGTTCCACCTTCTCGTGTTTCTGTTTGGCTCACAGTTACTACACGGTAAAACTACGTCACTTCAGGGATGAAACAGATTTTGTGACTTCACAAGGATTCTTGAACGTCTCAAATGAAGGGACCAGCACTAAAGTCTCAATGACCACAGTGAAGTGAAATCGCATTTTTAAGCCCCAGCAAATTTAGATATTGTTGTAATAAAGAGGCCATATCATTTGTTTGGGGGCAAAAGCCCACCAAATCTACCTCTGTCTTATGACTATAGGGTAAATGTGAGGTGCTCCCGAGCTCACCAGTCACTGCTCAGGTGTCCATAAGCTTCCGTGGTTTGGAACCAGCCCATGAAAGACACCCTCTTGTGTACATGAGAAAATCCGGAGCTAGGATATGGCCCGAAGCCAGTCAGAAATGTGTTAGTTGCATTCCACAGTCATGGGGTAAGACAAACGATCCCATCTGGCCTTAGACCTGTGGCGCTCCTGCAGGACTGCGGTGGTTTTGTTGCACAACATAATCTTGTAATCCTCTGTCCATCTGTGACGGGTCTGCCTCTCGGAAGGGGAGGAAGCTTTGCTGCTTCGTGGTATCCACCGTCTCTGCTTCATAGCCCCAGGGACTTGTGTGTCTGGGTCTTCTGTGTGGGCATTTGGTCTGCAAGTATCGAAGGCTGCTATGAAATGTCTTTTTAGAGAGGGCATCCCCACACTCGGAACACATGTGGTATAAGCAACTGTATGTCAAGGAAATCGAGTTCCTGAAGTTCTAGAAAGCACCGATAACTGTAGCAAGAATTGGCTTATTTTTCTGAAAGAAAAATTAAAGGACAATAGCCTCTTTACACGGAACATCATTACATTGTCAACACTGGTTAGGCTCATGATTTTTCCTCACAAACTTGTTTTGAGTAAGCACCTTGAAGAAGGACTTTTTTGCAACATAAAGAAGGGTTTGCTTCTTATTTAAACACCAGTTTCAGGGCCAAACCAATAGCATAAGCCCAGGGAAGCAAGTGTTTCTGTTTTCTCTCCTCCCTGTTGCCGAGATTGCTGGTGAAACGTTAAGCATTGCCGGACAGGATAGCAATGTGTGGGATAACAGCAAGGCTTTTGTGAAAGGATCAGTGACATCATTTTTTTTTTTTTCTTTTTTTCAGAGGCAGAGAGAGAGTCAGAGAGAGGGATAGACAGACAGGAACGGAGAGAGATGAGAAGCATCAATCACTAGTTTTTCATTGCGACACCTTAGTTGTTCATTGATTGCTTTCTCATATGTGCCTTGACGGGGGGGGGGGGGCTACAGCAGACTGAGTGACCCCTTGCTCAAGCCAGCGACCTTGGGTCCAAGCTGGTGAGCTTTGCTCAAACCAGATGAGCCCATGCTCAAGCTGGCGACCTCGGGATCTCGAACCTGGGTCCTCTGCATCGCAGTCCGATGCTCTATCCACTGCACCACAGCCTGGTCAGGCGATCAGTGACATCAAACACAGGCACCCCGACCAAGTCAACAGGGTGGCTTAGAGGAACCAGCGGCGCTTGGCCACGGACTGGGGGAGAGGCTGACCGGGTCTGGGTTTGGAGCCAGAGGTAGGGGTTGTATCCCTCTTTACAAAGAAACTGATACACCCAAATTGAGGAAGTCATGTGCTAACCTGATGTATTGAGTAATTTGGCTTGCTTTCATACCATTGGGCTCATCCACCACTCCTCATAACGTCACCCTCTTTTCTAATGTTCGACTGTCTTTTTCTCTTCAAGAACCTGAAATCTTGTTTATTTCTACTATAACTGATAGTCCCGTTTTACATAGTCATAAATAAATTCTTCATCATGCACTACCACATAGGTTAACTAAATGGTAAGTTGCATCTGACACCCCAGATACCATTTCCAAAAGAAATGTCCCGTTTTTCAAAGGAAAATGCATGCACTTTTATTATGTGTGGTTCTTTAAAACCTTAATTTATTGACATTTTTAGGTAGTGGACTACTTTATCAAAAACTGGGGGAGATTGCAGTAAAAAAAAAATTGGAGGAAAATGAAATACCTGTCAGGATCCAGGCTGCGTCCTGGGCTCCTTCTCCCACGCCTCTGCTTCTGCCGCAAACACACACACTTACACAATGAGACCGGCTTTTCAAAGTGAGTATTCTGAAATTCCAGATGTCGGTGAAATAAAATTAGTGGCGTGCGTATGTGTGTGTATTTGCAAGGTAATGGAGTGATACGCTTTATAAGGTAGTTTTCAAAAACAGTCGAAACATGCTGACATTTTTTCTTCCTTTCCGCTCCGACTTCAGTCAGCCAGAGCACCTCGTCACTGAGCATTACAGCTAATTGAAGACTCCACTCCTGCTTTCTGGGAACATGTGCAGTCTCCAGCCTGGTTCTGAGCCCTGGCGAGGATCACTGTCACCTAGGACCTCTTTAAACTTGCAGATTCCCAGTCCCTACCTCACACCTACTGCCTACTGCATGACAGCCCAGAGGGCAGGTGGGGAGGAGAATGGTGCCATTGCCGGCTCAGAAAACACTTTCTGGACAAATGTGGAAAAGGTTTAGAAATCCCTAAGGCTGCACTTTTTGGCAGGTGGAGTGTGAGATGGACTTTTGCCCCAACTTAGCGCTGTGACCAGGACTCTTGTCCACCCTGCACCTTACTTGGTGGACGTGTCGGTCATTTCAGAAGTTGTCCTGGTGGCCTGGGCAGTGGCAGTTCCTAGTCTGTGGACCCGCCTCCGCTCTGCCTTGCTGCCCTGTTAAAGGGAGCACTTCTGTGACAGAAGCCTTATAACCAGTTGCAGAAGATGACAGGGGGCTGAGGGACGCGTTCATGCCAGGAAATAAGTTAGATGTTAAATTGATAGAAAAGAGATTGAGATGTCAAATCAACCTTGAGGAGTCTTGGGAAAGAAGAAGGGGCAAGCAGGACGTGGTAAAATGGAAAGAAGAGGAAAGGAGAGGAGGAAGAAAGCTGGGTGCCCCTCGGAACCCAGCTGGGAAGGGGGACATTAGAAGGAAGAAAACCTGGAGGCAAGCTTGTGAGAAGAATCTGGCTTCTCCCCGCTGCCCAGCCAGCAGAACTAGGCCTGCAGTGGCCCCAGCTCTTCTCCAGAAGGACAGCTCCCCTTTCTGACCTTCCCCAAACACGCCACGTTTGACCAGCTGAGTACACGGGCTGCTGCTTCAGGTAATGATCTGTCCTAAAGTGACCTCTCATGCAGCTGAGAGACGCCTGAATTGTCTCAATAAGGGGACACTTACATTTCTTTGTCCAGTGACATGTAAGTGCAAATGAGTTTTAATGAACATGCATACACTCAATCAGCCATAAGTGCAAATAACTCTTTAGGGTCCTGAAGGGTGGAGAGCATGAGTGTATGCGGGAGCATAGGTCTATCTGCCTACGTGGTCTTGAAGTGGGGGGGGGGGCGGGTCATGGAGAGTAGAACATGGGGTCCTTGAAGGAAGGATGGTGGGAAGGGGTTTGCCTTCCCCACAGAAAGGCTGCAGGAAGAACCGAAGTTCCCTGGTCTCCCAGTCAGTCCGCTTAGCAGTCTGTTCTCTCCATTGTATGGGTCCAGTCTAAGGCAGGGCATGCTTTCTGATGTTTTCATCTTATAGCTGCAAATGCAAACACATCTGATTTATATGAGTTGCCAGTATGTTTTTTTTTTTCCAACATGGTTATCTATATAAAGCAGGTTCTTTTTTAATGGATCTTTAAAATTCATAGCATCCAAACACTTGACACATTTAACAACCACTGTGGAGTGTCCCTGAGCTGTACGGAGCCACAGAGCTTAGGAGCTGGGAACACGGAGGTGAGTGGCACTGCCTCTGGCCCACAGAAAGACACTGCCATTCTCTGGGGCAGACCCCATGTGGGCGGAGGTGGGCAGAACAGCGGGTGACTTCTTACGCTCTACTGTGTCACCACTGCCTAGGCCCAGAGGGCTAGAAGAGCAGAGAGTGTTAGGACTAAATACTGTAGTCCTTTTCTCTTTATACCCACCAAGCCCAATTATTAACATCTCTCTCCTTTCTCTCTTGGCTCTAATATATATATATTTAACAGCTTGTTGCTCAGGAACAAGACATTGCATTGAAATCATGTCCTTCATTCACCACCGCCTCAAATATTGCAATACTGGCATGAGGAATATAAACAGTGGAGCAGGGCAAGGCGGTTGGGTGCTGCCTCTGAGCAGGCGACAGAATGACACGCCGGGGGTTCATTTAGCGCATTCATGGAACCACGAATGCCTTGAGAATGCTGATTTCGCATTGAGGCGGCTGGCACGCTGCATCAGGCATTGAAGGCACGGACATTTCTTTAGAGCTGCTTAGCTGAAGTTTATCACGATCATTCAGTCATTGCCTAGCAACTTGGGAAGGCTATCAAAGAGCTCTTTGTCCCCAGGCCTGGCAAAAACAGCCCCTTACACATCTCCTTATCAGCATTAGAACATTTATCAGGAAAGAAGGCTTCCATTGAGCCAGACATTCCTGCAAATTTAAAGATACCTCCTTTCTATTTTGTCTCTTAAGCCAAATAGTTTAGGAAGTTGTTTCCTGAAGGAACTCATATTAGAGCCTTTATCTGTACTTTGGGAAACAGTCCATAAGAATTTCCTCAAGATGTCCCATAATTTTCCTATTGCTTTATAATCTGGGCTCGCATTAAAAACACGGACCTGTGCTCGGGAAATATATCTTCTCTAAAATAAGCGAGGCAGACACGTCCTCGCTCCTTTGCCGGGAAGGGTCACCATTTCAGGTGCACAGAAGAGAAACATGCTGGGCTTCCCGGTTTCAGTGCGTGCCTTGTCACTCCCTCTGGGAAGGAAAGACTGAGGTGGTTGCCACATCCACTTGGAAAATAAATGGTCCTGATTATCACATTGAAAAAGGGACTGGGTTGGTAGTGAGTCATTCAACAAATATTTGACTCCTTCCATGTGCTCAGCAGTGCTGTAGTGAACAAAAACAGGCACCATCTCTCCTTTGTGGAACTGCCAGAGTCCGTTCACTGCCCTGCGGGGAGCCGGGGGCGGGGCTGGATCTTTCATCTGCCTTCTCGCCTGTGCTGCTCTGGAATTCATTTTCCCCACATCCTACCTGTCCTTCATTTAGTTTAAGACCTTGTCATTTTTACCATTTTTTTTTTAAACCTGGATAATCCAAAACAGCTACCTGGCAGGTCCTCTCTCTTCCAAGGCTCATCATCCAAGCATCTTCTACCTTCCTACAAAATGCAAGGTTAATTATGCACATCTCCTACTTATTGTCCTATTTGGTCCCGGTTAACACTGTTGCCAAACTGAAGAGATTTGTTCGTTCGCCTGCATGTATCAAAGCCCAATTCAACATGAATAGGAGTTTGCAGCAAAGAAAGTAAAGGTTTATTATTTTAAAATACGATGCCAAACTGGAGTCACAGGCGAGCCATTGCTCTAAGATTTGCTCTCCGATGGCTTCTAGAAGGTGGGTTATATAGGGGGGAAATTATTAATCCTGGTGGAGTTAGGGTTGTGGTCACGACTGATTGGGTAGTTGATCATTACATCTGGTCCTGATGTCAGCCATGGTGTCGTTCTGTCTGGTTTCACAGGGTGTGGTTGGTGGCATCATTCTGCTTTTCTGGGTCTGGACCTGAAACACAACTGAGACCTAGATGTTATCTTTAGTTTGACTAAAATTCTGTCTCTGTGGTCAACAGACCTGAGGCTTTGTTCCTACGATCATTTGATGGTAACCAGAACCTCATCGTCCTGAGGGCTTTATGATTAAGGGAGTGGTCAAGCAAAGGGAGGAGGAAGTGGGTGAGTCAGGAGCTGGATGAGGCCTGTTTGAATCAAAAGGAAAGAAGGGAGTAAAGGTCATATTAAAGAAATGACGTTTCTGTGTGGTCACAACACCAGGAGGTCGTTCACAGCCCACAGTGGCGTTCTTGGCCCTTTCCTGCAGGACCACTGCCCGGCTGCCTGGACGACTCTCCTGTTGTCCCCAGCCCCAATTTCAGCTGTCCCCAACCTGAGGTTCCTGAAGGATAAGACATACTTCTTTGGGCCACTGAGCCTTGCACACAACTTTTCTTTAGCTTGGAACCCTCCTCTTCTGTCCTGAGCTACCTGCTTCTTGCTAGCTTCACGTGGGTGTGCCTGTTCTGGGGCCATTATCACTCTAGATTCAGAGGCCTTTCTTAGAGTGCCTCTCACCAGCAAGCCAGCAGCTGTCAGACCCCATGAATGTTTATTCAGTTGAATTTTCTCTTCTGTCTTTAACAAACAAGGAAATAAAAAGATGTCTTGTAGGACTCTAGCAAAGTTGGCAAAGACTAGGATGAGGTCAGTGGAAATAATTCAGAAATAAAATACACACATACACAGAGGGCCAAAAAAAATGGTTAAAGCAAACTTAGGGCTCCCTATCCTGCAAAAAGTTTCTCTCGGTGCCTTACAGAGAAGTTACAGCAGTAGCACTTACCCTGTTTTCCCCTCAGTGAGTCTTCTTGCCTGAAATTTCACAGGTAGGGATTTATTTCTTACATGTATATTCCCTTAAAATAATTAATGTTCTCTAGAGGATTCTAACACCTCAGCAATAATAGATTGATCTTATCCTTTCCTGACTGTAAGAGGAAGGGAAGGATAGCAAGAGGATGCAAAAGGCCTGAAGGGGAGGAGTAGCCATAGGAGAAAATGGGGCTTCGAGGGGAAGCACAGACAGCTTCACACTTTCCCAGCATTGCCCCCTAACTGAGATAATACTTCACGTTTGTTTTTAAACAGTTTAGGTCATTAATATCTACAAAATGATGACTCATTTTTACTGATGGTAGAGAAAAAGAAAAAGGATCGAATTTTCAGGGGGAGTTGGTAATAGAATTGTTATAATTTACTTTCCAAGGAAAGGCTTCGTTGCAATTATAAAATAAAAATTATTTGAGTAACCTTGGTTCTGTTGAAGTATGTGTTTAGTGTATATAATTGGAGACATAAGATTTGATGGATAATCTCTAGAATTCCCTGTGATTGTCTGGAAATGAAATGATGGGTCAATCTCGTGAAACGAGCTAATCTTTGCAGCAAATCTCCTCACTCTATCGTGGGCCTTGTTACTTATATGAAAATTACCTCAATAAAGCTGATTATGACTGATGGTTATGCTAATCAGCTGAACAAAGCTATTAGGGAAGAGAAATCAGATATGAAATAAAAGATCACTTACGTTTGTCATTCTGCCCACGAGTCATTTTTCTTAACATGCTCTGATTGAGAATGTGCCAAGTCATAGGTAAATCATGATAATCTATAATGGCGAAGAGCAGCACACCCTTTCTGACCCAAAGTGTGCCCTATTCCATCTTAACTGCATTGATTAAGTGTAATGTGAAGACGAGATTCGGCAAGCAGTGGATAAACCAAATCACTATAAACAGCCAAATCTCCCTTTTTCCTAAGTCCCCTCCCCCCACCCCCATACACAAGAAAAGTGCCAAAAATTAGGAGTAATTTTCAGATTGATAGTGTAATTACTCAGTTTCCACTTCTCCAAAATCTTAACTGGGATTAGCCTGGGTAGGTCCAGACTGAAATGGCCAAGCTGTCGGACTCTACAGAGCAGGTGTCGCTCTTTCAGCTGCTGATCAGCAGGAGTCCGGGTGCAGGGTCAGAGCTCAGGAACTGCAGCTGAACAGAGTGAAGCCTGGAGCAGATTACCTTTGTTGCTACTTCCTTCAAATTCCCGGAGCTGGCAACCTCCTTAGAAGTGGTTGAGCCTTCTCCATATTTGACACTTCTGCCTTGTATAGGTATGAGTCAAAACAACAAACAGGATTCTTTTTTTTTTCTGAAGCTGGAAACAGGGAGAGACAGTCAGACAGACTCCCGCATGCGCCCGACCGGGATCCACCCGGCACGCCCACCAGGGGGCGACGCTCTGCCCACCAGGGGGCGATGCTCTGCCCATCCTGGGCGTCGCCATGTCGCGACCCTCCTGGGTGTCGCCATATTGCGACCAGAGCCACTCTAGTGCCTGGGGCAGAGGCCACAGAGCCATCCCCAGCGCCCGGGCCATCTTTTGCTCCAATGGAGCCCTGGCTGCGGGAGGGGAAGAGAGAGACAGAGAGGAAGGCGCGGCGGAGGGGTGGAGAAGCAAATGGGCGCTTCTCCTATGTGCCCTGGCCGGGAATCGAACCCGGGTCCTCCGCACGCTAGGCCGACGCTCTACCGCTGAGCCAACCGGCCAGGGCAACAAACAGGATTCTATGGCTGGTGAATTATATGCAGGGAGCATAGAGTTTGCAATTCCATCTCAGCTTTTCAAAAGAGATTTGATTTTAAAAGAGAAAAAAAGGATCATATATTTGTGAATTCAAAAAAAAAAAAATCATAGTAGACCAAAATCTCATATCTTACTCCATGGGGAACTCTTATACACTAATCCACTGATAACAGGCCTGATCTTTCTTCAGCCAGCAGTCCCAGCTAAGATAATAGTCTATTGTTGCTTCAAGCTAGCTACAGTGAGGTCTGTGTGCTTTCAATCCTCCTTGACCATGTGGGAGGCTTTCTGAAGGACAAAAACAGAACAGTCAAAAGTGGAAGATGTGTTTCAGCAGAAATGGTTGTGTACCAGTTAGCAATGTTCTGGTTCGGGGCTGCTTCTCTTTTAAGGTCTGGACCTTGGTGACTTTTCTCCTAATCAATTTAGAAGCAAAAATGAATACAAGCATTGCCTTCTCAGCTTCTCTGGAGCTGGGTAGTGTTAGTGTCCTGGAATCCTTGAGTGTGTGCGCGCTTGTTCTTAACATGTTTTTACTTGGTCTAAGGCCAGCAGTCGACAGTTCACTACTAATTGCAGCTCATTCTCATTGCTTGTCAATCAAAGAGCACTTCTTTGAATTGTAAAGAATTCAGACTTAACAACAAAGAGGCCCCTGTTGTATTTCAAATTTACAAAAGATACTTCCATTTACCTGTGGTAAAATCTGTTGTTGTTTTTGTTTGTTTGTTTGTTTGCAACTCAAGTTTTTCTTTATGTTTTCTCAAGGTATTTTGTTCACTCAGTGACTAATTCTAAAAGTTCCTCTATTTCCAGAGTGAGGGTTAAACACCTACATGGTTTCATAATAATAACTTAGACAACAGCCATAAATAACATCAGTTTTGATATTTTGCCTATACTTGCCCAAAGTTAGACTAAATTTTAAAAAAGAAATTTTGTGGCACAGATTTCTGTCAAAATATTTTAAGATTATATGTATTTGTTTGCTCCAGGGGAAAGGTTTTCTTTATATAAAACAATTTGCCCACTTTTTTATTTCTTTTCATGTTTTTTTAGACTTTGTCCATTTCTCTGTAAAAATAAAGAATGGGGGGCGAGGGAGGAAGTCACTAAGCGCTAAATGATACAGTAATTTTGATAAATGTTGCTTTTAATAGAGCCTTTAGGCTTCCCCTTTGTTCTAAGTATAACAAAGCTCTTTTATTTCTTCTCTTTTCTGACTATGAAAATAATCCAGGGTTTATTTATTTATTTTTTGATTGATTGATTGATTTTAAAGAGATAGAGAGAGGAAAGGAGAGAGAGAAAGGCATTCATTTGTTGTTCCATTTAGTTGTGCATTCATTGGGTACTTCCCGTGTGTGCCCTGAACAGCAACCCTAACATTTTTGTGACAACCTTCTTACGGACAGGTAATCAGCCGGGACCTCCTGGGATTATTTTAATGTTAGGATGATACGTGATCATACAATATAGGATGGCATACTGGTGTGTATAAGTGGATTTTAAACCTTATGCCATCTCCACTCGTTGTTGTCTGGGATAATAATTCATCTTTGGTGCCAAGACCTTAGTCCTCGTCCCTGACTTAACCTCCCGGAAGCGCACGCCTGCCCTGCCTCTCACACAGCCTTCCTTACCCCTGTGCCTGTTCCAGGTATACACTGCGACAGCGTGTGTGCTGAGGGACGCTGGGGTCCCAACTGCTCCCTGCCCTGCTACTGTAAAAACGGGGCGTCGTGCTCCCCTGACGACGGCATCTGTGAGTGTGCCCCCGGGTTCCGAGGGACCACGTGTCAGAGAAGTAAGTGTTGCCCTCGGTGGCAAGTCCCGTCTTCCCTTCTCAGGGAACTGTGTGTAGAATCATCATCTCTGCCCTGCCTCTCAGTTCACAGTGAGGTTCTGCCGCAGTGGGGGGCAGAAGAAAGTGTCATGGGTCACCCTGTCCTTGACAGCACATCCCCGACTCTTATTCCTTCCAACCCTTAGGACTGAACTGAACAGATGGGGCTCTCACCATTTTTTCCCAGTCATGATTTCACCACCTCCTTGTCAACATAATCAGGATATGTTTCTTGACACTGCCTTAAGTTGGCAAATGGTGTTCCAGAAATCCATTGACCTGTAAATATTTTATTCAGCAATTTTGGCATTGGCCTTATTTCAATTACTAGAAGTCAACATCAGCCAAACCTTGAGGCTAATCTTGCATCCTGCTAGTAGTCTTAAAGTTAGTTCCATGGGGAAAACAGAATTGCTGAGTTAAAAATGAGGGCTGTTGATGTTGGCCGATGGAAATTTTAAGTTGGGAAATGATCGATAAGATTTTACTAAATCTTCTTATAAAATGTTCTCAGGAAAGGAATATACCACTAACGAGAAGATACATTATTCTAATTTCTCAATTACTTTTTTAAATTAAGAACTCTGTTCCGTTGTCCTATATTTACATCCCGATGATGTCTTGGGAAGAACCTAATTATGTAACATTTTCCTTACTCACTTTTCAACGACAGTCATTAGCCTGGATCATGTTGAGGAGGAGCCATCTTTTAATTCTGTCTATAGGTCTATTTATTGCCAGTAACGGCTCTTAAAGAATAAAGGATCGATAATGGCCTGAGAGTGTTTATTTGGGCCTTGTTCGAACTCAGAATTTTATTTCCCTCCTTTGTTTATTTCTTAAAGCCTCTAGCTCTATGCCAAACCTCAAGCTAATTGGGGCCATTAATGGGAAAAATAAAAGAGGACTAAGTCACTTGCCAGCCCTCAGGCAATTCAATTTCATGGCTTTTTTTTTTTTTTTTTTCATTATTAAAGAATACCCTTGTTTCTTTGGTGGTTGTTATTTTATTCTAGGAAAATTCTCGGTGTCATTAAAAAAAACTTTTACCCTAAACTTGAACTAGATCTTAATGTGGAATATGAAGAGATGTATCTCAGGAAAGATATCTGTCGATCTCCATTGTTTTGTTTTGTTTTTCAGTCTGCTCCCCTGGTTTCTATGGGCACCGCTGCAGCCAGCCGTGCCCGCAGTGCGTGCACAGCAGTGGGCCCTGCCACCACATCACCGGCCTGTGTGACTGCCTGCCGGGCTTCACGGGCGCCCTGTGCAATGAAGGTAAGGCGCAGTGCTGGAGAGACACCTACCTGGTGACCAGCCAGCCGGCTGCCTGTCCTCGGCCCCTCCCTCCGGGACCTGCCTGCAGCTCCCAGCTAGCCGTGCCTGTGCTACGCTGTGTTAGCAGCTCCTGGAAATAGGACTTTGGGCTTTGGAAAAGCTGGCTTGCCACTCTGGAAAAAACCTCTTTATTCTCGGAGTTGTACTGCTCCTCAGTTTTAAGTAGAAACAGCCTCCCATGAAAAATCAGGATGAGGAAGGATTTTGGCTTCCTGAGCGAAAAGTTTATGAAGTCAGACTTCTAGAAATGTGTGGATGTCTGCTGGCTTGTGATGCCTTTGTGAGCGTGTTTGACTTCATGTGTTTGTGAAATGAACCCATTCTGGATGAGGGATGCTGTTAACTGGAGGCAGCTACTAAAAGGGCAGCTGGGCTGGTGACCTTTAAAGTTGTTTCCTGTCCCAAGAGTCTAGGGTTCTGTGAGATGAGACGTAATGATGAGTTGCTGACCTATAACTTATTCACAGTGTGTCCCAGTGGCAGATTTGGGAAAAACTGTGCAGGAATTTGTACCTGTACCAACAATGGAACCTGTA